>NW_017276039.1:733240-856867 GCF_001594065.2 Cyphomyrmex costatus
AATTATTTTTTGTGGAAAATGTAAATATTAAATGATGTTATATCAATTTCTCAAACAATTCCAGATTACCTTCGCGCTCTTTGTTTCCGTAAAATTTTACCTTAATTACATTACTATGACGTAATTTAGAATAAAAAATTATAAAAAGCATTGGAGATTTTAAAAACAGTAAATATACTTCTAATTCATTTTAGATAATAAGCAATGTCTGGATGATGTCTTTATAAGGTTTTTATGATGTTTTTTAACTATGCATATTGTGTGAACATATCTTGCATACAGATTAGTCATGTCATATGTATCCAATCAATAAACGTTGCAGTCGGTAATACAAGTAGCTAGACATGCTCTAAAGAATATTTTATAAAGAATAGCTTTCGAATATGTCTTCAAAAAAATCTTGTGAGTACACATTAAAAAGTTTATTTCAATAAAAGCTTAAAAATGATATCTTTGAGACAATTTAAAAAATGCGTGTTATCTGTAGAGCAACACATGTAATATTCTATCACTAGCCGATACTTTATCGTCGTCACGTATGCATATTTTATCGGAACTGACATTTTAAGCAGAATTCATGTCTAATGTTACGTTTCGTTGCATGCATAATGGCATTAGGTATTATTTTATACTTGTTCCTGCAGAGTGTTAAACAAAAATAAAATGATACATCATACACATATACAAACAACGGAATGCAGTCTAATTTGTTCTTTGCCAGAATAACGTAAATTGTGTTTAAAGGGTAATGTCTTAACGGGAGAGGTTTGCGTTGCAAGGCCGATCGATCGATTACTGTCATGACGAAGATTAAGACCGATCGTGTTAAGAGCTCGAAGTAGCTGCGATCAATATAAAATGTTTCATAAGCAGTTCCTGCACGTCAGACTTCGAAGACATATTCCTCGGTGAAGTGACAAAGTTAGCTTGAAATTTATTTTCATTAAATGTGCGGTGACACACACATTGATTTGTGTTTACTTTCAAATATAAATTTAACTCTTTATAAAAAAATCTGATAAAAAATTTTAGTCAAATTTAATACATTTTTTAGTTAAATTAACGATATATTAAGTGGGGGCAGTAGTGACCTATAGAGATAAAAAATAATTTACATTGAGTATAATTTGACATTATGAATTTAACAATAGATAACTATGTCAGTTTTACATATAAGACAGTGAATAATGAAATATTAATTTAATCTCGAAGCGACGGATTCCATCAGTTGATATTGAATTGAAATCGTTATGAGAGATCTTGACTTTGATTGCATCTGATTATCATTTACATTTATCTCGCGATATTATCTTTTAATAAAAATGACTTTGCCGTTTAGTTTGACATGAGATATTTTGTAAGATATCGCTGCATTAATTATGGAAGGCTCAAAATGGCATTTGATATTTACGACATATATTTATGTTACAAATACTAAACCCTTTTTTTTTTATTGTGTAAACATTGTCTTTTCTGCCACACAGTCGCAAAAGGAGAAAGGCTGCGGTGTATCGATTACATCATTTGTATCGAGAAAACTGCGCTCGTTCTTGCAGATTTAATCGATGTAGCGAAGCGCAGCGAACTGCAATGAGATAAACGCTCGTCATGTCGTATCGCGAGCGAAATCATTTAACGCGAATTAATGCAGTGCACCAGCATGTCAGACGGTAATTATCGTCGCGACAATAACCGGGATTATTATATGCAGTAGCGTTCAAAGACATATGACTTTTACTTGAAAGCAATACAAATTTTGAATATTTCTTCAACGTTACCTCAACTTTAATATTATTAAATATGGTGATAACATTTGAATGGAAAGTTTTCGTCAAACTTTATATCAAAGAAATTTTGCATTATATATCCAAATAATGCAACAATTTAGTAAAAATAACTAAATAAGAACATTTATTATTTTTTTATTTATATTATTATTATAAAAATATTTTAGAAAAGTATAATGATTGAAATATTAATTTCTCCTTCGTTACTTTTATTATTTTATATTATTTAATATCTAAGAAAAATATGTATATTTTAATAAAAATATAACTCAGTGAGTTACCTATGTGTGTTGAAAACATATTTGAATGTATTAAGACGCAAATTTACGTATTCCATTCATGCGACTGGCGCAAGTCTTATCATTTGATACACGACAGAACGGATATCAATATTTAGTGTGCCGTCACTGTGGCGACAATGATTCATGAAACTTCAAAATCTTTATGATCACGTAGTGTAGTATGATAATAATAATAAACTTTTTAAATTTTCCAATTTCCTTAAACAATTTTATGGAAATTTGAAAAGTTTTTAAGACAATTTTAGACAATTTTAAAACTTTGTCGTTCTAAAAATTCAATTGTTCTATCAATTATCCTATATAAAAGATTTTGGATTTTTCCAAACATAAACGATTTTTTAACATATATTTCTCACACACTGTAAATCAAATTTCTGAAAAATAAGTGAGTGAATTATCCAATCTATAGAAGCTTCTTGCAGAAGGTCGAAACGCGATGATCCAAGATTAGAATATCCGATCTGCATTTCGCCTACGCTGCGCGCCAGTCCGATTCTCCGTAAAGATCGTTTAATTTGATACGCGATAAACATTCGCGGGAAGAAGGCCGTCGCGCGTCGTTCGACATTCCGTGACTGCAGCTGCAGCCGCAGTGGCGCGTCTTCTTGAATAAGTATGTGTATAGCAACAATTGATTTCACGAATTTAATCCAACCGGTTGTGTTACGAATTCGCAAAAAAAAAAAAAAAGGTTTGACCTTTGGCTCGTAACCTTCGCGTGAGAAACACCAATTGTGAAAAGCCGGAAAGGCCGGACTTGTCGACGAAAAACCTCGTCCTGGGTGCGACAGGACTGGCTCGAAAGGGAGAATGTGCAGCTGCACTTCTATTCCGTTACAAAAATGATAGTGATCGATAATTGCGCGGCCCCACCCTGCACGTGTCGTCATTCTTGTAATCCTTTCTGCCTTTATTTGCCTCCGTTTCTTTCTTTCTATTGAATACTAAAGGTCTGTTCTTTTAGCTGAACGTCGTGCTAGGTTGACTTTTTTCTCTTCTTTTCTCCAACGTGGAGAGAAAAGGATGAATTGTGCAAGATCAGCTGAAAAGGACAGGCCTTTGAGCTCATTTTCAACTGGCGCGAGTTTCGTTTGTGGAATTTTAAGTTTTATTTGAATATGTAGAGATATGTAAAAAAATTAATTATAAAACAGGATAATATCGCTCCACAGATATGTTTGAAATAAAGTAAAATTATGTTATAAGTTGGTGCAAAAATTGATGTTTGATTTAATATTTAAAATTCAAATAGCTGCAATTTCGTTAAAAATAAATGAAATTTAAATTTAGAAAAAGAGACTTTAAGCTTAAAATTTTTAGTTTTGAAAGATCACTATATTATTTTAATTTTTATAAGTTTGCGGTAATTTTTATGTGTAGAGAACTACGAGTTGAATACACATACGCAAAATGCAAAATTTTTACTTTGTAGATCTGTCAAATGCTTAAAAAAATTTGAAAAAATATTCGACTTTTTAATGTAATTCTCTTATAAAATCGTTTTTTAAAAATGTTCCTAAGGTTTTTGTTACTGAGTTATTGCGGATTAAATAAAAAGAACATTTTGCTTTTGTGTGTTTATAATTTCGCCAAAAGTCATCATGTTTTGCAATTAAAAAAATAGATTCTTAAAGCTGAAATTTTACACTATCGAAGTATAATAGTATTATATAATTATTAAAATTTGAGTAAAATATTGTTTCTTAAACTTATATAATTTTTTTTCAAATAAAGTAAACATTTTGTTTAAACACGAACTTTTGTACTTATCCACTAGAAAAGAAGGAGTACTGGAAATTATTAGAATTATGGAAATTTACATAAATCGATTTACGTGAGATTGCAAAGTCTATTTTTGGATTTTATTATTATCTTTAACTATAAATATATTTAAATATTATGCTTAAAAATTACTTTATTAAACAGTTATGCCATATCAAATCTCGTTGTTTATGTTCCAATTGTAGCTAATATTCCAATATTAATATTAAATTATAACTAGCAACTATATATTATTCACATACTATTCGTATTCTGACTGCGCATTTAGCGTTAAATACGACCGATCTCGTCTCATCTCGTGTTGGCATTGAAACCGATCTTCATATTAGGCTAATGAAACTCGGAATCAGCTGGCCATATTTAGCGCAAAATGAAAATACGTATATACATGTTAGTTTCTATGCACACGTGTACTAAACACGTCGATATGTGTAGACAATATAGGATGGTATTTTTGTCTTGTATTAGAGCGTTTTTTATTCCTTGTCTGCACGCTTGCATTCGTTAGTTCTGGCTTGCACTAGTTCAATTCAGTTCAATTCAGTTCTAATGCAATTCTAGTGCAGAACCAGAAAACAATCCTAAGGAAAATTGCAACGTGGTCATGCAAAGCACGTGGCGCCCTCGAGCAATGGAAGCTAGAGGATGCAACTGCTAGTTAGAAACTTTCTTACCTACTCGTCCTCCCATCAAGGAACGATTTTTATATGAAAAATATGATAAAACAGAAGGGTGTTTACACTATTTGAAAGATTCTGGAAAATCTGAAATTTTCACGGGATTTCTTTTTATCCTTGAAAATCAAGGAATTTTATCAGAATGGAAAATTTTTGGAATTTCATTTAATAAATATGTTATATAAACTAAACGATATGACATTTCGTGCGCCGCTCTGTGTACACATAATAAATTTACCTTTTGTTAATTGAATTAAAGGATTTACTGCAACGGCGAGCTTACTCACATTTTGTAAACACGGAGAAAATAAACCCTACAATTAAAAAGTTAGAAAAATATATTTATTTTACAATATATAGATTAACCCAGTGTTGTACTAAGCCTTTCAATCGTTTTATAGAAAGTAAAAATTAAACTCGCATTTTAATTAGCAATTCAATCAGATATAGTCAAATATAACAAATTGAGTATAGTAAAAATATTTTTTAGAAGACGATAGCCTTTTGCTCCAGAAGGTAATTAGATGCGACCAACGTTCGAAAAATAGTCATATTTTCTACAAGTATTTCGTGAAATAAATATATATGTAGGACCGAAAAATGTCAGAATGATTTTGTATCGTAAAAGATGTGTATTTCCACATACAAAACGATATGTTGTCACTGATGAAACTCGATATCGTGTATATACCGACATTTCGCCATTTTGGCGCATTGCCAGGAGGGAGACGTTGCTAAACACTCGCCGAAATTATGCTAAACACTCGTTCCCTCCGTCAACGGAAGCGACATGTTCGCTCATGTGTGAGAAAAACACAAATGAAACCCCAGCATCCGCAAAAACAGGCAGTATGAATACAATAGCTCTGATCTGCATTCCGGATCTATATATCTTCCGCATAGAATTTCTATGTTATCCTTATTGAATGTCGATATTTCCTTCCGCGATTCAAACGCGAGAATGATCCGAAAATCCGAATATCGTCTCGCTCAAGAAGAGTCATCTCGCCGTCGATTGTAACGCGCGACTTTTACGTAACGCGCGGAACAGCTTTAAGCGGATCATACTGGTTTGATCTCACACCAATTCCGCGACATATCCCCATCCCACGTAAAGCGGTGGTCTTTCATTCATGAGACGGGATCTTCTCGTTTTGATGGAACGCGAGGCGCATTTCGACGCAAAGAATGCCGCGCTGCAGCGGCAGTGCTATGAGAGAGAACGAGGAGTGACGAGGACCCGCGTGTCAATTGACATTTATTCCGGGCGATACGTCATGAATTCCCGTCACAATGCACAATAGGCGAGGCTGGTGAAAGAGAGAAAAAAAGCGATAGAGAAGTCAACAGCATTTATTCTGCGGTATTCTAAAAGTACAATGTTAACACGTTTAAACGCGGCACGAGTTTTGGCATGGAGTTCGTGCCACGAACTTCGTAGAAGCTCAATTAAAGACTGCGCGCTTCCATTGTAATGCAGGAAGTAAATGAAACTCGGGGGCTTACGCCCGTTGTCTCGGTTCTTTGTCGATTACCATTCTGAAAAGTATGGGTGTGGTATCAGACTCCTCCTCGCTTTGATGAAGTGAACTGCAGTGTTCACGAAACGTTGGCATTCTAATAATGGGTCTGGACACGAAGTTCGCGAAACGCATTCATGTGCTAGAAAATATCCGCGGAAGCCATGAAAGCGGTTAATGTGGATGTTTCAGCATCATGCAGTGTCTATGTAATTCTCACTGTGTTGGCGTTAATATTAACAAGGTGTAGATTTAACACCATTTGATTTTAAATATTTTTCATAATTATGTTGATGTTAGTATTAATGCCAACACGGTGAGAATTATATAAACGCCGTATGATATTAAATCCACACTTATATTTTTAGAGTGCAACTACAGCTCTTTTTGTGAATATTTTTAATTTAAACAAATTTCAACATTGATATAGATGTTAAAAACGAACAAAAATAGAACTAGCAAAAGATTTGTTATAATTTAATTGAGACTATTAAAATATGTAGTTTACAAAAAATAAATAGAAATCTTGCTTCTTGTATTGTGGAGTATTCAAGCGTATCAATAAGTAAAAATAAAATTTCTGTCTCTATAGAGTAGTATTCCAATTGTCAGCAGTTACAATGAGGCTAACTGACAATGAGGAATTCAGTCGGGATTAAAGGGTTAAAGTGCCGTAATCCGGCCGTATCAGGCAAGCGGAGTTGGAGACAAAAAATCCAGCCAGCGCGGCGATTGAATCATTCTGAAAACATGACTGTAGTCGGACGGTTATAAAGCGATGGGAGAGCTTTAACCGGCTCGTCGTCGCGCGTGTGGAAACAATAACGCTGTAATTGGCCTAATAATAAAATAATCATTAGACTTACAGTTGCAATGCGTGTGTGTCTGTCCACTTCTCTTTTTCTTTCTGCAGCGCGTCTTCGTGTGCATTTAAACGCGGAAGATGTCAGCCTCATTGACGTGAGACATGCGTCTTATGCAATCACGGTTTATTGTTGTAGACTATTTCAAAATTAAACCGTTAAGAAAATTTTTTCACGCAGTGACGTCCGAGGAGAATTCTGAGAATCTAATCTTTTGATTAATTCTTTGTTTATTAAATTTTTTAAAAGAGAAATTATTATTATTTTAAATCTTAATAGCCTTTGTTTTAATTTTGATTATTTTACTGTATTAAATTACGTTATTTGGATAAGGATTAATAATTATTAATAATAGTTTGACTTCTTTTTTAATATCTTGTATTGATAAAAATGTCTGTTCGAAAATGAATTAACCAGAAAACTCTGATTATATCAGAATTTCGATTATCACTAAAATTCTGGTAAATTAAAAAAATTTTAATTTATTTTTAACTAGAATTTCAATTAATTCAATCAGACATTTTTTTCAGTGTGCTTTTTGAACGGAAAAATATTGATAATTTACGTAATTACTAATTACAATATTGTAAAATGTCGGAAGAGAACGACGGTAATATTAGGATTCCTCGGAGGTCGAAATTTGTTGGCTCGAAACTCGAAACAGTCGTGGTTTTCCGGACTTCCGACAGTCGATACGGTGTCGGCGATTTATCGGGTGCAGAGTGCTCTGGTATCGCTGATTCCAATCAACAAAGGCCTTGGGAAAGCTAGCTTTATATATATAGGATCCTCTCATTTGTATCGAAAATAATTCCGCACACTTTTTCTCCAGAATGCAAATTTTATAAATAAGGTCAAAGTATAATTGTATGCACAAGATTAAAAATTAATAACTTTGGTCACTTCGATGCAAATAACATAATTCTATATACCTCGGTTACATTCTGCATGTAGATTACATTTAACTTGGTACGATTTTAATTTAAGATTAGATATTTCGTGGTTATATCGAAAATAAAAGAGAAAGGCGCGCAAACGGAGTTTTCTTAAGGAAAGGACAGATTCTTATCGAAAAATTTCCCTTCGATGACTAATACATGATACGTACTTTCAATAAGCATTGAATAAGCGGTAATTAAAACATTTTAAAATGAGGCATAGATAAGGGGAACGAAAGGTCTTCGCGAAAAGAAGGTGCTGACGTTGTCGTTTGGTTTAAACTCCACCCCGTGGCTCGGGATCGGTCGATGAAACTCTGTGAACCCCACCTTAAACTCTATCTCCGATAGAAATGTATTATGCAACGCACGCGTACTCACCACCGGCTTGCTCTTAAGCTGGACTTTAATACTTTGTCCTCCTCGCTGTCCTCGCACGTGATATCATTCCGCGAAACGACACGTAAGTGCCTTTTGACATTAAATATTTTAATCGTAGGCGACTCTGTCCCTCTCTTGCATTTACCGGACACGATTATGGTCGTCTATATCCGTCCGCTCTGCAGAGAACGCACATCCCTTGGCTATATTATGTCGCTATTAACAGGCTATAGGCGGCGAAGACCGTGTATTCATTAACAAATAAATGTGTATTACGGCACTTTACATTTATATGTTATTTAGGAGAACAAACAGATATATTTAATGGTTCATCTTCTCTTCTCTCTTACATTAAACGCAGTAACAAGAAAAATATAAAATGCAATAAGTAAGATCTGTGAAGTTGGCACGACTTTCTACTGATATGAAAAAAATAAGGACACTTCCAGACTAGAACTTTCAGTAGCACTTTTCATAGTTCTACAGTTTTATATCAAAATAAAAAAAAAATTTCGCATTTTTATTAAAAAAAAAAAATTTTGAAGATATGACGTGCTAACTTCACAGATCTTATATAAGTATAAAAACGTTATGTGAAATATATCGGAGGAAAATTTGCATAAACGTACTTATATTGAGGAAAAATTGTTTAATATTTACGACTGTAATTATATGATAAAATAAATATGGTTAGGAGCTTTATTTTTATAATTGTTACTACACTATAATGTCAGTATAAATAATAAATAGTTATTATAATAAATTATTTTATTGGTAGTAATTATATATATATTTGTGCATAGAATTATAAATGTAATTATTATTATTAATATTATAGCGTTATTAACTTCAAAATATTAATAACTGTAAAAATAAACCATTATAATTATTTTACCACATACAATTGTATATACAATAGTATCACGAATACCAAATACTTTCCTCTTGTACAATATACATATTATTACAAGATTTAAAATATTTTATAAGAAACTATATTTACGGTTCATACAGCAAAATGTGACCGAGAATGCGACGCATTCAAGAGTTTACAAGGTCCTATTATTTTTAAAGATAACGCGAAGCAGCGCTTCCCGAGAAATTATCGTTCGAACATATTTTTGCTTCAGTAGATGCATTTTGCGCTCGGTAGAAATAATATTTTCTAAAAAAATAATTTCAATGCCTGTGCATCCCCTCACATGCGCGATGTGTGAGTCCTCGGCCTTGATATGAACAAGATTACAAGGCGCTTCATTTATGAGAAGGATGCGGGAGGTTTCTTCGTTCGTGCGGATCATCCGCAAGATGCAGCCACCCTGGACATCATTTGTCGGGTCCCTTTGATTGTCAAGATTACAGGACCGATGTTGTTTGCCCACGTTGTTTGCGCTGTATTTTACATTTTATGTTCATCAAGAAGTGTCGGTGCATGGAACCAACTCTCCTAGGATCAAACGCTCGATTTTATTGCGAAGCGATGCAACTTGTTCGCAGATTAAGCGCGTCGAAAGGATTTGCGTCGCGTCTCTGATTTCATCTGCTCCGACTGAGAAACGCGGCAGGATTGCAATAAGTGCGGTCTTATCGGTTCGTCTTTTCACTGTAAACTTGGAAAAACTTGTAGAGAAAGAAGATAAATTTCAAATCTCACTCTTTTTCTTTTATATTTCAATTAAACATTTTTGTTTAATCTGTTACTATACAATATATATAAAATAAGTAAATAATAGTTATCGTGCAAACAAAGTTATTTTTTATGTAATTTCGATCAGCGACAGTTATTATATCTTGTATGATTAATAAAGACATTTTCAACAACAGAGTTCGACGTGATTCGCAAACTAAATATTTACCGTGTTGTACATTATCGTGTGAGTATCATTTAATCACTGCGCGCTCATCCAATATCCTCTAATTCATTTCTGCCTACCGAGTCCATGGCAAAATAAATATTGGCATTGCCGATGTCGGAATAATCCAATTTCAACTTTACCTTCTTCGATCTATCGAGTGTAAAACATGTTTACGATCGGGTTCATACATTAATGCATGATTTTTTAAGATCTTTGAAAGATAAAAAAATGAGAAAGAGAGAATCTGACATCAAAAAGTTTTGTTAGGAAACTTACATGTGCATTAAATATACAAATCCATCTTAAAATAAATCAAATTGTACATATATTAGACAAATTCAATATATATTTATTAGAAAGTAATAGCCTACATTCTTTTATAGAGTAATATAAATATAAATATAAAATATAGTTTTATATACGAAAGTATGCCAAAATTATCTCTTTTTGAAAAATACGCGAAATATATACATATGTGGAAATAATTTATCAAATTAAATTTGCAAGACGCGAAAACGTCAACACACGTGTTTTTATTTGAGTTTAACGTCTGAGTTACAAGAAAAACGTCAAAATAAAGTTGCATCCGTTCCATGTTTTCTTGAAAAGTGTCAAGGCGAGCCGAAAGTTGTCATCGACTCGACGTATATTTCACAGACTCTCGTGTTAGTCTTTTATCAGGGGATGTAGAAAGATATATAGGAAGACACAGTATTTTTAGCGAAGTGAGTTAAATTGATAACGTACTAACTTAAATGTTAGTCGTATTATTTTAAATTTAATAAAAATAGACGTAAGTGGAAAAAACTTACAATTAACTTAGGAAGAGAAAATTGAACTTGTAATCGACATCAGTAGCAGTTCAAACGCAAATATTTTTGTATTACTTACAATTAGTTCATTAAAATTTTGAATTATGTATATTCGAACATAAACGTTTGATAGAGGAGATATTTTTAAATATTTTTCTTTATCTCTCTCCATCGGGTGAAATTTTATTCGTCTTGAATTGAAAAAGAGAATTTTATACTTCACGTTGAGATACGTCAGACTATTGCATTGACGAGGAAAGCGTTGAATTTATTAATCACCTCGTAACTCTTTCGGCATAAAAATCGAGGGAGTTACATTGATTTCTAAACATAAAGATTAAAGTTAGGTGGTTGTTTACTAAACACGTGAGGCCTAAAAAAACTTGATATGATATAATATCGCATCATTGACACATATAGTTGTAAAACATTATTATATCATTAATAATAACAATAATATCTATCTAATAATAAAATATCCTAAATGTGTGGGAAGCTCTGTGGGAGCAGAAAATTATAATTACAGATTAACATATCTCGAATGTTATTAAATGTTTTCGTTAAAAATAATATACTCTCAATAATTAATTCGCATTATTGTTAATTTCTAAAATTAACGAATAATAATGTTATATAATAAATGTTGATAAAATATTGATAAACAATAATGAACCCAAAAGTTTTCTCTTTTTTTTAGAAGATAAAGTATTCCGGAATTAAAGTTCAATATGTTTAATAACTTTTGTTGGAAATAGTATGGTTTTCCATAATTAATTAACAGTATATTTATTTTTTCTGTCCACAGACCAACAGCTGAATGGGACGCAGTTGGAACATCTGGTACCGATATCTACAAGCGCGTGTAAGTAATAATCCACGGTATTTAATAATAATAGCATTAAAGTTTTACGTGCAATAAACGCGAGATGAACACGAAGAAAGACTTCAATTAGTCGGATCTTTAAAGGATCATTGTAAATCGAATTAAAATTGTACAAAGATAAACAAAAATAAGACAACATCGTACATTTTAATTATAAGATATATCAATTGTAAGTCTTAATTTCAAACGTACATCGACAGAGAATAGATCCGGATGTTCGTTGTCTTATATTAATGAACTTGATAATTCAAGGGAAAAAAGCAAAATAATACAATTAGGATACAATTAATTGCTTGAAAGTGTATTTCAAAGCAGACCGTGTTCTCAATTTTATTGTTTAATACGTAATTTTTACGTAACTATAACAATATTGTATACATCAGCGTAGTAAAAATATTTTAAAAGAAGCGTAGAATAACATAAACATCTCCAAGGTGAACTGCCATAATAATACTTAAAAAGGAGATAATTTGCTGGTTACTTTGTAATTTTTATCATGTAAATGGGAAGGTCTAATTGTTCTTACATATTCAATTGCATGCTTCACGTTCCTCTACCCTAAGCGAAGCTGTTAAGCAACATTGGCTTAAAAAAAGATAACGTTGCTAATTCGACATAAGTCGACGTGTCGTCTCTTCGTTCGCGTCGTGAAAAATAAAAGTACGCGCTCGGAAAAGCGCGCCTCCGGACGCGAATAAACGCTTATAACCCGTGCGTGTAATCGGCGCTGCTTCGAACTAGGTCGAGGAGACAGTCCCCGTTTCGCCTCTACACACTCGCGAATTTATTGCTCGCGGCCGAACAACAATCGACGATTCGGGTCAGAACCGGGCTCTGCGCTGCGCCCACCCCGGAAGTCGATTGAAGCGGCGCGACGCAACGAAAATCGGCGACTAAAATGTGTGGTAGGCGTCGCGTTGTGACATATTGAGCATAAAGTTTGCTAAAAATGATAAGTGCGACATGGTGTGTGCTGAAATGTAACAGAAAATTTTTTCACGTAGATAATTCTTTGAGAGATAGATAGGTAATTAGAATTTTAATAATAATAATTTTAATTACAATGATGGGTTAAAAGATAAAAAAGTTGAAAGATATATTATTCGTATCCAATTATACAATTCTTGTTACAAATGCATTAATATTACATAATTTTAAAACCTTATAAAGATTGAACATTAAATTTTATTATTTTTATTTATTATTAATTTAATTTAATTTTAAAATTTTATAATTTATAAATATAATTTAAAAATTATACAAATAAAATATGTGAATTTTTAGAATTTACAATAATACTTACAAATGGCAATCATATCAGTTGTGAGGTAAAAATATGAATTATGTAGGTATAGTTTCAACGAATGCAATGTTTAAAATGTAAGTATGCGTGAAGGATATACGGAAAAATACAGAAAAATAGAAGTGAACAAGAATGTAAACGAGGAAAAAACTATTCGCTCCTATTCGTTGTCATACAGTACGCATCGCGTAAACTGTTTGAAAAAAACATAATTAGCGACAACTTGTCGTTTTAATTACGTATTTGTGAACGTATGGTACGAATGATCACTGCATTTTATAATAGCCGGACAGTCAAGGTTGACGCATGTAATCCACTGATTATCGCAGTCTTGTCTGCTTGGATCGCGATACTACAGGTTTATCCTAAATAGGTCTTGCACAAAGCATATCGATCTCTTACTTCTCAAAATCAATACAATTCATAAAATTAAGTTTCTCAGAAAAGGAGACAAACTATTTTTCAACTTGATAGAAAATTATTAATTAATCAAATAGTATTGCTGCAGAAAGAATATATTCTTAATAAATGTGTTAATTTTGTCATTTTTACAATCCTTAAAAATTACTCTTTTTGAGTTGTGACTTTGAAATTTTTTATTAATCATCTTTCTTGAATTGTGGCGATTTGGAAGATTTTGTTATGAAGTTAAATTAGTTCGCTTCTGATAGGGTAATATTTATTTCCTTCATTCATAATAAATCGGAAATCGTTTTTTGTGATGTTACCGTGTGGCACTATTAAAGTATGGAAGCGATGTATTTCGTCTGTGCTATTTCTTGATAAATATATTGTCATTATAAATTCCGTGCGATCGTGATACGACCAGTTTCTCATAATAGATGTTCGGAAGAAAATATCTTTAATAGGATCAAATAGTTAGACGTGATGAAAAATTAATCGTATTAATTAAGTACCTTAGCCAACGTAAAAAATATTCAAAAATAATAAGGATAAGAACAACTTTGTTGAACATGTGCAATTATGGAAGTCTATAATTTATGCATGATAAACGTGAATGAAAAAAGAATAAAATTAAGAAATTATTAAAGAAAAATAAGTTATTTAAAAAATAGGAAAACCAATTGAAAAATAATTACATATAATATTATACGTCTGAAACAACTTCTGTCTATTAATTTCTGTAAATTACGATTCACGTGAAAATGAGCCATGTGTGTGTCATTAGTGTTCATAGTAGTGACATTTTGAAATGTTTTAGGTATATTTTTCGGACATGCAAAATGACAAACATGATCCGCGAGGCATCTTTTCAAATCGCACAATCAAATGCATTCTATGACATATTTTGAAACGTCGTATATTCTACGGAAATGCAAAACGGCAAGCATCATCCATCCAACGCATCTTTCAAAATTGTACCATTGAATGCATTCCATGAGATTTGATACAGTTAATTCGATAATAGGCTTATTTTGACAGATAATTCCGAGTGAAGCCCTCAATGTTTTAGCACTAAGCCATAACAATGCGAATTTGTTGCTGGTTTAACTAATCGATGAGTTTCATTATTGTGCACCCGCTTCGTTTCACTGAATGCGGTACATGTATATTCGACAATTAATTACGATCGGTCGTTTTCGAATCACTCTCGAAAGATTAAAGGGATATTAATTCTCGTGAAATTGCAGCCATGGATGATAATGACGTTGTTTTCAGTCCTCTACAATATTTATAATACTAATTGAAAACTTTGTGTGAAAGAAATTTTAATCATTTTATAATTAATGGGAGTTAAGATAATTTTTTTAAATTAATTGTAACATGATTATTTTCATATAACATTATAACTCGGTATCATTACATAGCATATACTCTGTTACATTTGTAATAATATTAAACTATATCCAATCAGGAGACGCGGTAGTGTCTCCGGCTATGTTCAAAAACTGAGAGACGCTACAAGTCTCTTATCCCGAGCAACCAAAGTCCATTTTTGGGAGGTGCATAACTACCATTTAAATTACTTTTAATTATTTCTGTAAATTGCCATTTCTTCTGTTATAATGTATCATTAATTTAATTAAAATATTAGTTTAATTTTAAAATAGTAGAGTTAAATGATTTGACTTAAAAAAATGTATTCACTTTGATTTAAATTTAATTTATTAATTTAATTTAATTATTTACTAAACGTATATCAAGTGTAATGTATTGTTGAAACTAATCAGAAGTGGATTAATTCATATTTTGATACACATGGAAATTAAAAATATTAAAATGTTTAACTTAAGAAATTTTGGGTTACCATTGTGTCTTTGATATTTAACAATAATAAATGTTACACTATTCGTTGCAATATGAAACTGTCGAATATGTGTGCACAACAAAAATTAATGTACTCTCTTAGTATTATACCGTCAAAAATTGGCGGTACACGTTGAAATATAAACTGTACGTAAATTATGAAGAATATAAGTACCACCAACATAAGAAGAAAAATGGGTCTCTGTGAAGTTAGCACCTCAACTTTAAAAATCGGAAATTTTAATAACAGTACTACTTGCACCCGCAATAGTTCTAGAATTCCTGATAGGTTTCATCAATAGTACTGTTGATTTAGGCCAAAAATTTAAAAGAATAAAAATATGCGGTGCTAACTTCGCGTGGCACCGCAAGATTTGAAAAAGCCGATTTTTATGATGGAATCTCACAGTACTCGAAGAGTACTACAGTTCCTGATCGATTATAACAAT
Organism: Cyphomyrmex costatus; assembly: GCF_001594065.2. Lineage (NCBI taxonomy): Eukaryota > Metazoa > Arthropoda > Insecta > Hymenoptera > Formicidae > Cyphomyrmex > Cyphomyrmex costatus. The sequence goes on from NW_017276039.1 coordinate 749,062, forward strand.
AGTACCGGCCATTAAATATTTTTAAATAAATTTTTAAAAAAAGGGCTCGCACCTCAACTTTCAAAAAAAATTTTTTTTTTGCGCCATTTTGTAGTACTCGAAGAGTACCACAGTTTCTAATCGGTTTTAGTGACACTATTCGCCTTTTTAATATGTTTAAATAATTTTTCGATCTGCGCGTTGGCACCGCACGTCAAGAGTAAAGTGCCCCTAAACGGCCAGTACTGGCCGACTTTTCGACTTTTTCCGACAGTACTACAATAGTTCCGAAGAAATATGCAGGTTTCGACGCGAGTACTGGTTGTTTAGAGGCATTATACTCTTGACGTGCGGTGCCAGCGGAAAAATTAAAAAATTATTTAAACGTATTAAACGAGGAATACTCGGGTCGACACCTGCATATTTCTTCGGAACTATTGTAGTACTGTCGGAAAAAGTCGAAAAGTCGGCCAGTACTGATTGTTTGGAGGCACTTTACTCTTGACGTGCGGTGCCAGCGCGCAGATCGAAAAATTATTTAAACATATTAAAAAGGCGAATAGTGTCACTAAAACCGATTTGGAACTGTAGTACTCTTCGAGTACTACAAAATGGCGCAAAAAAAATAATTTTTTTGAAATTTGAGGTGCGAGCCCTCTTTTAAAAAATTTATTTAAAAATATTTAATGGCCGGTACTATTGTTATAATCGATCAGGAACTGTAGTACTCTTCGAGTACTGTGAGATTCCGTCATAAAAATCGACTTTTTCAAATCTTGCGGTGCCACGCGAAGTTAGTACCGCATATTTTTATTTTTTAAAATTTTTGGCCTAAATCAACAGTACTATTGATGAAACCTATCAGGAACTCTAGAACTATTGCGGGTGCAAGCAGTACTGTTATTAAAATTTCCGATTTTTAAAGTTGAGGTGCTAACTTTACAGAGACGAAAAATGGTACCTTAAAATCAGGAGTTATCCGTTAAAGAGATAATTATGTGGTACAAATGTTCTAGATGATTGGAGGTACATTTATATGAAGAGAACACACACACACACACACACACACACACATATACATATACATTTGTAATGTCATTCTCGGCATAGACCACTAGTACTCCTCGAATATCAATATTTGTGCGCTTATTCATATTTATATTCACCGTAAATACATATAACACAGCTAGTGCGTGTCCGATCTGGTTGACCCGTTGTCTGTAAATGATAAAATATGTAATGGAGCGGTCGCGCATCGATTGTCATTTGTTAACGAAATAACGAATACTGGCGGTACAATGTATTCTGTAGCGGTATATTTGCACCGTCGAGGAGTATAATATACGAGGTATGCATGAGAAGCCTTGTACCGCTAAAAGAAAAGTGATACGAGTTCGATAAGAGTGATATCTCCAATTAAATCGTTTATTTATTATTACCTCGTGAATTTTGTATCTCGAGCGAAAATATATCGGGAAAAATACTTCTTATTAGAAAAAAATACCTCTTATCATTATGTAACTCGAAATGACATTTTCATACCCGTGTGAAGCTGGCCGCCCAATATTAAAAAATCGATTTTTTTCTTCATGCATTCGTTTGCTCATCGGTTGCTCACGAATGCTCAGTTGGAATTTTTGTTTGCTCACCCTTAGTTGAAAAGATTTGTGAGCAAACAATGAGCAAACGAATGCATGAAGAAAAAAATCGATTTTTTAATATTGGGGGGCTAGTTTTACACGGGTCATTTTCATTTCAAAATTTGTACCTTGAATTTACTACGCGATACAAGACTAAGAGTGTACTATAAATAAATAGATGTGTGATTTCTCGTTTGTTTTCTTTCTTACTATAGAATGACGTAAAATTGTATGCCATTTTACAAAATTTAATATATACCCGTAACTCTCTAAATGAAAAAATCAAACGAGAAAACATAATTTCGAAAAGAATGATACACTTCCACCATTCGGAGAATCGCTTATTTTTTGGGGAAACTCGCGACCACAAGATTAATAGTTGCATATTGTATATTTTTCTATGTATAAAAGGGACAGGTTTTTCAATAATGCACGCAAGTGCGTTTACCACGAGATGGTACTTCGAGCTTTCCCGACGTTTAATATCCTGCTGCAAGATGAAATATTTTCATCCTCCGCTTTGTTTTCCCGAGAAAAATAAACGAAACCGTATGGCATACATGATTTCTTTCCCGCATCTTATTTTCTTTTCATTACTTTTACTTTGTTTCTTTTTCTTGCTTTATTGTGCTTTATCTTCAAGATTCATGAAAGAACTCACTGAAAGAGGAACTTATTAGTTTTTTTAATCTTTTTGTGTTATTAATTATGGTGCGCAAAGCGCATTAATTACGTTTTCTTATGTAAGTAAATGCCGCGTGAATTAATCCAATTAATTAACACTCAGCACCGTAGATGCTAATTCTAAATCTTAAAATTTTTTAAATTATCTTGAAATAATAAAGAGAAAAATCTGTAGATTTGTGTTAAAATATATAATTGTAGATTAAAATAAAATGAAAAAAAAGAAAACAGAAAATATAGATTCTAAGTCTTTGACAAGTTCTTCTTTCTTGTTTTCTCTCTTTTTTTTCTTATTTCTCCTTTATCAATGATTCAAATCCTTTGTGTATGTATGTATTTACAGCAGTAATCCTATTAGCGATGTCAGGATGGTTCGAAAAAGTAAAAGTAATAAAGTGAAAATGTCAAGGTGTGGCGCTTGTAACATTCGGCATTTTCTACCTTTCGCGTGTCTCTCGGGATATCGTGCGAGGACGGGAGATATTTCCAATTATTGCTACTTTTTCGATCACGAACAGCAGTAAGTGCTTCGCCGCGTTATCTTGTCTCGCTCGCGTAGTTCGAAGGTAACGGACGCCAAGTTCATTGTCTTCGACCTTATTTGAGTGCGAGGTGTAGACGATCTTTCGTGTTTGCGAAAGTAGGCCTCGACTGGGTAACTGGATTACGACACGCAATTTCTATCCTAGACCTTCGTGAGGCTTGACGCGTCGAGGTCCCTATATGTTATCGCGTGAAATCCGTAGGCGTGAACCGAACGTGATTCTCGCGAGCGCGATGCAATATTCAAATCCGACGACGGCATTTAATTCTGCGCGACATGTCACGCGACGGCATTTATTTCTGTGCGATTTATTATCAGATTTACTTGTAGTTTGTGACATTTCTGAAAGTCCATTTTCGCTTATTACCTGTTATTCATTATTTATTTACAATATGATGGAATTTATGATAGAATTTATGATGTAGAAGAATAAATTTTTTTTTCATACAATGATGTTTATGTGTAAATGCAATAGTTACATGCACGTCGATTCCGCGTATGAAAAACTAACGACACGTCTCTCGAACGTCAGGAACTTTCAAACTCTCTTCGTTTAGTTCGAAAGAATATAATTGAATTCTGTTATAAACTTTTTCCTGCGACCAAAATCAGATCTAAGTCCTTAAGAAACTTACAGGGATTTTTCTATTCCCAATAGGAAAGATTCTGATATAAATAAGGAATTTATTCTTCGGATCACTTTTTATGTGTCCATCGTATAGTGCCTGTTAGTCACGAGGTACTTAAAACTAAATTGTAAATCGATTGTGAGTGAAATTATTTGATATTTTTAATATACATATATATATATATTAAAAATTAAATTTATATATTTTAAAAGTGCATTACCTACATTAAAATGTATTTATTTAATATGACCTAGTCACCATAATTATTGATTACAGCTCTTGTCATGCTTTTCACAATATTTTCACAATAATTGACGTTCCCAATTTTTGGACATTTTTAATTAAAAATATATGGTCATTCTTCGAGAAAAACAAATATTTATTTTAAAGCAATTATTTTGGCGCATTTGGAAGATCCGGAAATCTTTACCTAAAACTTTGGTCAAAAATCTTGTCTAAACCATGTTTTACTGACAAGCTAATCAATATCTAATGATGATAATATCACACGAAGTAAATGTATTATTTAGTACGTGTAGTGCGCTTTTAAAATGACTTTAATTTTTAATGTAATCATTTTCTTTGCTGACGTTTTTGTGCCATTGATTATATTGCTACTATAATGGCAGTAATAATAATTATATTTATAGTTATGCCAAACAGTTGGCATAAAAAATGACTGTAAATTATAGTTAGATTGTGGTAATTACAACCACTTTTTCCCTGAATACAGCAAAACACACACGGGACACATATGAGGGATGTAAATGACGAAGTATAATCATGCGATTTAATCTTGCTACAATCGATCGTTTTCCTTTCCGATCGCGGGGTCACGAGAGACGTGACGCTAGTAGCCCATCACGACCATCATTGTCGTCATCTTCGACCAAGTCAGACCCTGAACTGAAAACGAGGTTCATTGTCTGTGACCTTACTTGCACGTTTGCTCTCGCAGTTTTATTCGTAAATGCAAAGAGGCCTCGATTGTTAACTGGCGGTTGGCATGCGATTCACCTACGCCTTTCTTCCCTCGTCGAGAGCACAGAGAGAGATTTGAGTCTTGTAGAACGGTCGAGAGTTTCGAAAAAAACCTTGGTCTTGATCGCGTGATGTCACATAGAGCCAATTCCTTCTTTCAAGCGTAAGTTGAAAATTTATTCTGTTTCGAGTCATGTCTATTGGTGTGTCAAAACACAGGAGTAAATTAATTTCATATTATAATAGTAGGGATCAACATTCCGCAAAGCTTGTCCTCTGCCCATAATATTAATTATCAAAATTAATTTTCCAACGTTGATTATCAATATCTGCCAATATTAATTACATCAAAATCAGATGTTTGTTAATTCCGAACATAATTTAAACGATCTTCAGTTTCTCTTGTTATAACACTTTACAATGCGAGCATGATATACAGAAAATTTATTTTTGGCATTAAATTATTTACAACTTTTTAGGAGGATACTTATTAGCATCAATATCATTATATCACAAATTAAATTGTTCGGCAATTTAATTTGTGATATTACTATACCTCATTCGATTTAAAGATGTACACTGTTAGATATCAAAGGAGCAATGACAACTCACTCTCTTGAGTTAAATAACATTTTGTTATTTTTAACTTCCGCATGTATGTCAAAATGTAAATTAACTTATTTCTGTAGTTATTATTTTTATTAATTTATATTATTTTTAAAGTAAATAGTATGTGTATTAACGTACATATCCAGTTAATGTTTTAAGCATTAAGAGTTAGAACGTGACATATTGTTTAGAAAAATTATATTTTCTAAACAATTATTAAATTATAAAATATAATTAATGGTACGCAAGCAAAGAAATTGACTACATTAAAAATTTAAATCATTTTAAAAGTATATTATTAAAATGCATTTACTTCGTATGGCATCATCATTATTAAATATTGATTATAGCTTACCAGTAAAACACGCTTGTTTCCTTGCACATAAGAGATAACTTTACAGATGAAAGCTTCGAGAATAGACGAAAATAAAGAATTGATGTAAACGCGTGTCGAAAATCACGGAAATAGATTTATATTAATTGAATCTTGTCGTTATATATATTTATATATAAATAATTTAGAGTTATCAATTGTGTATAATTATCAACTTTATTAAGCAGCGGTAACGCGAAGTATAGCTATAAATTAAACGAACGTACGAAATTATCGGAAGCTCGACGGAGACCACGCGGTACAAATTATCGGTCTGCCGATATTAATTAATTTACAACGGTTGTTACTTTCGTATGCTTTTATCAGTTTATAATCAAGTTATATCAAAATGTCACAGTTGTTTTTACGCCAATAAATATTTCTGTCGTTTATGTAGATGTTACGTCAATTGTAGAAGTAAACTTGACATTTCTTGCACGTGTATAAATTCAGATAAATTGATCTTTTCTCATTTGAAAATTGAAATTGAAATGCTGGACTGAATCGAATGCAGTATGGCGCACCTGTGCCCCGAAACAGTAAACAGACACAGAAATAAGTCCGTATTGATCTAAATTGAGAAACGCGAATATTACTCTTGCAATTTCTGATTGTTCCGAGAGGGAGAACACTTCGGTTGTTACTTGCGCCTGTCAAACTGGTCGTCTGGCGCACAAAGTTCGATTACGAAGTGAAATAGGTATGATTGCGATCAGACGAGCGGAGTCCTGCGGGGCAGCCCATTAATGGCGGCGAGTGCAGGTCGCAATCTTCGCACAGGATACAGCACGTCGTTAAGTGAAAGGAAACCTAGGTTGCAATCAGCAACGGGGTACGGATACGGTAGCGCGATACCCCTTCCTTTTTTTTCCATTTCTCTTTTAAATCAAGAGTCCTAAGGACCGTGACCTGTGCGATATACGCACAACGGCTACACATATACATATATGTCGCATGCCGAGACCGACATATGTATATTCCTCGGAGGTTATGCCGCATTCAGATATTGAATTCCACCCCTTCGGGACAAATCTGTTGGTGGTCCATTAATGCTCCATGCATTAATTTTAATTATTTATACAGTTTTGTTTTAAAATAATATTTTCTCCTTCCGCGCGCGCAAAGGTAATTATTAAATGATATTCGAAAAGCGTCAACTATAATAGAAGGAATAAGGATAAAGCACCATATATTTTATGGTATTTTTTTTACGTGAATTTATATAGGGTGTTTTATAATGTGTAGGAGTATTTTGGAAATGAAGATCAGAGATTGGTCTATCTGATTTTGTTTCCAAACTGTAGACATTTTCGTATTCACTTCATTAAATCTGGTTACAAACTGATTTTGCATTTTTACATATTTTTGTCTGACAGTTAATGATATTATTAATAGATTAAATATTTGTATGAACTTTTTTTGTGTTATTCTTCTGAATTTATTCCTGAAGTTAAATCCACATGTTATTCTTAAATTCATAGAAAGACGTATGATTTCTGTACACTAGACGGAAACGCCAGACAGTAGAATGTGACACGGTAGCCAATAAACTTACAACTTCTAACATGTTCATTGGTTATCGCGTCGCATCTTTCCACGTGGCAAGCGTTTCCGTGTCCAGTCAATGCAGAAGTCAATTGTGATAGCAACTATATATTAGATGACAAGATACTATACGTAAAACTATACCAGTAGAATTAATGTATATACTTGAATAAACTGTTTATAGTTATCACAACTATGAAATAGTTTATTTAATCATGTTCATTAACCTATATAATATAAAATAGTTGTCACTATAGTTGCTATCACTGTTTTTTTCTGAGTGTCTATTTGCCAATTTTTGAAGGTTAATAGCATATTTTATTCTATTAGTAGTCTCTTTATTAAGAACTTTAAAAAAGGTACATGCATGTATACGTCTTATTATCTTAACATAATCGTATAATCTTTAAAGTTGTAACTCGAATAAAATCATAAATCAATGTTAAATTAAATCTTCATAGGGAACGAACTATTTTAGTTTTCAAGGAAAAACACGTCGTCCTCTTTGCACAAAACTCGCTGATAAATGAATATCTCACATCAAGATAATCCGTGTATATATTTCATCATAATACACGTGAAAAAAGATAATCGTTATCGCGGCTATTTCTTTTTTCTCTGGCTGATGAATTGCTACTATCGTTGAAACCATTTTTCCTCCGGTATAAAACTGAAAACGTAACCTCGAGTTTCCGGTGGTTAACAGGTGAGCCATCCAGATCAGATTCGATGAAACGACGATGGTTCGCCTTGCCAAATGGCAACGGAACGCGTTAACAACCCACAGGCCGCATCTGGCACGTACGCGTACGTAGTCAATATGCCCACAAACGTACATACAAGTATGTGTACATAACATATCTACGGTTGGAGAGAGAGAGAGAGAGAGAGAGAGAGCTCCTAACGTCGTTAGCGAGTCGAGCAGTGGGGTGGCGGTGTGGGTGGTGGTTAGGTGGTGAGCGGATGGGTCGGTCGCCTGGCGGGTGGGTAGCCTATCTCTAGTCGGGTAGTAGTAGGTGCGCACCCTACGCGGCTACCAGGTGAGTGGGGCAGAGGCCAACCCCCGAGACACCCGACGCGAAACGTGAAAAACCACTTGTGCGTGTGTCGATCCTGGCCGTCGCGTCGTCTCCCGTTGCTCCGATAGTTTATCCTGATCCTTATTGTCGTTACGACGCTGCGCGACTTGATATCCTTTGCGAGAGAGAGAGAGGTAATACCTCCTCTGTTTCTCTCGTGTATACTACATTATCTTGGTCCCTCTCTTTCTCTCCGTCTCTTTCTATTTCCGTCTTTCCCGCCGGGTCGTCCGGAACGGTCTCGCAGTGTCCCGCCCGAGGGCGACATTCCAGATCGATCGTAAGTGATCTACGTTGGTTGTGGTTGGACATAGATCGTCGTGTAGAGTGTAAAGCGTCGGCGACGACGGCGCGGCGATATGAGGAAAGGAGAGGGTGCGTTTGTTCGTTTGCTCGTTCGTTTGAACTGATCGTGAGAACTCAAAATACAACTACTTTGAAAAAAGGTACTAATGTTCGGGTTTTCCCGATTCGTGGCGCGCAAGTGGCTCTTTGATTCTAGTCTCTTAAAAAAAAAAAAAAACCCGGAGATTACGCTGAACGAAGCAATGTTACTGATGAGTCGAACATCCTATGAGGAAAGAATGTAGACTGGAATGCGAAATGATGTAAGTGTCTAAAGTAGCCTTTAATAAACTTAAAACATTTTTCATGAGCTAGAAAATATATTTACAATGTACATAATTGTATGTATTATGTATAAATTCGATTATATCCCTATATATAAATGTAGAAGAAAAACGATTAACTCTAAAAGTAAATGCATTTACTTGCATGTTACATGAAAAGCAGAAAAAAACATTAATAGCATAAAAAAATATTAGAATAAATAATAGAAAAGCGAATGAAATTAAATGAAAAAACAATTTAAAAAATAGGAGAATTGAAAAAGTGTGAAAAATAAATTGGCTATTACATCATTTTGTATTTTCAGCGTATATTTGATCGTAAGAAGGCACTCACACATATAATGTTCTATTATACATTATATATCAGTCAATTTTTTTTATGTCATTGTTAAGGGCTTTTACAGAGCAAATTATTTCAAACAAACGAATTCTACTTTAATGCCTTTTTGTGACGATTTTCTTTCTCATCAGGATTATCGACACGTCTTCATGGTAAATTTTAATATTGATGTTGAATTATAAATGATAGATTTTAGTATCGCTTTTACCTAAAAAATCTGTGTGATATAGTAATTTTAATTTAAGATTAACTTTTTTGTGTAATTTTGGCTATAAAAAAAAGTTCTTAAACGATAAAAATAGCATGACAATTTTTGTATGAGCATAATAAAACTTTTGTAATTGTTAGTTCGAAGAATATTCTAAAAATCGTAGTATTCCTAAAAACATCAGGCGACAAAAGTTTCGTAAATTTTACCTTGAATTTTTGAAAGAGGAGTTATTTAAATCGAAACTATTTAAATCAAACGCGGTTCAAGTAAATTGTCAACCCGATCCTTGGAAGATCACGTGACATCGATAGCAGAAAAGGCAGCTGCTTCATCGATCCATTCCCATTCTGAGCCTATCCGGGTGTAACTAGGCCGCCTTTCCAGGATCCTCGATGGACGATCTGTTTGTAGATCTTGAAGAGGAGTTTTGGAAGTCTCGAGTATCTCTCTCTCTCTTGACATCAGATGAATCTAAAAACTTCTTTACGGGAAAGATCGTAAGATTCGTTCGTGATAGAGAAAAATTATTTAGATTCTAGCGCGATAGTTTTTAAAAAAACGCAAAGAGGGGTCCTTTAAATTTTTTTATTATTTTAAAAGAATCATTGTTACTTAAGATATCAACTAATTAAATATATAAAATAAATTTTTAAAAAGCGCAGCAATTAAAATTTTAGAGTACGATAAAAGGATTGTAGTACATTTACAATTAATGTCACGTTAAAAAGAATGGAAAAATACAACGCGGATTACGCTAATCTTATTTTATGTAGACGCAAAAGAATTATACGCGGAAAGTGACGGGGTTTATTATATTCATAAATAAAAACAATTATCTTTTATACGTGTTCTCGAAACAGAGAATAATATTATTATTAAAATTATTATTAAAGATAGTATTATTATTAAAGATAGTATTATTATTAAAGATAATATTATTATCAAAGTTTTAAAACTGATTATCTTAATCCAGAAATAATATGCTAATAAAATGATAAAAGATGAATTTTATTTGTTAGTAAAGGCGAAAAACACTAAAAATAATTGTAAAGATTTCTTGATACGTAATTGTATCAAATATTAATACTCTGAAAAGAGAATTTTTGGTAAAGATAAATTGGACAAATAAATTTTTAAATATAGCAACAGGAAGGAAAGAAAGGCAACATACGAAAATATAATACTCTATAGTGGATCCTTGATGCACATATTGACGAGCAATACTGAGATCGATGACATCTATACGAAAATCGAAGAAACACGTATATTTGTTGTTTACGTTTTGTTCGGTTAATTAATCATGTGAATCGGGATAACTCATTTATATCGTAGCGATTCATCTTCATAGATGTAACGTTCGTAAAGCTGTAATCACACTAGGGTTTGCCGATTGGATTGCGATTGTGCTTGGCGATTACTTTTCAACTAATCAAAGCAAATTGGTGACTGTTTTGCTCTGATTGGTAATCACCAGTGACAGTCGCATTCCAATCGGCAATCGTTGGTGTGATTACGACTTAACAAAGATAGCAATGCGATATTTAGAGCGACTTGTTGCATGTGCGACTGTATTAATTTATTAATTTTCCACAAATTCCTATCGTTTTTTGTTTTCTTTAGTCGTTGCATTCATTATCTCCGCTCATACTCTCGATGTTACTGTTAAATATATTCTTACTTCTCTCTTGTGTTCATTTTCGTTATTATTACGGTTTTTCTTTATTGCTCTCACTGGATTGCCATTTGTATTAATTGCGATATTGATCGATCCTGCCTATGCAAGTTGAATTGCGAATGTTATTATTACGTTATGTTAATGGGACCGTGCAATATTTCTGCAAACAACGATGAGACACGTTTCTCCGGGGATCATAATTCACCGCGTGACGGCAAAACGGTCTTGCTTTCGGTCTTTTCGAACTCACGGATCGTTTTATCTACCATTTATCATCCGAGAGGGAGGTGTGTCGCTGTCAATTTTCAGTACCAGGAGACTTTTTCGATTCGTACGGGCAACGTTTTTTTCCCTTCGACCTCGTTCGGAAACCGCGAGACAAGAGAGAGGAAGAGGAAAATTGAAGGCGCACATGTGAAAGATCGTTTGTACGTTAAATGCACAATGTCACATGCGGGATCGATGTATCGTATAAACGAACGAAACGTAACGATCAGCGTTAACCGAAGTAACCTTCGACATTGACTTTGTCTATGCGATACCCGTGATTTATATCGCATGTGGTCTTGTAATAGCAGCTTCATAGCACGATATTATGCGTACAGCTTTGTAATCTCGCGTGCTGATGAAACATATCAGTATGCTTCACGTATACAAATTAATTAATCCGGAAAATTGCACGAACGTGCTGGGAACGGAGTACATCTCGATTAAGGACAATTTTATTGTCGTTCGTGATGCGGGGCGCGTAAAAGAGACTAAGATATCACTCCATTAGTGAAGGAACTTAAAGATTCGTGAAAATATCTGATGAATAAAGTTTAGCGTCTAATAGTTTCGTATATCTTGTATGATCTCATCACGAGTTTCAGTCACCGCTAATTAAATCGGACGACTTTCTTGAATTTCCAAGTCGAAAGTCACGACGATGTCAAACACTTGTTGTTCGTGTCTGTTTACACGATGATATGGCGTGATACATACTGGATGAGCGTTACGTTTTATCGATCGCTGACGTGTAATAGAAATAGCAGAGAAGTGCGTTAACTCTTTTTTTATTTCTCTTCTACCTGTGATGTTGCATCGCTCACAACGGATGCAACGTAAACCGGTATCACGCTCTTCTAATCAAGCAGATAAAACGGTAAAAGATAAAAATTGAACGAATGAATGGCAGCCCATAAACGTGGCACATAAGCATGCATCTGGTTTATTTTAAGTGATTAATTTTGTTAGTTTCTTTTTTTACTATTTTTCTTTGGTACTTTTTTGTTTTTATTTATTTCCGTGATTGTGTTTAGTTTTTCTTTTAGGTTTTTTATTATCCCATATAAAGTTCTTAATTTTCTTACATGAATTGTCGCTTTGATCTGATTTTTCAAACTTTACGGTGTATGTATTAATGTTGCAAGAAACGAAACATCGCTTAGTTGTATCCATGAAACATTAGCGAATTAAAAGCCAATTTAGTAATGATCGATCGAAATCTTATTTACATTTTTGAGCGATATTCTATGAGAAACGATGTCCCTGATCTTCCAATATATTTTCCATTATTCACAAATTTTGTCATAAATAATTGATTTAGTCTTTCTAATTTGTTTATTAGGTATTATATATTCGTTATTGGCATAATTTGTGTATTAGGTATTATATTATATAGTCATTATTGACATAATTGCTAATTAATTTATAATTTGCTACATAAATATAAATTATAATGTATATGGTAATATATTTAAAAAAAAAGATCATTATTGAGTTTAGTTATGCAATATTGTCATAGCAATATTTTTATTATACATGAATCTGAAGCCACAGAGGAAAGAAAGAGATAGAGAGATAGAGAGAGAGAAGAAATTGTAAGTTTATTTATTTTAAAAAAATGATAACGCTTGTTACCATTAAAAAAAATGTTTTGATTAATTGGAATTGATAATAAAAAAAAAAAAATTTAATCATATCAACAGAATATATCAAGACGAGTGGTATTTTGATAAGATTAAAAAAATAAAATATTTATTTATCATATATAAGCATAAATTCTGTTTGGCCTCATCTAAATATTTTTTTTATTGGTATACGTTTTCTCGATTATCAAATCTGATCAATGGATACATTTTTCTGAGTATATCTATAATTTTCTTAAAAATTTGTAATTTTTTGCTATCTTTGTCTCTTCTGTTGATAAAGTTTATTAAACAAAATTTTTTGTTACATTTTTTACTGAATCGTTGAGACACTTAAATGCTTTCAGAATTAATCGCACGTCCAATCCAATCTGAACAAGTTTTCGCGCATTGTCGAAACCGAATATCTACCGCTGTGGGTTTATCGGCAACGTTTTTTTTCCGGCGGGGAAAAGAGCGAGTCTCTTATTCCTCGAAAGAGATTCCCTGACTTTTTCCACCTTTTTTCGCGCGCGAAATCCTCAGCACAAAAATAGAAACTGTCATTCGATAAATCGATTCAGCACGCTGTCGAGACTGAGGAGACTGTGGATGCCATTGCTATAGTATTATTGCTCTCTCGTTGTGCGTGTGAAGTACAGTCTACGTGAGTTGCAGCAGACATCATGAGTGCTTCCGGCGCGATTCCCTTGATCCTAGCGAAGAAGGAGATGATCATCGAAGGCAAGTACCTACGCCCGTTATTTTTCCTTTTATCTCACTAAAATCATTTACTTTCTAGAGAGGAAAGTAATAATAACAGAAATGATTGAACTTAACGAAACTAATTTCACCCTAAATTATCTTATATATTGAAAGTTCGTGTATCAATTTATTATAAGCGAACAATAATGGTGATATTTACGCAGATCTAAAGGGCACATATTATACATGTATCGTGTTGTATAATTTATTAGCTTAAATAATTTATTTATTGAAATAAATTTCGTCCGTAGTTGATAATATCGTCCAAAGTTCACTAATTTATTATAATAAGCGAACGTGATGAGAGGATATTAATAAATATTGACGCAAATCCGAAAGGCATTTATGTATCGATGTTGTAATTTTTTTCTTTCTTTTTTCCTTTTTTTGTGCAGCTTACTGGTCGGTGACGCGCGATAATAACGTAATCCTGAAGCTAATGATTAGATAATTCTAAGAGAGTGCGGTTATTATTACGCTCGTATATTTAACGTGCAATGCAAATTCTGCATAATGCAGTATGAAATACGCTGTAATAAACGCGTGACTCTTAAGAAGAAAATAAACGTTCTTTAAATAGATTCAACACTTATAGATATAAGTCTATCTAAATGATATTCGCGAATTGTTTGTAAAAATGATCGATGAGCCACGTTGATACGTTAACCGCTGCTTCAAATATATCGCAGAAAGAGCGGCTGAATCAATTAAGCACGAAGAAATTGCATGCTCAAGAAACATCCATCTAAATTGCATAACGCTTTTTGGAGATCTTTCTTCCATAATAATTCCTCTTCTATAATAATTTCTCCCTCGAAGTATCGTGAGAAAGGGAAGAAAATGATTAATTGAGTATCTTAAACTAGAAACATTTTCGCGGGATCAGTAAAAAGTCCTAAAGGAGATTTTCTCCATGAAAATTACGCGATCGCGGGATAGAATCTCGTAAATTGACAAAGATCGAACGACACTGCGACACGGAGGAATCTCTTAATTGCGTTACGTGTTGATCGATGCGCGACCAACGAATTAATCGATCTACAACGTTGATGGCGCGTGAAAACGAGGCGTCGCAATCAGCTCGCCATTAATTGAATTGCCGTACGCTGTGTCTTCTTTTTCTATTATTTTTCGCGCGGCTCCGAATGTGTTTTTGGCGTGTGCAAGTCGTTTCGCGTTGCGTCTTTATTACATATGCAACGGAAAATCCCCGCTCGCTCACGATGATTGCGGTTATTCTTGCCCACTTGGATTTCTCGGCTTTAGTACGCGCACGTGATTCCAAAGAGAGAGAAAGAGAAGCGAATTCAAAGATAAATACCGATGATCGTGGATAAGCGGACTAATGAAGGAAGAAATGTACTTTTTCTTCCAGTGAAATCACACATGTGATGAAAATAATTATAACTTCAGCATGGGCTCTTCTCGATAATACCGCTTAAATGATTTATTTAACTGTCGATCTATTTTATATCCAATAGGTGAACGGAGACTCCACGTGGAAAGATTTAAATGTCCTTTATAATTTTAACCCAACCCTGTAAATGTAGTAACCACTTGGTTTCAGACTGATCATTATATCAAATTTCACAGTTACAGATTCTGAGAAATTTATTTCATTTGTAGGTAATTTTGTTAAAATAACCCGTGAGTTTGGCTGTAATCCGAGATTCTATAGAGGAACATTGCTTTCCTAATTATTTTATAATATATAATTAAATTCATATGTCTGATTTAGTACAGTAATGACGATTTAATTGCACGTACACGGTTTCGCAGAAGTATCTTAGCATCTACAAATTTAGCTAGGTACAGATTTGAATACAACAGTAGCTTGACGCCGAATTTACATTTTTGGCTTGAACAAATTAACCGTTTCTTGTAGTTTTTAGATACTGAATATGATGCTGTTTATTTTCGAAAAAAATTTTGCAAAAAAAATAACATTAAAAAAAAAGGATAATATCAATTCTTATTGGATTGTTAAATTTCGAACGGAATGGGACAATGTCTACTGTAGTATATGTCATGTCATTCGGTTTAAAAAAAGGATAATTTTGAGGATTTTCATGACGTTGTAATATATCAGCAACAAATTTTTTTTCTAAATTTTGTTTGCTTTAACGTCATAAAAACCACAAAAATTTTTTTTTTATTCTTTGGTGCTATTTTTCTTAAAATTGTTATGTGATAGTTAAATTAAAAAAACAGATTTATATTTATATTTCATATATATAGTATATATATATATATATATAGCAGGTAAAGTGTATATTAAAAACAGATAAAATTGTTAAATACGATATTTTATCGCAGACAAATGTAATTTTGGACCATCAGAATAATTTATGTAGAACGTTCCAGCATGATGAATAATGTTGCAAAAAGTTTTGACATTTTAATTTGTCTCCAGCTTGAGCGTCCTGCAAAATTATTTTGATTTAATAAAATTATTTTTAGATTTGCGTCTAGCTAAATTTTTAAATAATTCTGCAGAATCATTTTTTCCATGTACAATAAATAGATCCAGCATTATAGTTTCTATTTTAAAAGAATGTTAAGATCAAAGATCGGTGGATTTCGCGATAATTTCTGTTATCACCTGTGCAGTGTAAAGCTTACTATCTTACGTTGTGTCTGCGTTCTGCTCGGAGTTGGCGTTGTACATGCAATACGATATGTAAATGCGGGCCACTGGGAACAATGGCATAGAATCTCTATGGATTAGCCCTATCCCGAAGTAACTTTCCGTTCTGCGATCTCTCGCGCGGAACGAGCACTGGAATGCCTCTCCCGCTCGTTGAATTTTCAATTGACCCCGCTGTTAATCTCGATTAATCCCTTGGACCCTTTAGTAAGGAGTCTCTCAGAGAAGCTCAGTAAAAATACTAAAAACTATGAGCAGATGTACAAAGCCGTTCGCTCGAATATTGAGATCCATACAAGCGACCCACTTCTGCCGCTTAAGTTTTAACGATGAATCGATCCTTCTACGAATTTATGATCGATTCTCGCACAAGTCTGATATCATATTATCTACTATAATACTTTTGACTACTATCTATTTAGTTTTTATTGAATTCTTTTACATTCGATTTTCTATCGATCTGTAAAACTTGAAATGACAATCAATCATTTAATTTCGTGATAAATTATTCAGTTTTGCATGACATAAAGCGAATCTTGTGTTTGAACAGATAATCGCTTACGTAACGTTATTTAAGCTTTGACAGAGTATATATTTTTCTAAGCACTCTGACATATATACGTTATATGTTTAATATACGCGTCTTCCTTCTTTTCTTCTTCTTTTTTCTTAACTTTTATACACAGAGAATAAATAAAATAATATGAACACATTGGAAAAAACGTTACTTATTTTATTACTTCTTTTATTAACGTTTTAGGAGTGAGTGTTGCAAATGCAACATTTATACTTTAAAATTAAATTCGGGATCTGCAAATTATAGTTATACTGAACTGAAAATGAAAATGTGTGTGTATACAGTATTGAATACGGAAATGCAGTTCTATCTATCAGGAAATATCGATAGTATAAATATTGATAGATTTTTTAGTCATTTTTTATTGAAAGCAATAAAAATATTTTTTTATGACAAAGCAATGCCATTTCTAGAGAATTAATAAGAAGTTGGCTCATTATTTTTGCTTTTAATAATTCCATTATCTAATTTAAATATTATGAATCGTTTGGAGAACAGAGTGATATTTCTTACTTCACTATTTTTTAAGCAATTAGAAAATGTTCTACTAGAAAAATGTATAAAATTGCGTTGTAAACAGTTACTACATTATTCAAGCGTATGACTATTTCAACAAGGATAGTAGACCAGCTGTTTATTAATAAAACATGTAGATAGTATACTTCTCACGTGTTCACATTATTTTGTCTATTTTTGTATATTTCTTTAATCGTACTTAAAATTTTTCGTAAAGTCCACGATTTTTATTTAAAAAAATTTAAATGAATTATGTAATAAAAATTGAAGTTTATTAAATATTAATTAATATAATTATATAATTTTACATAATTGTAAATTTTCAATATTATAATATATGTATAATATTATATAATTATAAGTTTATTAATTTTTTAGTGATTTATAATTCTTTGTTTTGGTAAAAATATTTAAAAAAATTTTTTTGATCTTCTTTATTAATCTATGCTCGAATCATGATCCGATAGTTATTTAAATTTGCTATTTGGTAGAGCAATAAAGTTTTGTTGAACGGTATATCGATATTTCAACAACAAGTAACGAGCGTGGAGTCGATCGAGCTGGTCGTAAACGTGTCTTATCCTATTCCTGATTTTCATAGTCGGCTGCGTCTCATGACTATACTACTTGCGATCCGACGTAGGCGCGACAATAGATGTTAAACGGCATGACAGTTACTCTCTAAAACGCGTTCGCTACAATAGTCGCTACATTATCGCGATGTGTAAATAATTTTCGTTTTAATCGCGAATTACTGAAAATTATTTGAAAGAAAATCAGTTTTTATTAACTCTCTTTATAAAGGTGACGTCATCTTGTCATTATAATAACTATTTCTTTTTATTAATTTTATCAAAAATTTATTGTGAAAAATTTATCGGTAAGTTTTCTATGAACATTGATTGATGATCTCTATCGATGTACATTTCTATCTTCAATATTAGTTATAAATAAAGTTTAGACTGATGAGAATATAAATTAAATAAGAGGAACATTTCTATTTTTTTTAGTCAAAGCGAATTTTAATGGTCCATGATATTCATGCAAATTTTTAATTATATTTTTCAGTCTTATAAATTGCGCGTTGGTTTTGTCGGAACGCAATGATAAATTAAAGGTAGAAATAATATTGCAATAAATTACATTGATTGTCAATTTAATAATAATGTTAATTATAGCATATTCAATACTGAAGTATAGCTTATCTGCACACGTCTTGAATTTATTCCAAATTTATTCTAAATTTAATTTTGAGTTAAAAATATACAATATTCGCCTCTGGATTCTAAAGAACGATATATGTATATCGCTAAAGCACAATCCGTGTCAGAACTTCTTTTTTCAATTGATTATTTCAGAACTAAAGACGTGTGATTGCGATACTTAAATTTATGATCACTTTACGATTGTAATTTGAAAAAGACAACAGAACAAGAAAAATGGGAAGGGAAAGAAAAGAACACGCTGGTCTGGCAGCGACATTGCATTACGGACCACCAAAAGCGCTTCGCTCTCTTTCTCTGCCAAGGTTTTCTAAATTCAGCATTTCTCGAAAGACACGCGCGAGAGAAGAGACTGTATGCAGTTTGTTTCTTCGTGCATTTTCTAACAACAGCAATGCGGTGAAGATAATCATTACGTATCGCTGAAGAAGTTCTGACAGCAAATGCGGTTACGAAATTCGACAGACAAACATCAGTTATCGCTGATATAAGTGATGTTTTCTTGCAGAATGCAGTCGTACATTCTCGCTTTTTTGCACCGTAGATACCAATGAATAAAAATGAGTGGATGTCAGAGAAACGAGTACGAAGACGTTTAGAACGTGTTGGAATAAATGTGGGCATTAATAAAGGTTGAATTTAGATAAATGATATTACATTATTTTACATGCTAGTGGAACTTATAAATCACTCTACACTGTTCTTTTTGGTTGACAGTAAAGTGAAGAAATAATGATGTAGTAAAATGAAACTAGCGATGAAATTATTGAACGCTCCTCGAAACATTTTTGAATTTTATGTTACGTACTTTTGCGAGCATAAAAATGAACATATTCCCGTAGCAATATTTCCTTCTCGTTTGGTAAAAATAATGACGGAAATACGTGGTGAAATATATTTCTACAAAACGTTCCAGCTCTTTCTTGATTGTTCTTTACCATTGATGTGATACTCAATGAAGTCAGCAATTAGGGATGCCATTTTGAGGCGTTCAATCGTTAAACGGATCGCCGCATTTCACGCGCATTTTTAAAGAGGCGAGCCCTCGAATGACCTCGTTACAACTCGATTTTCTTAACGTTGCGCTCTATATAACTCCTGTTTGAAGATCAGTTTAATCAAAGCTTTCGCGAAAATCACGATTTTCTGAACGTCAATCTCTAAGTGAGATTTCTTGGAGGATCAGGGCACAGGATACGTACGATCGCATTTTTTGATGATTTTGGAAAGAAATAAAACGAAAACAAGATGAAAACGTTAATGAATGGGTTGCTCGTGACACTGAAGATCCCGACCTCGTTATATCGCAATTTCAAATAGAGCTCATTCGTGGAACGAAAGAAATAGCTTGGCTATATAAAGAAACTAAGGGTCAGATAATATGAACGTGTATGTATGTATATATATATATACATATAAATTATATATATATATATAATTTAATGAACTAATATAATGAAATAAGGGCAATGAGCCAATTTTCGTTAAAATCTTTAAATCAATCTAATATATTGCGAAGAATATCACGTAATTATGGCGTTTCGTCCCAACTTCCACTACTGGACTCATCAGATAGCGAATATCTATAGACCTCTGATGGCGGGTCGACGTAGTAATATTCTTCGCAATATATTATTCAAAGTGATATATGTATATGTATTCCCTTCCCACCCCCCTCCACCAACTTGCGCGCCGAACAATCTTCAGTCTTGAAACGCAACTCTATCTGAAAATTCCCCCCAAATTACGCGCCGAACTATCTTCGTTGTTTAATACTTATTGAGCTTTATCATAAATATATAATTTAATGATTATTATTATTAACATTATAGCCGTCTTCTGATGTAAGTAGGTTATACTCTGTCAGTATCTAACAGAAACTTTAGTTTATATGTTATACGTATACTACAGATTTATTTTTTAGTATTGATTGTATATATCAGAACACGCCTATTGTGTAGCAATAATAGTTATAAAAATAGCACTCTTAAGCATAATTATTTTACTACAATTTTTTAGTCAAATGATATTAATGACAAAATATTTATAATTTAGACTTTTACAAACACAGATAACTTAATTATTAATTTGAAAGAAAAGAAAGGAAAAGAAATACTATTAAATTTAATCTTGAAATAATATAAAATATATAATCTAATGTCTCTTTTCATAATAATTATTAACAAAATATATAATGAAATTGCTTAAAAATTGAAATCACTTATTACGGTTTCTGTTATAATAACTGACTAGGGAG
The DNA here is from genome assembly GCF_001594065.2 of Cyphomyrmex costatus. NCBI lineage: Eukaryota > Metazoa > Arthropoda > Insecta > Hymenoptera > Formicidae > Cyphomyrmex > Cyphomyrmex costatus. Next base: position 769,854 of record NW_017276039.1, read on the forward strand.
TCCAAACTGATAGTGAACTGAATGTTTAAAAGCTTATCCCCGCTTGTTCTAAAAACCATTTAATTAGAGAGTTATCAACTTATCATAAAGAGGCCATTTTTAATTGGCCCATTTCCTGTAATTTGCATTAGTCAGAACGAGACAGTAGTAATACACATCTTTTTTCCTCACAACACTGCAGAACGAGATAGCACGTATCTTTTCTCACTCACAGGATTTTGCCAGAAAATGCTACTACTCTCTGCTATGGCCAGTCTCTAATTAGAACGTCTCTCGCTTAGCCTAGCTTTTAGCATAGCAGATTGGACCTCCTGATGACCACTGGAGGAATAGCTTAGCATTTAATGATGTCGCTCATTTGCACATAAAACTTACATTTAATTTTCTATAAATTACTTAAAAGAGCTTATATGAATATCAAAATATGTATTTTTAAATACGATCAAAAGCACGTTCTTTTTTTTTTGACTGTGTTAACTTTCGATTGACAGTAATCGGATGTTAAAATCGGCGGCAGATTCACGGCGGTTTATTCAGCGCTTTAAATTCCGTGATAACTGTCTCTGTTAGGTAGAAGATGTCACCGGGAGAAGTGACAGCGGAAAATTAATGGAAAGCGCAGATCCATCGTGATACCTGGGCGCTGGATACAGGTCCGCGGATGCTCGTACGGAAGGAAACGAAGAGAAAGAGACGGACGAATAGGCGAAAGAGTGTATCAAGTGTAATTCATGCCTTCGTCGCGTGGCACAAGGTCGAGAGAAATCGATACAGCGCAGACAACTCGGTAACGATGCCGCGGAATGATAGCGACCGTGGCACAGTCGGTGGTGACATTCTTATTGCGTATCGCTTATTGCCACAGGGCATTAAGAGCCAATGATAAAAAGCGCCACTTCTCTTTTATAATATGTTATGATAATTATATGCACGCAAATGGCAGACATTGTTCATGAAACATTCAGTTCGCACTATCATCAACATAACTTTGCTAATCGTATCGATGAAAACAATAGCTGCATTCGGCAGAAAAAAATAGCTTTGCGACTATTGTACAATTTTTTAATATGATTGGTTTATACGTTCTCTGACTGATCCAATGAGGAACTAAGGGTAAAAATCAATTATTGTTCTTGTCCTTAGTTCATCACTGAATCTAAATGCATAAATCGATCGTCTTAAAAAATCGTATATAATAATAGCTGCAAAGCTGCTTTTTCTGTTAAACGCAATTGATGTCATGCAAACAAACTCTTCTGTTCTTCTGCAAGTTCGCAAATATGTATTTTCTAATTTGCGGGCCTTAAGCATTTTATATCCGTGGAACAATTCTGAAAATTGAATAAACTGTAATATACGTTGCAACGTAAACATTATTCGACGTCGTTCGCATACAAATGTAAATGTAGCCATTCTTTGATGCAAGTTTCGAAGTGAAACTTTGACTATACTTTAATAATAGATTTTCATTTTGTACAAAATTCAGGAATGCCGTTATTTTCTCGAAAAAATGTTTAAAAAATGAATCATTTTTTTCATAAATTTAACGTTTTGATGTTATAAATATTGTAGCATTAATTTAACGTTAATTTTGCGAATGAAATTGCGAGCAAAAATCCTGAGAGAAATGGCATATTTTAGAATGTAATTAATTGTAAAAAAGCTGTTTAATCTGTGACTGTTAATAATTTAAGTCTCAATTATATTGCATATCGCAAAATTAAACGATTAGTATTCGGACCATTATATTTCCGGAAGACAAAGTGCGCACAGGGAAGCAAAACATACATCGCTGTTTACCGCGATTGGCGGTATATTCTTACCTGATTGGCCCAATTTGTCAATTTGTTCCCTCGACGAGGGGCGCCCGGATCGGTCCCGGCGCCGACCCGATTTTCAGAAGCGCATGCTGCGCCGGATATTGCCGGGATAATGGAGCAGGCAGAGCAGGGGCCGCGGGAGAGGGAGATGTGTGCCGGCAAATTTTCATCGAAAACCTCTATCGACCTCGAGCCAGTTTTTCCGACGTTCTCAAGAAATATGATCGGCACTCGACCGCATCTTTCAAGATTTATGCGCAACGATGCACTGTACATACACATATATGTTATAAAACTTTGGTGACTTGGATTGCTCTTTTCGAATTTTCGAACAGGCAAAACATTGGAAACTATCTCCACTGGAATCAGGAATTTTTTAGTAGGCACTTGAAACATAGCTTCTGAGACAGAAAAAGATTAAAGCAAAACTTTTTTTTTAGAGGAAGCAGGACCTAAGAAGTTAGTTTGTAAATAAATTATTGAAGTAAGAGAACATAGAATCTGAATGTATTGTTTCATACATTAATCTTTCTTTTCAGAAGATAATGTTTTATAAATCACAAAAATTTACTAATCCAATACAGAGAAAACATTTATGACATAATTATTATTATGATTATTATTATTAAAATGTTAGTAATAATAACAGTATGTATAGTTATATATTTCAACAAATGTATATAATTGGCATCATGACTATAAACTATTATAATTATCATAAGAATGATTGCAATTACTATAGCTTTACTACGATTGGTAATTATTTGCGGTACCAATTACATATATTCATTGCTAGAACTATACATTGAGTTATTATTATTAACATTATAACACAATAACTAAAATTATGGCAACATGTTATTATAATCACTAATATCAAAAACTTTTCTCTCAATGAACCTAGTAATAGTTTTAGTGCTTTTTTTAGCTTGTGCTTGCTTGGCTTGTCGTGCGTGGATTCTTCACCTTTATAGGCTGATATATCTAAGACGCTTTAGATACGTAACATCGGTATCGATATCGCTGTTGCGGAAGCAATCTTTTTCAGATAGCCGACATTGTAGTGCAATGTTCCAAATAAATCAACTACGCCCTTCCGGCAGTTATCCCATCGCTTTAACTTTTCCTTTTCCTTACGTTATTCAGATTTCCCGTTGTCCATTCAATGCCACGGTTATTTTCGTTGACTTTCCGACATTCATTACATATGCGATCGATTGCAAAGTAACCTCGACATCGAATTTTCTCGCGCTCTCTGCAATAAAAAATTTATGTAATTCATTAATTTCGTCGACACGGAACTCAAACGAACGACATGCGAATGACATACGAAAGTATTTAAGAGATATTCGCGAATGCAAGGTATTTAAAGTGACGTCACAGAACATCCTAATAACGTCTTAATGACGTCTTCAACGTACGTCAATAAGATGTTATTGAAACGTCATCTTACTTGGATATTAAAATATGATTATATAAGCACTTTTATAACATTTATTATAATAGTCTAAAAAATTTTAAATAATGATGTTAGTTTGTAATTCAATGTTACTTTAATAATTCACAATTTCGCCATCTATACATTAAGTCATATTCTTAGCGTACAAACTTAACAATTTATGTCGAGGAGAGAGAAACGTATTCTTGATTCTAAAAGTACTTTGGGCTTTAATCGTTATTTCTCGTATTTCTCGTTATAATATCTACTATTATTATAATAGTAATATGATACCAGAGGATTTGCGGGCTATCGCCGTAACGTGATCCATTGCTAACGTCAACGTTTGATAGTAATATCATTTTCTAATAATGGATAAATCAAACAGTATGAAAATACGACATTCGGAAATTGTAATCAGATCCAAAGTTGATAATTTCCTCATCTAATATTCTTTTATGATAAACATACGAAGAAAGAAAAAGGACAGAGAAATAGATCAAATTGTACCACAAAATGGATTTATTAAATGTACCGCGTAAGGATATCAGAAAAATTGAAAAATAAAGAAAAATGTTTAATATAATATAATTTTTTATATTTCCGTTTTAAATTGATAATCACAATAGTAATTTTTGAACAATTGTCAAATATATATAATGTGAATACATGTCTAATGGATACATATATGGTTGAAAATAACATCTCAAAAATTGTAGGATTCTTTAAAATAGGTGTTTGTGTGTTCGAAGCGGATAATTTTCCTGTCTAAGACCTTAATTTTAGGAGACCCTTCTTCACTGATCTCCCTCTTTACACGCTCCAATTCTCTCCGAACCCATTCCATACTATTGTTTTTCCCTGTTCCATCATTCAGGGATGTCCTCTCCCATCGCCTCCATTCGATTGACCGTTTATGTCCGTCGACTATCCCTGCGAGCGTTGCAGATATTGATACAAAGCGATTATAGATATATTGATACGTTTGATGCGTGCGCGAGGAGATAGAAGGGTGAACAATTCTCATCCTATACCGCGTCATCGTTGGCCTTTTCTGGCCTTTATTTGTTGGTGTAAAATGACGTTCGTGCGCTTCATATCCTGGTTCATGGAATTATGCCACATCTGCATACAACACTATTTTTTCCCGAATTGCATGTATGAAATGTCAAAGGCTCGAGGCTCTCTTTTGCAAACGACAAATTTTCATCCAACTAACTGGGATTCGATTCCTCGTATTTGAAACTCATTCGAACTTTATACGTATTTCATGTTACTCGCCATTTTGCGTATGAATTCAAATTTATAGACGTGTTTTTTTTTCAAAATTAGATGGAGAATATATATCAATGATAAAGGATATTATATACCAATTTAGCTGAAATTATTAGGCACCTTATTAATTATTAGGTAGTTAAAGTTTTAGCTGAAAAATTAGTTTATGATATTTGCTATCCTTTGTTTTAAGAACTCTTTAAACTTATACTTATGTATAGGTAATGTCGATAATTAATAGGTAACAATGTAGATCAAAGAATTATTTCAGAGAAATGAAGAAAATATAAGTACCAGATATTTTTGGTCAAGGTTGTATATTATAATTAACAACATATTGAATATTCCTAATCCAATCTAATACTATAATTGGTTTATATATTTTATATTTAGTTTCCGTGGATGTGGGAAGTATAATATGAGAGATTTTGAATTGTCTAATTTTCTTTCTCAATTAATCATATTGTGATATAAAGCCTACAACATTATATGACACATTTTTTCTTGTTATGGATTATTTGCGTTTTAAATCACTAGGATTGCAGCACACAGAATGCAGAATTTTCAGTAATTTACTAAAACACAAGCAATCTCATAGCAGGAAAAAATTCATTAGGTCCCGTAGACTTAAGACACGATCCGTCTGCTTGGAGTTCTTGTCTGCATCGCAGTGACGTGACTTGAGTAAACACGCTCGAAATAATTAACAGCGCGTAAAATTATCGTCGGTGCTCTATTTAGATCAGTGGAGCTTCGATCGCTGAACGACGATTAACGTGCGAAAATAAAAACAGGAAATAGTAGTTGGGTAGACTCACGTCGGAGCCGAAAGTCGATAAGCGAGAATCGATAAACGATCGTAGGTTTACGTCGCAGTAAAATACTCATTGGTCCCTAGTTGCATTCGAAGAATACGCGTCGGTCAATATTTACTGCATCGCTCTGAACCTAGCTTTCTTTAAAGACTCCGATTATGATCGATTAATTGGTTATATTCTATATAGAAAACCGTAAAATTTTCGCCCTCGCACAATTTTTCCTTTTTCTCAAAATTAATTTTATGATTAATAAATATTATAAATTATAAATGTTATATATAAATATATATATTAAATTACAAATATTAATTATTTACAATTAAACACCATTCAGAATTCTACTTGAGTTACCAACTCATTCTATACTATAATTTACTGCGTTAATTTATTATGTACACTTTGTAGTATAGGCACAATAGTGTCTGTGGAGATATACTCGAAAATATAATGAGATTCTGAATGTTTTCTTTCTCTCTCGATATTTGTTGTATTTGTGCGACATGATACCTTCATTTTTCGACAGTTTCCTCACCGAGTTATAGCTAAAAACGTTTCATGGCCACAGATGGATATTATCGACGTTCATCAAAGGGCATCATATAATATTAAATCTCGTTGGACGAGTCCTCACGCTTGTTCCGTCAAATATTTAGCTCTGCCGAGAGAGAAGACAGCATATCTTCTGCCGAGTTTTGTGACATTCTTGGAACAGCCGTGGAATTCGCCGTATGCATGAAAGATTAAATGCCACTGATTTACGAGCGTCTCTATTGCGTTTCTATCAATTTAATATTACGCGAAAGCGTTCCATCTTTTTCCACGTTTGGAAAACATACCGAGCAAGAGAAACGTCTGCCCGTTGTATCTCTTTTATTGAATTATTCAAAACAGCTTCGGCCTTTATCGTAATTGCATTCTCCTTTAACTCCACGATGGTACACTGAATTAATTATAAATTCAATTGGCAAAGCAAACTAACCAAATGCATTTGTATAAATATTTATTATTCTTCTTATATTATTTCGTTATAAAATCGATATACCTACATAGAATGTGAACTTAATAAATCGAAGAGTCGTATGACAAACTTTATTTCAATGATTGATTATAAAAAAGCGCATGTATTATTTTTTTTTATTTAAGAGCGATTAGATAATTTTTCCTCAGTTCAGTAAATTCTTCCGTAACTGTATATATATCGATTTTTCCGACGTGAATTCTCTCCCACACGATTACTGTTATTTCCGCTGCCGAAGAGCAGAGATACGATGGGGATTAGATCTCACGTTGAGCAATAACTTTAATCCTATTCGTTTCCTTTTGCCTCATCCCGCAGCATTACGCGATTGCAATTAAGTTTTCACTTGGCAGTAAGTCCGATTTCGTGTAATTGGAATGTTGAGTTCCATACTAAATCTAGATTTGCTGGATAAGCCTTCGCACGTACGACATTTCGAAAAATCGCGTAATCGAGAAGCTGAGAGGATTGGTTCGGAAATATCATATCATTTTCACATATATTGCACTGGGAGATACGCGAAATTCCCTTAAATGGCAATTCCGAGATCGGCATAATTTAACATTTCCAGACATTTCTGTATGTGTTAATTGAGGTAACGAAGTTATTTCAGAGAGAATTATATTTCCTCTTCTCTCTTTAAATAAGGTTAACAATATATGGATTGTATCCCGCACGCTCGTTTAACTGTAGCGCTGTTGTGGGTAATTTGAGATGAATAATAGTTCGGGATAATACGTTTCAAGGGTGTCGTCTCGTCCGCCTAATTTTCTGACGTTGTCTCTTCTCGTTTTGAAATTTTAATCGCGCACACGAAACATTTTCACGTTAATTCCTAAATTACAATTGCTCATTTTTATTTTATTATCGTTTCGTTGATCTGAAAACAATGTGGTATCTACAAGGACGTAAATTATAAACTAGATCTACTAGAGAATTATGTGACATATACAAGTACGAAACGTAATTAACTCGTTCTATCGATCATTTGCAACTGTCAGTTTTAATATTAAGTATAATGCATCAAAGCACGTTTTCTCAAATAATCATATGAATGCTATCTTTTGATAAGATCTTTTGACAGAGGTCATAGTCGTTAATAAGAGGAGCCTGATGCTAATTTTGAAAAGCATATTAATTAATAAGAAATGGATATATATATATATATACATACGATGTAGAGACGTTTATTACTATTCTAGAACAAGAACAAGTAAGTAAAAAGAAAAGTAAAAGAACAAAAATATACAAATACTTAATAAAAATAGTACAACAAAAATAATATAAATAAAATATAAAGTACAAGCTAAAATTCTATACCAGCAAAGAAAGAAAACGAGGAATGAGAGAGAGAAAGAGAAAGAGAGAAAAGGGAAGGGGAATCAAATAGAAACAGGTTGTGCATTGACATGTATTTCATCAAAACATGGAATCATATGAGGGAATTTTTTATATTTGAAATATTGGCAGGCAGTGACAAATTGCTAGTTGTAGCATATCGATATTTCTCCATCTTTAAATTTGACGAAACTGAGGAAGTACATTTATCATGATAAAAAAACATAATGAAATTTGTACAAAGAAATATAAAATTTTCATCTCTTCATAATTTTTAAAACGCACAATTCAAAAAATAGAGTAATTATATAATATAATGACAAATTAAAAGTACAGTTACTACACTGTTTGATTTATATTTTTATACGATAGTTGAATAATATCGGTATTTTTCCTCGAGGGTTTATAAAGTAAAATTGTGTAATAAACGTACATTCTCGAATGGGATTGTCTTTTATAAACCTACGAGTTTTGAATGAGATTATATTGTTAGTACACAATATACACATTTAATCCTAGAATCCGAACGTGGATTCTCTGGTATATGTAACACTCGCGAGTTAACTCGGATGGAAGGTAAGCGGCTGCTGCCTGATGAAGTCTTCCGATGTCGCTTTTTATTTTAGTCGAAGAACATCCGGCAAGCCGGGAACTGGCGATAAACCTCTTTTACAGACGCGATAATCTCTCTGAAACGCGACTCGCGTTGTTGTCGCGGGGGCCACCCTATACCCGGGACATGTACCGGGTGCACCGCGTGATAATAAAGTATATATACACGCGGATTGGAGACGCAGACTCCGCTGTATCGATCTGCCGCTCAGAACAGAGCGAGAACAGCGAGCGAGCTTGTCACCGGCGCGAACGGCCGGATCGAACTATTTGCTCCACCAGATGAATCCTTCGAACGAGTTATTTGACAGCGATTTATCCGATAGATACCTTAACCGTATGTGCAAAGTGGGCCGTAACCCTGGAGAACAGCTCCGCTTCGGAAAACTACAACTTTATCGTACATATCCGGACTTCCGCGTTCTACTTTTTCGAAACAAAAAGCAAAGTCTGAGGTGATCATTAATTAGCAACTAATTGGATTTAAATTGAACGTAGAATTGATCAAAGAATTTATAAGATGTCGCGATTTGTTATTGTGTTTACACTTGTAATATTTTAATTAATAAGGAGTTTTTAAATATGTTTTAAGACGCTTTCAGATTTATCGCATTATATTATTCCTATATGATATGATGCCTTTCGTATTTATCCTTTTTTTTCTGATATCATCCGAATTATTTCTGCGATGCAGTTATTGCGTTTGCGTTTTTTAATCACGACGCGAAACGCGATCTCAATCTGGGCATTCTTCGAGTTCTCCAAATTTTTTCCTGGTGCATCTTGATTTGCTGTATGCAAGGTCGTGATTGGTGTTTAATCTCGTTTAATCGGTCAATTAGGATCGTTATCGACGATATGTCGGTTTTGCGGTTGACCGACGCAGTTGCTAATTACGATTTCATTGTTACGTGACACTGCTGTTAATTTAAATCATGCATTGTCGAGTATAACTTGCTACTATAGCTTCGAGTATAAGTTATAAAGCACCGTTTATTGTATTTTCTTGAAAAAGCAATAATAAAATCTAGAATAAAACTAATAAAATATAAAAATTGTTATAAAAATAAATATAATTTTTTTTAATAAAACTATTTTTTAATTTATATTATATATAATATATATAGAATATTTTCATCAATTTGAGGGGGTGCTTTATATATTTTTTCATCAAGGCTCTATATAAAAACAAAAGTTAGATGACGTTTAATTTTTATTTATGGATAATTATTCGTCGCGACTTTTTAAAAATAAATTATTAAATAGTAAAATTACAAATGCCAATGCAAGTCCGCTCGTTAATTGCTGCTTAAATCATATATTATTAATAATTACAAAGATAATAGTCAATTCTAAATATAATTATCCGCTTATGAGTGGTTACAATTGCGTATGTTTTGTTCCTAGGTTTGGGTCCTTCACGGTTCATAGAAGATGAAATAATAATAATCACAATAACTATTATTATCATTATCATGTGGCACATGTTACTATACGGTTGATGTTTCGACTTCAATTATTATTGTACATTTCATTTTCTGCAGATAGAGAAGGATTCAAATTAGAGTCGAAACGTACGTTGTTATAACAGCTTGTAAGTGGATATATGTATTAAATCTTAGGATTATATAATCTTTATAATTATTAATGTATTAATATATATATTACCACGCGGACTCGCATTGACATTTGTAATTTTATTATTAATTTATGTACTTAGGGCCTTTAACCTTTTGTTATAATTTGAATTATTAAACATTCAGTTTTATTTTAGTTTAAGCGAAAATTTATTTAAAATTAGTCAGCAAGAAAAATTTTATGATATGACTGACAGATTTTGAAGTTCGTCTTGCGCAGAGAATCCGTAACTCATAAATATTTTATCGTCGAGTAATTCCGTGACTCGTTTTATTTCGGCATATCCTTTCGGAATATCTTCCAGTCTCTCCAGATATAGAGCATCCTGCATAATGTGTGCCACCGAATTGCGCGTTTTAATGTCACCCGTATGATGCAACACTATCCGTGTAAATTGCCATGAGGGAACGCTTATTAAGGACCTCGGTGCCCGATAATCCGTCCCTCGCAATTTCCAGTCGATAATTCATCATCGACCTTGCACATTTAAGCGACACATGCGATAAACCGTATAAAGATGCGACGGTGAAGTGACCAGTGGTTTATAATTTGTCTTTCGTCACTGATAGCATCGAAATTACTCAGCCGTTTGGATTCTTTTGTATCATGCATCGTTTATCTTTTGTTTCGTATTCATAACAGCTTTTGAAAATTTATATTAAATTTAATATAATATGAATGTGCTAGAGTGACACAAACATTATGTAAAAATTAAACAAGAAAATGTAACATTTCGACACAATTTGAAAACAAATTGTGAAAGCATATTTCTTCAGTAAAATTTACATTTACAATATGCTACACATACGTTTATTTTTACTTATTTATCTCTTAGAATATATTTTAGAATATTATTTTTAAACAATTACAGATTTGTGTCAAAAGAGTTCACTCAATTTTTTGTGTTAATTTAACAAAAGGTGAATTTGTTAGAAAGTAACACAAAATTATATTAAGAATTTTAAAGGGTAAACATAATATTGACACAATTTGTAAGCAATGTTTTCAGTAAAATTAACATCTATGATATATGTTAACATATTTTATTTATTCATCTTATAATACACATAGAATTTACTTTTTAAAAAATATTATTTGTATGTTATTTCACTTATTCATAAATTGTGTTATTTTAACACTAAAAAATATTAAATATATCAATTTAACACAAAATGTTCAAATAATGTCACATTCTGTTAATTTAAAATTCAAAATATTGAATGTTATTTTTAAAAGAATATTTATATTATTTAAAAATTATTACATTTTACAATTTTTAAATTTATTATTTTATCAGAATTGTTTAACATATAACGGATTATTTAATTAAATTAAATTTTTTTGTCAAGAAAACTTGTTTATTTTCGCAAAAATCTTAAAGTGTATTTTAATCGTTTAATTCTTTTTAACATTTAATCATCGACAGCCGATATTAAAGGATAGATTTAATCAACTCAAAGATCTCATGTCTCAGGGATTGGATGAACAAGCCGTTGTGACGCTCGAGAAGTGTCTCTTAATCAGCCAAATCCGGAATGGAATTTCCTTCAACCACTAATCGCTGATCTTCGAAATAATTAAAGGGCGCTTCTCTATCTCTTCGAGTTGAACATCGTCTTACTTGGAACAATCTTTAAAGCGGGATTTATCTCTTACTGTTAAGCAGATACTTCTTAATCGTTTAAAAGCCGCATTTAATTTTCTTTTAATGTTAGTCGCCGATGATCTCTCGTCGTTGTTAATCCTCAAAGACTATCCTTTTACAATATTATGTTGTGTATCTTTGTACACGTAAGTGGCTTGAATGTTGTATATTAAGGATGCAGATCGAGAGCTAAGCCGTCAGTGTCAATGTTGTTTACCGCTGGGATACTATGTGCACACATACACACATGCATCTCATAGGACTTACACAGACACACGTGTCTGAGACATGCTGTGCATACCTTTGACCCAGATAAGGGGAAGTCGATGCGATTCTTATCCTAGGTCCATAGCCGCAGGGCATCTCCTACGGTGTTGAACTTAATGGAGCTTGAATACGCAAAGATGAGAGAGACGATCTTGGAGCTCGAGGCGATCTCCCGGAATTTTCGCCAATTTTACCGATCTATTCGAAAATCGTCACATTAATCCTTACCCAATATCGTACAGCAGAAAAACGTTTCAAAAGAAAGAGAGAGAAAGAGTATTAAACTTCGTATTTTATTAACATCCCAGGCAAAATGTAGCTTCGAAGCTATACTGTGACTTTATACGCTGCGTGGATTTATTAAAGCATTACGCTTCGAAGCCATACTATCGAAAATTTAAAAAGATTTACTGCACAAACATTTTACCACTTACTACGTGAAATAAATGAATTAACAAAAATATCTGAAAAATATCTTTTTATATATAATAATAAATATTAGTTTTTTCTCATGCTAGTATTGATATAAATTCTGATATAAAAGAACTCGTTGAAAGCTATCGAAGTGCAATATTAAAACGAAATATAATGAGGAATTGTAAAAAATCATTTGCAAATATTTTACGTTGACCTGAAGGAATTATTATTAATATCTATAATATAAAAAGCACTCTCTCGAACAACTTCCGATATTCCAACAAAAGCTTTATTTTTCTATATTTCCATTGAAATGCCGTATAAATGCAAAAATAAATACAACTCGTATTGAATAATACCGAAATGTGCTGCATTTTAAAGCTAACATCCAGATATTTACATGTTAAGAGTATTATTAGAAATAAAATGTTTCAGACGAAAGTTTTGCTATCTCAGGTATATACGCAATAAAGGAATCCAGAAGGATCTTTTATCTCGATAAACTTTCGTTATAGAATTCTTGATTTTCCACGTTTCCGTGCGGCTAAACGTTTAAATAAATAGGGCTTACACAGAAAGCCTTTCGAAATGAGAGTTAACTCTTCTCCTCGACATGCGGTTCGCACACCACCGCGACGAGCAGGGCAGAAGAAAGACGTGAAGAGGGCGAAGAGGTGAACACCGAGCGTTGAGTTCATCCCCGAGTCAGAGGAAGGGTGATGCGCGCGCGAGGCGGAAAGTAGGGCAGTGGGTGAGCGCGCGCAGCGCGCATCCCCCACGCTTGCGTAACGTAATGTTGCCCCGGCTTTTACGTCATCGTTCACCCGGGGATGACGTCACTCCCAGGCTGTCGACGGTCCCCGCTGCCCGGCATCTTTCGCCGCCGGTGCTTCCAGCCACTATAAACTCGCCGCAGTGCTAGAGCCGGCTCTTCGCACCCTTCCACCTGCCCGCACATAATGACGTACAACGACAAGGGTGAGACGATCCTTGTTGAAGAAAATCAAGCAGGCTTATAGCTTTCTTATGGATCACGAGAGACTTGTTCGGAACACGCGTGAAGAAAATAAATCTGACGAAGGAAACTTTAGATTGGAATCGCGAGGGGTGGAAAAAATTCTCGGAAATTAATCGCACCTCTTCTCGTTTACCTCTCATTTAAAATCCGTTTGACAATAACTCGCAGACGATATTTCTTTAACGAGAATTTCTCCGGTCGCAGTCTACTCCGATAATGTTGAACTTTAAATATCTTTGTAACTAACTCTCTGATTCTGAGAAATTGAAGTTCTACAAGAAAGGTTATTTATAAGATTGTAGGAAAGACTTCTATTGTAGGAAAGATTTTGTAGTCTATTTTTAATCTCTGATGTTTGGTTCACTTCAGACTGTCAAAAGTTTTAAGAAAAATAATTAAGTGATAAAAGTGATGAAAGAACCAAAAATAATTAAAACGAAATCGAAAAATCACTAATTGTAAGTGGGAAAATTGCAGCAGAAGAATAAACAATGTTAAATATAGATAAATATTTGAACACAAATTATTGCCAATTTTTCTCGTAAATTTAGAAATAATAAGAACAAAATTGAAAGATTTATTAAATAGAAGAATTGCAGCAGATGGATAAAAAATGTTTAACTAATAAAAATTTAAATACAAATAATCCGTGTTCAATTTTCTCTGTAAATTCTTGGATTTGTAACTTATTTGCATTAATTAGTCCCATGAAGAAATCTTTCTTTATTTGTTTCTTTATTTGTCTATTCGAATAAAAACGTGGCCGGTATTAGTTTCCATTAATATGTTAACGAGATTTCTTAACGTATTATATTGGCGCTTTTATTCGCTCCTTGTCAGCGCACTCGATAAAAATCGAACAGCCGGCGCTACAATTCGAGTAGACTTGTTCCTAACGCGTCCAAAGTTTCTGCCCTACATTCTCCTCGTTATTCCGAATACTCCTCAGCATCGCGGTCTCACACAAGCATCGTGAAGAGTGGTATGCGGTAACGCCTCTCACGGCTAAATTATAGCCATCTCTTTTGCGGAGAACAATCGTAATATCCATCTTTTTCGTTCTGCCAATTATTTTTCGCAAGCAGCTCGAAAATAAATTTTTAAACCACACTCTTATTTAATTTCTTACTTATTGTACATCGTTCTTTTGCTACAACGACATAATTTAGAGTTTGCCTTTTTTCAGTTGCTTGCAGAAAAGAACAGAAAATAAAACAATTAATAATATACTTTTAAAATACAAACTTCTATTTCTCTGCACTTCTATTAATATTGTTACAAAATTGCAGTTCATAATTAATATTACAAAATTTTAATGATTCAAAATTTTCAAATTCATTTTCTAGAAGTTGAAACACTGTTTTTTGAGTTGTGTTATAGCAAATAAGCGATATACATGTTAATCTCTTTCTTTATAGTTCTAATATAAACTTACTTAGAACATTTATTATTACAAGAGGATCTCACTTAGTCTCTGTGAAAATAACTTCGTGCTTTTCCTTGCTCTGGAAGGAAAATGCTCTAAGACCAAAATTGGACAGTAATTACTTAACTTATTATTTCCTTTTCAAGAATTCAGTAATTCACTCTCTAATGATATTCTAAATTATTCTTTTCAATGCCAGATGGAATTACCAAGTATGATTATTATTAATGACTTTATTATAAATTGAACATTTTGTGCGACAGTTTCAAACGTCGTAAATTATTAATCGCTTAAAGATAATGACGACACGCAATTTGAATATCAATTTAAGTGGCGTAAACTTTGAATAGCCGTTAGTAGTTTAGTTTACTGACGAATTAATTTCTAGGCAAAATTTCACTTAGCAGAATTACTCAACAAGAGTTGCACGCACGCAAATTTTCTCCATCGATTTGTCTTTCTTTTCCTCCCTCCTTTATCTTCCTCTCTTTCTCTTCCCAGGAATCTCCTAGGAATGCAAATTACCCATTAAAAATTAACAGAATGCGGGCTTGAGATTAAATAAACTCTGATCTGATGTGTATGTATGTGTTTGATACAGGCAGCATTATTGTACGTGTATATTGCCGACGTATACGTATACTTATAATTTACGTTATCATTCTACGCAATACTGCAAGTTACCCAAACTGATTCGAATTTAACACGATCAAATTGACATTGTGACATTTTTATTTAATTATTTTATAAACATATGTAATACGTGCCGCGCACGCGTGTGTAGTTGAAATGCCATACATCACGATCATTCAATTGTTCGTAATTTAGTGGTAAATCACTGTGTTATGCGATGTTTCATGTTACGTGCTAGTATAATTTACATTGTTACACACATTACACTAATGGAATAATAACGGAATCGGCAATTACAACATCGCGTGCTCGCTACTCGAGTGAACTTTAAATTTTCCCTCGGCGCGCGGTCAGATTGTCCATAATCGAATTAGTTCGCTCCACGTGTCTGCAAACTCCTGTCGAAAATTACGAAGGTCCGCTGTAACTCAGTCAACGTTTCCCGATATAGGTGCACCGCATGTTGTATCGATCGCAACGACCATCGCTATTCCGCAAAATTGTGGCTATTTGCAATAGGGATTCCAATATCATTTTGGTCTCGTGTCTTTTACCATTTAATTTTAATATATGTATTATATAATATACTTCGGATTGTCACAATTACTGATAAATGGTGCAAGATTTAAATCTGACAAAGGAACTTCGCCAAGTAAGATAACAAATTCTAATTTTAATAGAACTTTGTATACATATATATTACTAAAAAAAATAAAAGAAAATAATAGTTGATGTAAAAAAATTGAGGTGAAATCATTCAAGAGCTAAAAATTGTTTTAATTATAAGAAGTAATTTCACTGATATACTTTAAATTTACTTATATATTATATTTACGTGACCTACATGCAGGGATTCGGTTCAAAAGTTTTTTTCAATTTGGTTTTGGGGTAACGGGTTAATAAAATATTAAATGTACGAATATTACAGTTTCAATTTCAGCTTCTTAATCAGTGAAGAAAACTGGAACTGTAAAAATTACGATTTAACAGTTATAGTTACTCGAAGACAAGTAACGTGAAGACGAGTTAAAAATAGTTCTTTTTTATTCAACTGTATATGTGTAGTGGAGAGAGAAATGAAAATTAAAAAGTATTATTTAATACAACGTTTTATATGTGTACTATGTGTGTATACATTCAAGTCAACAATTTTAACGATAATGTAAGCGAGCAAACGAGAAATAAAAGAAGAGAGAGAGAGAGAGAGAGAGAAAGCGTGTTCATCAGTTCAATCAATTTCTCACGTACCTATACATTACTAGCTGTACTAGACTTCAGAATTTATCTTTCTTCTTTCAATGCGGAGGGAAAAAGATAAACTCTGAACGCGAAAATGCAATTAGTTTAGCTATAAAGAACAGATCTGTGTATACGAGTAGATCCAAAAAAGAAACCAAAAACATCGTAAACAAAAATATAATTTTATTGATTATAATTTCGATATTATAAATTTTATAGAATTTAATTTTGGTTTTTATTTATCTAAAAAAAAAAAAAGAATTATGAAACCGTTTTCAATTTCGATTCCAGTTCAGTTCGGGGATCCCTACACATACAAAGTTTCTTCAAAATCAAAATTTGACACACTTTGCGAGGTTTCTTTGTAAGTAAAAAATGAAAAGTTAAATACATCTTTCTTCTTATTTTTTATATTTTTCTGACTTATGACAATCTTTATAAAAAAAATTCCATACAAATAAAAATGTCAAGTTGTATATGTGAAATGTAAGAATTAAAACCTCTTCATTTGTTTCTTCGCAGATATGAAGTAACTATAAGCATAAGTTTACAGAAATTTGCTTGCAAATAAAAGATGAAAACCAGAGTTCTACTCGAGTTATTAAGTCACTATATTTCTTGTACACAAAAGTGGGAAGCCGAAACTTTTATTTGAATTGCTTGGTACAATATGCAACTTGATGGCTCAAATCTTTATGCGACTTCAAGGCGATTTACCATCCTTACGATAATTCCACGAGAAGTTCTGGCAAACAAAACTTTGCCACATCGGATTATCAACTTGCTGCAGTGAATGTTTCCTTATCATGTGGTAACTTTGTTGTAAGAGATGCACAAAAATCGGTAATAACATTTTAACGATTATATCTTACAGCGAAATGTATAGGTGGTTTTATGCGAGCATAAAATGAGCTCCCTCTTTCTCTCTATCTTTTTCGATTCCCTATCTCTCTCTCGTATTTCTTTCGAAAACATGCTATTTATCATTGTGTGTATACGAACCGACACACAACACCGCTTTAATTAAACCTGCAGACATGAAATTTCACAACTGGGTTGCATGCTCGCAAATTTACTCGAATGTATTCGACGTACAAATTTTAGCGTGGAGCCTCGGCGTTGTTGTGCATAGGTTAATTTTGCCGATTTATGAAATGTTAAATTACTGTTGCGTATGAATTCCACAATAATGTTCTGGTGTCTGCCTGCATTATATGTCGAGTCGTCATGTCGGTTTTCCTTTGTATAAATATGTAAGATGTCTTAGATTTCTCTTACGCCAGTGGACTAGAGATTGAGATTGAGTTTGAATTTGACTCAATCAAAACAAAGTTACTAAAGTTACTTGCTTTTGAAAGGGTTAACATAGAACAAAATTATACTTTAAATTAAAAAAATTTGAGCAGACGTTATGTATTTTTCTGTTATAATGTTAAATATCTCAAATTTCTCAATAATTTTTAAACTACAATTTCCCGTATTAGCCTCCGTGGAACGAACACACGAGAGTTAAACTGTAATCGAATCCATACGAATGAATTAATTCTTCACCGTCCTCCATTGTTACGCAAAAGTTACGGCAGTTCGTTGGCATCGACGAACGTTTTTCGATGCAAGTCAAATTTGCCTCAGCCTCCGGACCCGTGTGAAGCTAGTACCCCAATATTAAAAAATCGACTTTTTTCTTCATGCATTCGTTTGCTCATCGTTTCCTCACGAATGCTCAGTTGGAATTTTCGTTTGCTCACCCTTAGTTCAAAAGATATACGAAAATTATGTTTTGGGGGGCCAACTTCACACTAGCCCCCCAATATTAAAAAATCGATTTTTCTCTTCATGCATTCGTTTGCTCGTCGTTTGCTCACGAATGCTCAGTTGGAATTTTCGTTTGCTCACCCTTAGTTCAAAAGATACAAGAAAATTAAGTTTTGATATCGAATTAAAAAATCTTTTTTTTTTTTGGCATTCGTTCGCTCATCGTTTGCTGACAAATCTTTTGAACTAAGGGTGAGCAAACGAAAATTCCAACTGAGCATTCGTGAGCAAACGATGAGCAAACGAATACATGAAGAAAAAGATCGATTTTTTAATATTGGGGGGCCAGCTTGACACGGGTAACCTCCGGGGAATTATTTCTGAGCTCTCGTATTCGATACCCGGATACTCGCATCTCATTCGGCTTACTAATTACGAACATGAACGGCAAAAGAGAGAAGAAAATGGGGGCTGCTTTCAATTCAAAAATTCATAGTTCAATGGTCATGGATAAGGCTAAAGAAAGACAATGCCATACCATATCGAAATTATGGACGGTTAACTTTTCTTTACTATACCAATGTACAATAAGATTATAATAAAATTGCCGCTATATTATTCGGTAGTAGTAATGTACTACTCCAGAGCATTTTAATTTCAATGAATTAATTTTTATTATTTCTCGTACTCTTGTATACGTCATTATGCAAGACAACGTTATTTATTCGACATTAAAATGCAGTGAGAATAATGAATTTTACATACTAGAAATATATGTACATACATGTATATGTAACTTCTTTACATAATGGAAATGAATTTTTCCCTAATGCAAAAACATTTGAAAATATATTATTAGAGAAAATTAAATAATGAATTAAATATTAAATACATAATATTGAAAAGTTTTTGTTAAATTTAACATATTTCACGCATCTCAAATGGTCCATCAACAAATTTGTGTTTTATTTTAATGTGAGATGAATATGTTAGGAAGTAATAAATATTATGTAAAAAATTAACACAAAAAATGTGACACTAACACAATTTATAATTTATGATTTTATAACTTAAATTAACATTTCATTTATTTATCTCAAAATTTACGTTTTAAAATATATTATTTTTATGTTAAATTTTCTTATTCACACACACATACACACACACATAAACTGTATTATTTTTAACACTAAGAAATGTTGAAATTAATTTAACATAATTATATTGTGTTAAATTAAAACTCATACGTTAAAAATTTAACACAAAAATGTTAACAAGATCTAATTTTAACATAAATAAAAATCTTTTTACTGTGTACTGAATCAAATTTTACATTTTATACATTTTTATACATTTTGTAGTAGAAATGTTTGTACATTAGAAAATACAGAACCCGAGATTACTTTAAATACGCAAACTTTGGCATACCATCACGTTCTCAATGATATCTGCAATCGTCGTAAGTTCACGAACGACGCTTTGCATAACAGAACGATTGCGAACAGTTGTGAGATATCACCTGGGCCTCTTTTCCTTTTTTTACATTGCAAAGCTCCGCTTAAAGCTGGTGTTTCGATTTAAACTCGGGCTTTAAGCCTCGGTTTATGTGCACATCCCGTAGGTGTGAACATAAATAACCGACGCTGTGAGCGTTTTTCTTTCTCGCGTGCACGTGTATTTATGGGATAAGAGAAAGAAGGAGAAAAGAGAGACATGTGTCTTGCGTTCGTCGAGTAATATTCAAAAAAATCGCGCGATGGAGTGTCGATATCTTTATTCGTGCAAAAATGATTTATTGTATCGGGGTATGCAACACCAGGTATGGTAATTTCGCGCTTTTAGTGCTGGTAATTCGTCTGTGTCGTACGTTCTCATTCCGCTCTCATCTCGCGCAAGAGACAAATGAATTTGTCGCGCGGCGGTTTGCGAATTTATGCGAGTGTTGAAACAGTGGAAATTAAATTTAAATTGAAGTTTAAGGACAAATTGCAAGCGTTATTTTTTTCCTCGGTTTTGTTTCCTCCGTTCCATACGGAAAAACTAGGTCGCCGCGCCGACGAAAACTGTTTTCACTCGGCCGCACTGTCTATTAACAGGCATATCTTTCTTTCGCGACGAAACCGTGACCTGCTTTCTCATCTCGCACGCATTCAAATTCGATCCGTCACATGTATCCGGCCAAAAAACTTGGTGCCCTCCGGAAGGACGGCTTCAACGAAGAGCATGTATGGTCCGGCAAGATAACGTATAGTCGAGAGGAAAAGGACGGCCGATAAAAGCAGCCAACTATCTAATAGAAAAGAAGGAAAGAGAAGAAAAGCGAGATGGGAGAGGAGGCGAGAGCGCTTGTGGAGCAGCGGCGAGAGGAAAATGGGGAGGAAGGGAGGAGATGGCGTGGACCGAAGAGAGACCGAGAGGGCATCCGCAGGACGGATGGTCAGGGAGGCAGAAGGAGAGCACGCGGGGGTGAGCGAGGGGGACATCCCCGGGACGCGCAGGCGCCGTGCAAGGGTGGAAAAGCGGGTGAGAGCTGCTCACTACGCCCGGGACACCTCGCGGTCCTCCGCGAGGGACAGGGGGAGGGGGCGCGTGCCAAGAGATGAAGCGAGACAGGAAACGCATCGCGAGGAGAGACAGGAGGAGAGAGAGAGGAAGATCATCGAGAGGAGAGGGCGTAAAAGCGTGCGCGCGCGATGAAGGGGTGCAGGGGTAGAAGGAGAGAGAGAGAGAGAGGAACCCCTGGAAAAGCCGGGGAGAATGCTTTGTCGGCCGTCACCGACCCCCTCGCAGTAGCGCGCGCGCGGCAGTCGACGTTTTCTGCGAGGGAAAGCCGCCGTCGTGCGAGAGTCAGCATCGGGCGATCGTTGCACGCTCGGCACGTTGAAGCGATCAGCGTGCGAGAGGAGAAAGAGAGAAAGGGAGAAAGAGAGAGAAAGAGAGAGATAGAGAGAGAGAGAGAGAGAGAGAGTGGAGAAAGGGGGAGGAATGAGGTTGGAAACGCGCGACGAGTGAGGGAGGATCGGAGGGAGATTGGTCCAGGAAGAGAGAGACGCGCAAGGGTGGTGACCCGTGACTCCGCAACGCGCCGGAGAAGGAAGCAGCCAGTACGTCCGACATACCGCGGGTTGTACCACTGCGCTCAGCTCAGTAGCGACTGTCCGCGCTCTAGTCAGCCGCGGCGCAGTAGCTACG
Organism: Cyphomyrmex costatus; assembly: GCF_001594065.2. Classification (NCBI taxonomy): domain Eukaryota; kingdom Metazoa; phylum Arthropoda; class Insecta; order Hymenoptera; family Formicidae; genus Cyphomyrmex; species Cyphomyrmex costatus. The sequence goes on from NW_017276039.1 coordinate 791,403, forward strand.
CTCCGCGCTGGTCAGACGCGCGCTGCGCTTCCCGCTTTTCCCTGTGTGTCCCTGTCTCGCCGTGTCTGGTCTCTCCCTTAGTGCCGTCCCCAGGCCGCAGGATAGTGTCGCGGTCTCGACTGTCCTATATGTAACGATCAATCACAGCGACTCTCGTAACTTGCTAAGCGACTTGATATCGAGTCTCGAAGAAAAATTCAAAGACGTGACTCGATCCGCGTACGTATTCTGTGTATTACGTGTGTTCTGTTGTGCACCGCGGTCGCACTCGCACGATATTGTCGATCGGCAAAGTATATTTCCCGGTCGGTGGGAAACCGCGACCAACCGACCGACTGATCGATCGAACGTACGTACGCCAGCGCGCGTGAATCCAGCCGAACCCAGTGATCTCGTGACCTTGTGACACCGCCTGCGAGAGAAGAGGGGGGAGGGAGGAAGAGATGCATCCGCTGAGAGACTGAGAACGCCCGCCTCGCGGTCGTACGCCGATCTCTCCACCCGTGTGTCGCGCGGCGCACGTCGGCTCCTCCCAGATCGCGAGAGGGTTGACGAGAGGGATCGAGACGGAAAGTAAGTCGAGCGGAGTTTGGCGAGCCGTCGTGCGAGAGGAGCGCCGTGGTGGCCGCGCTTCATGAGTTTCCGCGTTTTCTTCATTCAAAAGTGTTTCCGCGGGGATTTCGGAAATCGGAATCGATATTGAGATCGTTGACGATCTAATCTGAGATTTCCTTGTCGGATCACTACTGTTGGAACCACCACAATAAATCCGTATATTTGCTCGTGAAGTACTCGAAAATATAAACCCCGAATCATCTAGATCTCCCGCCACGATCACCCACTGATGATCTGGCGATTCTGCAATTTAAAAATTATCATTCCTGGCAAATTAAGAGGATAGATCAACAAATTGTTTCGAACGTTTCTCCCCGTCAAGAATTTTTAATCTCGCAAACCGGAATTAACAAAGAACGATCATCGATCGAGATTCTACAGAGATCAACGTCGTAACACCTGATCTTAGAAGTAAATCAAAATAAAAAAGTGTAGTTTTACTTAAAGCTTGTATCGAAATATAAGTAAAAGAATTGACGAAGAAACATCCTGCGAGAAGAGGATCCTGCGACGATCGAGATAAAGATCTTGCAGCTCGCGCGGGTATCGGAAAAGCGTGCACGGCACTGAGCTTTGGGTGGCAGTTAGAAGAGGGGGCCTCGTGTTTCCCACCCCCGGTCGGTAGAAAATCGAAGACGTGTCGAAACTACCATGAGCGAGGGCACGCCGAAGTCGCAGATCAAGATCGTCGTGCCCGATGGTTCGCCAGCACGTCTGCAAGCTGGTATGCATCATCGCATATCCTCCTTCCCCTCCGATGCCCCCTTGATTCCGCTTTGATCCGCTCAACTTGCTCGCGTACAAAATATGTCCAAAATTTCCTATTATAATCATAAAAATTTGAAGTAGAGTGAGAGAAAGTATATGGAAAAAATATCTCACAATCAGTATGAGATAGGATGTGCATTATCTTTGCAAAAAGTGATTGGAATTGGAAATTTATAATTTTTCCATACAAAAATTATTTTATACATATAAAACATTTCAATAATATGAATATTTATATTTAACAATACAATTTTATAATTTAAATTGTTTCATTTTATCTTTATTTAAATAAAAGACTTGTTTTCTTATTATTAAAATAATTTTTAATCCAGGTTTTATATCGTCACCAAAAACTTTTTTTACTATTTTTAAGTACAATGTAGAAAAATCTGTAATCTTTTCGTTTTGTTAAAAAATGAATGTGTAATACATCCTTAAGCAATTATGGCATGCTTGGTGGAAATAGAAGTTTACTTATAGAAGTTTTATTTATAGAAGAGAGAAATTAAAATATAACAGTAATAGCAGATAAAAATTTGCGGTTTCTTTAGTATTATATATATAGTTTTTTTTAATTGAAACTGGAGAGAAAATTAAATTTTTTCATCAGAGAGATAACAGAGTTAGAAACTACATCAACTGACTGTATGTTTCTGTTTGAAAAGAAATGTTTGTCGCGCTCAAAGTACTGGCAAGAGAGTGTAAACTATTTTTTCTCTCACAAACTTCATCGTTTTTCTATGAGGGTTTGCACGTTAATGACTATTACTTAACGTCGGGTACGTTCGAGAAATATGGGCGTCGGGTGGGCCATAATTATGAAGAATAATCGCGACTTAAAGAGGCACTTTCTCTTTTTGTTATTTGAGCGAGAAATAGTGAGAAGCGCCACTCCGTCTTATTCTGTCTCGTCGTTAATTGATTCAAGGTCACCCTTTTTTAGCCCGATACTAATTCAATTAAGCACAAGGCCGCGAGGTGAATCGATAGTGCACACGAGAGACAGAGAGAAAGCGCGTATATATGTCCGCGGAGTATCCCCGTGTGTTTTTAATGCCGAAAGCTTTTCCTACAGATCCGATTGTCTGACGTCTAGTAAAGTGAAGCTTTATACTTTCATTCCCTTTATCTACTACCGCGTGTCAATCCACGCACGAAACTAATCAGATTTACTATCTTATAACAGAGTAAAACGAGGTACTTTCCGTTTTATAGGTAATCTCTATTCATAACTCACTTCTGTATAAGATAAAAGTGGAACTGATAATTATATTAAAACACGCGAAATATATGTAACATTTATTACCATATTTTATACTAAAATATTTTATACTAAAAATTACTAAATTATAAATAAAATTGGCATTATGAGATTAAATTATATAAACACACATGCATTTATTAAAAAATTTTTATTCAAATTTATTACCATATAAGTTAAAAATTGTATTATATTAATAATTATATTAAAACATCAAATATATAATGTATGTGTAAAACGTGCATTAATTCGTTAAAGTATTAAAGTTGGTATCTAATAAATACTTCAAATAGAATACTAACTAAAGATGGTAAATCCTAGATTTATAAAATATTTAAGGCACCCTTAATTATCTGAGTATAAATATCCGTGAATGAGGAAAATTTGAGAGAACGAAATATTAATATATAATCTGCCAAGTGGTGAAGTAGATTTTATCCCAGAGCCTTTCTCTATTTCAGCTTTCTCAGTGGAAATTTTACATCATTAACAAATTATTTTCCCTGCAAACTGATTCTTTATTGCGCTTTGAAATATTAAGATACAATCAAAACTTTACATTTCATTTGAATTCAGCCTCCACATTCCATTGCGAACTGCTTTTACGTTTTAATGTAGAATGGAAATGGAAAATATATTACAACCTAAATTGAGTGATTAAAATAATGGCCTCAAAAGTCGTAAATTATATTATATTTTACTTATTTTTTAATTGTTTTTCACTCAAACATACTAATTTACTCTCTTCTTCGATTTACGTACTTATATATTGTGTAAAAATATAATTATAAATATAAAATATATTAAATTTTTTTCGTGCAGGATTGAAAATTGACTTTTTATATATTCTATTGCGAACTGCTTTTATAATTATGATGTATAAGGGTGGAAAATATTTCCACCCTTAAATACGTCGTAAATTAACGTTAATCTTGATGAATTGGCGAGTTTACTACTTTAAGCTCACATAAAGATTTGCAGACGTTGCATTTCTTGGAACAGAGTTTCGTAAAATTCGGAAATTTCGTCACAGGAGCTGATCGCTCGTATGCGATTGTCGCAGAATCACAGAGTTAAATAAAGAACGGTTGAATGCAGAATGTTAAACGCAGTTCTAAAAAATGTCTTTATCAACAAAAGGTCGATTCTCTTTCAGCAAAACGGAACATCGCAAAACGGAAGCCGCGAAAACAGCGGTAGTGAGCAAGCGACTTTACGTGAGGTCGGAGGAATACGCTGTATACCGCGTGACATATGTATGCACGTGTGCATGCAAATGTACCGAGTGAGGGAAGCAGCGTCCCTTTGATCAGCAGAACGTGAAGCATTGCTCCGAATGCTCGGCAGTGACGATGATCAAAGGTCAGAGTTCATTTTGCGAACAACACCCGAGCGACGCGAAGTTTTCGACTTAATCCTAATTTTGAAGTTTATTTTGATCAACGATTTGCCGAAAGAAAGCATAATGTTACTATTGGTTTCCTTTAATATGGTTATTAAATCCAAAACCAAACTCACTCAAGATTCTATTTATAAAAATTGATTCATTTTTCGTGTCATATAAACCTTGAAAGATGATTTATAAAAATCGCGGAAGATGGAAAGTGGCTATTACGTTTCTCGAAGTTGTTTTAAGTCGATATTGATTAGCAGTCTTGCAATAAAAAGTTTCTAAAATTAAAATGTATTTTATATTTATGACGTTATTATTATATTTTTACACAATGTGTACGCGAATTAAGGAACAGTGAAATAATATTGAACGAACAACGATTGAAAAAAGTAAATATAATTCTATTATGTATATATTTATATATTTTATTTTACAATAAAATGTAATAATTTAAAATAAGAAAAAAATCAATATATAAATTTATGATACAATAATTTAATATTTTAATAAATCAGATTAACAGATTAAAAAACACTGACAAAATATAAATTTGACTGACAAAGTACTAAATTTTAATAAACTACTTATTTGAATAATATTAAATATGTATTTACTAAATAAAAGATATATTTATACACACACACAAATATATATATTATACAAGAAACATTAATTTCATTTAAATATTATTTTTTATCGAGTAAACATTTATTTACTGTAAATATTTATTATTTATATAAATATTTATCAAAATTTAATACATTTTTTTTCCTCAGTGTGCAGATATGAGTTCCTAATTGTGAAAATACTTTTTATAATTTTGAATTTTTTTGCTGTTTTTTACAAACATGAAGAGATGCAAAGCTGTGACTGACTAATTCGACAGAATTTTTCGATTGCATATCAATTTCATAGTCTATTATATTCTGCGTCGATTCGTACTTGACCGAGAGTTACGTACGTTTCTGCGGCAAAACATTGAGATTAAATAAAAATGGAAACCGCAAACCGCGCAACGTTGAAATGCACACAATAGAGTACGAGGCCATCCAAAAACGAGTCTGTTTACATCTCGTCATCAAAGACATGAGGAGCGAGAGAACTTCCAATTTCTATCTTCGATTCTCTGTCCGTCACGTATTACTGTGACGTATTGGAAATCGAGTGACATTGGAAACTTTTCTATCGAGGGGCTACAAATTGTTGCACTGGATAAAATCGAAATAACTCGAAACGTACGGAGATATTTTAGCGGTACATCTCCGAGAATTTTAGAATTTCATGTTATCTCGTGACAAGACAAATAAGAGCATTTTAAGACATGAGACTTCAATAAATTTACCGCAATTGATATTTTTGCCACAATGATCACAAAAATTGAATCGCATAAACGTTGATTTTAAGAACAATGTTTAAATAAAACTTTGTTATTTTATTTCTAATTCATACATTGATTTCTGTCCTATCAGTTTCATAGCAAAATTGCGTTTCAAGATTAATTATATTGCAAATTTTTTAAATAATTTAAAAACATTCAAATTTATTTTTTGAATATAGTTTTGTTGTTGCGCTATTGTTGTAGCAAATGAGCAACATTTACAATTTTATACGCTATAAGAATGTACAGCAGCATATATTCCAAGTGATCGATGCCATCGACATGCGATTGATAGGTATCCTAAAAAGATGCATTCACTCTATGCACTCTATCCGTTCGCGATTAAGCAAATCAGACACTATCGGGTACGGATTGACGTAAACCATTTTGCGGGGCATCTCCCATGATTTACGTGTTCGTCTAACTATTGACACGCCTATATGTATGTAGTCATGATTGATCTGTCGAGCGATGAAATTTATGCGTCAACCACCTCCACTTATACGAGTCGTTCTGTAAACACGCGTCGGTTTACATATGGATCAGATAATGCGATCATCGGAGCGTTTTTAACGTTGCATCGTTGAGCGAAAAACGCCTCGCGTTTCATCGTGACCGAGTTAAAAAGGAGAGAATCATCACAGTTACGCATCGTTGAATTTTGCAGTGAACGCTTTATCTCTTTTGCCCGCGAACTAGCGACGAACTACAAAGAGAAATTTTTAGACATTTCTGTAAGTCGTTTATGTAAATCGACTACCTCTCTCCTTTTTATTTACATATAAATGCTTTAGAAACGACTAATTGAAGTAATAAAATGATGCGAAAATAATTAAATTGAATCTGTTGAGGGACAAGAGATGATTGAATTAAGATCCCCTCGACCGAAACTGCTCTTTGAAAGAGAGAGAAAGAGATAAATTCCATTTCCAAATGAATTCGGAGTCCGAAAATGTGATTGATCTAATTGGCTCGACGAGTCCAAGTTTTGCGAAAATTAAAGTGACCGCGGTTTACGAGCGTTCCTTGCCAAGATAAGTGACCACCCGTGTGTGCATGTCCAGCGGCTACCAGGGGGTCTTGTTGACACACAGTTACTCGATTGACGCTCGTTGCAGCGTCAGATCGGATGCTGCGGCGTCAACCTCAGTGCGACCATGCATCGGGAAATTAACGTCGACATAGCGTCGGCGCGCTCAAGCGAGCGGTTACGCTTCCGCGCGAAATTCACGCTTCGCTCGTTCGTAATTGTCGATTATTTAAATTTCATTGAATTTTCTTCTCCGTCTCTCCCTCTCTGTTAGTCCGCTATTTTCGATTTGACAAACTTTCCAAGGATAATCCGCGACTGTCCTCGATAATTTCGGAGAACTCGTAAGATGTAACTCTTAACTTAATCTAAGAGCTACGGTTTTCGTGAGGGATTCCGAGTTATTAAGCTTTGGATGAAAGTTTTAATCCCCACTGAATGTTTTAAAACTAAGAGAATAAAAATGAAGATTGTAAAAAAGATCATAAATCAAACTGCTGTTGATAAAAAAATGAAAAATTAGTATTTTTAAGATAATGGCAGGAAATTGACTACCTGAAGATTAGAGAAGAAGTTTGTATTATGGCCACTTATTTATATTTTATATAAATAACTTGGTTAATAATTATTAATATTTAAATTTGAAATAACTATTATTTTTATCAAAATGTCGTTTAATTGATTCTTGTCAAAAAAGAAATTTGTTTTTGTGTCAGTTTTTTAAAAATAATACTAAAGAAAAATTAAGTTAACGGAACAAAATATACAACAACGAAATTGTGCTTATACATATGTGTGTGTGTGTGTGTGTGTATATATATATATAAAGTAGAAATTTGTTGCTCGCTTAAATTGTATGGAAATGTTTTAATTCATTAACCTTCCGTCGGCTATGTAGAATTTTGCACAGCCTATTTTGTTAGCCTAAGTCCTTGAGCTTTAATAAATTTTTCTATTGTTTCGAACTGTATAAAAATCTGAAAAAATTTTTACATATTTATGAAAACGTTTGATTACGAGTTTTTACTATTATAGAAGTCGGATTGTATTTTATTTATTTTTTACAGCATTTATTAAATTTCTCCACTGAAATTTTCAATTAAAATATTGACTGTGACTTTAAAGTTCAACTTGATCAGCAAAGGATTAAATGTGACCAATAAATTTTAATCATCATTTATAAAATTTACATTATTTAGAATTATACATAAATAATAAAAGAAGCTTTATATCATTACATTTATTTTTATATTGTAAACAAAACTTAAATTTTTTTATAGCTATACATATATTACAAATTTATAACATATAAAATTTATAGTAGAGTTTTTAAAAATTGAAGGATGACGAAATTTTGGCTTTTTTAATATCAAAAGCTGCACCTGTTACATGTTGAACAGCAAAAAGTTGGTCAAAATGTGTTATACTGTTACCGATATAAAATGAAAATTGATTATGATTTATGAACGCATTATGCAATACATCGACTTGAAGAAGCAATGTACCGTATAATGTAAATTCTCGTAATCAACTTGTACTGCAAAGTGTACGCAATATATGTCGAAGCACGCAATGTGTCGCACGTACGGTTGAATGCACACGTGTTACCAGAACGTAAATCGATGGCCAATAATCGCCAGCCGCCGCCCACTCGATAAAATACTATATCGTGCGGTAATTGCCATAAGTTTGAAATATGAAATTCAATTCAGCTGCCACCGTCGTCGTCTTTGTCGAAATGCACCCACGCCTGTTTAACTTTATTTACGAGCGTTGAGAAATAGAATTTATGAAATCGAAACGTGGATAGACGTGCTCGTAATTTCACCAAATTCATGCCGATTGTGTTGAACGAAATTTTCCGCATTGGAGAATCGAGACGGTTATAAAGAATTCAAGAAAAATTGCATTGCCCCATATATTTTATTTTCGTAAAATTATATCCCTAATCTCTCTCTCTCTCTCTCTCTCTATCTCTCTCTCTCTCTATGAATTTATGATATTATTTATGTTCTTCATTCTTTGTTTCCTATCTCTTGAGTTTTAAATCTTTGAATTTTTTGACGCATGGATATTTTCTTCATTTTTCAAATCGCTAAGTATAAATCACAAATTGTACTCACAGTACTTCAATTTATTTTAACTGATAAATTTCGTGGAAGATAACAATTTTATTTTATTGAAGCTTGTGGAAAACAGTGAAATAAATGGTGAAAGGTGAATCGCGTTCTCGGAATATATTTAACGGAACACAATTGCGAGTTTCGAGAGGCCATCTGTGAAAGAAAAATTACGAGAGCCAACGTATCGCTTTTAATTAATGCCGCTAATGCATTAGCCTGATTTTCCAGATCCTCGTTTAGGTCATTGAAGTGTATCTAGTGCGAACCGAACGGGATCTTGCCCATCGATGCGTGCATAATTAACATGTCAGTTCAATTGCAAATAATAGACTGCCATTAAACCTCATTTAGAGACTGCGATTAATATTTCTACAGAGGAAACAATTTGTACGACAATATTGCACGAGGGAATTTTGTTCTTTTTAAAATGTCACGCTGCCATACACTGATATTATCAATAAAAATGGCTTCCGAATGCATTGCAAACGCGCAATCGCTTTGCAAAAGTTCGCTTGCACTGAATGCGTTCGAACGGCGTTCCGTAGAAGAAGAAACGAGATAAAGTTGTTACATGCACTTTCACAAAAATACGATACATCGATACCATGTATTTTCCGAGATAAGAGACGCGCGTTTTCGTGTATTGTTTTACGAGGAAGAAATGCTATCTCGCCGGCGACGTAAACTGATCTGTCTTCACTAGACACCATCGTTCGGTATTATCGTCAGTGCATCCACGCCATTAATTTTCGCTGGGATGCACAAAGGGTAAATTGCAGTTTCGATTTTCGTGGCAATGCATCATTCTAGGCTCAATCATAAAGCTAATGAAGCGTCATTTGGATCAGGAAAGTTACATAAAAAACAGACTTGTACTTTTATAGAGTACTTAATTGGTGAATTGAAAATAGGTAATTAAATAATAATCAATCTTTTATATATGTATATAGATGTTCACTTTATAGTAGAAACAAATATTACATAAATCGCATATATTTGCAGCATTTTCAAAGCAGAGAATATGTTACGTTTAAAAAGTCGGCAATATTTGATATTTAAAAGACAACACATATTTATCACGTTAATTACATTAAGAAAAAAATATTTGTACGTATAGGTGAGTCAATTAGTAATTTTAATTTTTAACGGTTTGATTGTTAAATATAAAATTAAGGTTACTTGTTGACTCATTATTGTATTTTTATAAAATATTTCTTTAGAAAGCAACTTACAATCTTAATTAAAGAAAATGCTTATAGTTGATAAAATAATCGTAGATTATTTTAGCCAATTCAATTAATTGACGATAATTAATTAAATTTTTTAGTTATTAATTCATAATATAGACACACATATTACATAAATTCAAAGGCCTTGCAGTATTCTCGAAGTAGAGAATATTTGACATTTGAGAGATCGATAATATTTAATAGACAATACATATCTACCCACACACACACGCACGCGCGCGTATAAATTATAGACGACAGAGAGAGACTGTAATGGGAACGCGGTTGTGTGTAACGTAATCAAGAGAATGAAAGCGAAGATCATTTTGTATCGAAATTTCATCAACATTGGTGGGCGAGCATTGAAATTCGGGGTCTCGTTAATTCCTGTCACGAGATTGTCCCAAATTTGCTAGCGTTTGGCAAATGGTGCGCGTGCAAGCACAAAGCGGAATTGTATTTTCCAGGCACGACGCTCGCGTCTCGCTCCAGTTCCTTACGCGGCTTCCTTGCACAGCTATAAGTATATCGCTTTTGTCGCGACGAGCTACTTCACTTTTAAGACTGTTCAAATTTCGTTATTTTCCACGTTCTGGCGTTGTATTTATTAACTTGTTTATTGCAAAGTTCCAGTATTTAAATATTTGCAAGAAACTTCATTAATCTTTTACGTAGGTATCTTAAATCTGTATATTGAAATGACATTGTTAATCTTACTTTTAGCAAATTCAATTGAATGTGCACTCAGGTGCACTGGTGCATATTAAAATCGTGGTACATATAAATTAATGTAAAAATGTGTGTTTAATATAAAAATAAATACGGGTCAAACCGTGAAATCTTGCTGTTAAGTAAAATATGTACCTTATAATTCAAAATAATTGCATTTCACTTTTAGACTCAGATTAAATTAGTTTACAACGACTTTAACATGCACTAGTGTGCACTAGAGCGTCCAACCGAATTCGCTATTTGTTAGAATCCTCAAAGGACCGGAGCTTTCTAACAAAGTAACCTATGGAAGATCTTGCTTTCGAAAGATTTCCGAGGTCGCTGTGAATTCAATTCTGTGTGGAATTCTAAAAATCAAATTTCTCAAAAAATAATTTGATTATATCATGAAACTCGATTTTAGAAAGTTCTTGGTATCTCTACGTTTGAATGTAGGTAGACAATATTAAATTTTGAAAGGATAATAACCTCCATGAAGGACGATTTAAATCTCACAGTTGAGTTCATAATCAGGATTTAAAAGTCAGTTTAGAGAGAGAAATCAGTACTATAATAACTATAATACTTTACGTAGTAGGTACTTAATTTCAAAGAAATTTGAAACTTGATATTACTTTACAATTAAACGCCTTCTATATCGAGTTTTACAATATGATATTCAAATTTTTTTAAAAATTCTGTTTGTCAATATATGAATTCACTATTTTGATATTTTTTATTTTTAACCTCGATTCGAAGATTCGACTAAAGCATTATCAAATTATTTCATAGTCGTCGATAACAGACACGAAAAAAATGTTTCCAATTAAGTTGGTTGTGTAGACTCAATAAAAGTTAAAAGCTGTATATAAAGATTTTTTAATTACTTTTTAAGAAGTTTATTAACCTTTTTGGAAAAGCCTTTGAAACAGTGTCATATTTTTTTAGACAAAAAGTCCAATGAAATAGTAAATTATAAGTATCACTTAAAGAAAAACAGTCAGATTTAAAAAATAGACCTCCATTCTCTTTAAAAGAGATTATAAAAACTAGTTATCGATTTATTTACTTTTATTTAGAGAAATTTTTACTAATAGTAAAATATTGAAATATTACTACATGTAAAAACATTACGATAACAAGAACGTGATCGAATGAGCGGAATAAGATACGAGTACAAAATCGAGTCTAGAATAAGGTCTAAAATAAGGAGATGCGCGAGGAATCTTTTACGATCCTCTTATAATTTTTTTGCGGCAAAAGAAATTTTATTAAAGCAATTTGCGGAGCCAGTAAATCATCGAGATAGGACGTCAACCGAGCAACCTGATATTGACAATCGCTAGAAGGTTTATGGTCTTACGGTCGTCATTTGTTCGCGCAGTCTGCCGGTTACAGCCCCATCAATGAGATATTACGATTATCATTACCCAGAGAGAGACCAGTTCGCTTATGACTGCGTCATGAAACACACATTACAGAGTTGTATAATTCTTACTCTGTTTGCCGCCGATTAATCGGGTTCGATTCTTGGGAATAATACCGAGCGCTTTGTCCGTCAATTAGCTTCACGCCCATGCTACATGTGAATCTGTACGTGTCGAGCGAGACGCATAGAGGTGTGCAAATGACACTCGATCATAATTACTCGAACGTGTACGGGACACAGAGAGAGTAAATCTAGGAATCATGCTGAATGATCGCGGAATATTTGAATGCAGTAAAGATCTGTGTGACGGTATTGTACAGATAACGGCAAAATTTGTTATTTAACTTTGATCGATACTTTTATTTCTGCCAGTTGAATAGACTGACAGGACTGACATATAATTTCAAAATACAGAAAACTGAGTAAAAATTTGATACGGCGACTTGTTCTTTATTGAGGATATATTTTTCTATGTTAGGAACGTTGAAGCTTTTACGTGGGGGAAGGCGAAGGATCTTATATAAGATCGTCAGGAAATATTCCCGAAAGAGAACTCCATTTTTCGTGACAGCGATATCATATCTTTACGTTTTTCTCTCGTGGCATTGCAGTATTCGTCAAAGGAATGTAGTTCGATCGAGGACACGTGTATTTATTCGCGATATATTTCTCTTTATCGCGTTTGCCCACGGAAAAATGACATTTCTTTCGTTTCCTCCTCTCTCTTTCTCTCTATCTCTCTTTTCTCTTGCTCGTTCAGCCATCCTTTTACTTTGACCGTTGTAGCAGAAAATCCTTTAATGCAGAAGTACCAACCAAACGTCTTTTTTTTTTTTATTAAACAAACGAATTTTTTTTATACGGGCTACTCGTAGAAATTAAAAATTAATGCAGCCCAGCGTCACACAAACTTTAAATCTCTTTCGCTGACAAAAATATCGTATTGTATTCCCGAGTGAATGGAAAACTCTGAATAGTTTAAAGAATGGCAAAAGTGGAAATAATGCGATTTGAAATATTATATATATATAATTACATGTATATTGCGGAGCCAATGTTAATTTCTTCCTCTATATTTTTACGTAACATGAATCTCGCGTTACTGCCACATAAATATGTTTGCACATAAATATATAGAGACGTTTTTTTTTTCAGTATTAACTTGAAATGAAATATTGAGATTCGATTCCGGTATATATATTGAAAATAATATGTATATAATATTGAGCTCTTAATATATCGTGCAATATTAATATCGACATTTGAATAGCTAGGTACTCTTATATAAGCACACAATATCTCCAATATTCTATTTAAATAATGAAGATGTGAGTCTAGTACACCTGTCCATTCAAATACACGCTCTATAAGAAGGGAAGGAAAATAAAAGATTAATATTAATAAAGGTTAATAATAATTATATGTAATACTATAGTTCTATCAACAAATATAATATATATACAGGATGGCACACGGAGAGAACATCATTTACAAATAAAAATAATATTCAATACTAAAGACCGTTATTAATGTAAGAACATAACTAATACGAATACAAAGCCTATAACAGTCTAGCTTAGATCTTAGTTGCTTGTATATAATTTCGCGTGAATTTATATATTGATATATGTAGTCTTTCTAAACTGCGCGCCGAACAATTGTCGGTCTTGAAACGCAATTCTAATAAACTACCGCAGTACTATCACTAATTAAATTGATTAACAATTTAATAAATTAATGCTCATTTGGTATTTTATATCGATGTTAAACTATTTTGAAATCTGAAAATAATAGGGTAAACCCGATATATACGCCGCGTCGGGAAATACGCCGCAGAAGTCAGAAAAAATAGAAGGAGTGGGGATAATTTTCCGTCAATTACTTTGTTACATGCCTTTATGGTATATTAGTATTATGTTATGATTTCAGTTCTTTACTGTTAATATTAATGAAATTATTGCGAGTTAAATCGATTTTTTACTGTAATAAGTAGTGCCATCATAATTTATAATCTACATAAAATGATTATTATAGAGCGTGTAAAAGACTTAGTGGTTATTTTGCAATACATATGTGTAGAGGAATAGTAAAGCATGTTGTATAGCAAAATACAAGTGCTTTGCTCCTGTATTGTTTGTTTAATTAGTTGTTATATATATCCCATCTATTTGGGATATACGGCATTTTTAGCGAACGGGATGCTGTGCCGCAGCACAGACGCTCTATTTAAGAAGTTTTTGTTAATTCTAACAATTATATTTTGCATTAATGCATAAATGTTGATAAGTCTTAAACGTTTAAAGATTATTTTCAAAGATTTGAAGCTATTTAAAAAAATTGTATTAAGTCCTATTTGTATTCCAATTTTCATTCTGAACAATAAAAATTGTCATATATTAATAAACAATGCAAGTTACGTCGTCATTTTACATCTTATTTATAGATTATTTGTGATTTTCTTATGAATTATATATGAGTGGCCATATTATCCCCCCCCTATGGGATAAATGGCAAAAATGCAGGGGTTTGAAAAAGTTACTTTTTAATATGGAAAATAAATTATTTTGGATTTCTAATATTTTTTTTATAGTAGTAGATGATACAAAGTTTTTATTTGTATAATTAATTTGCTTTAAACATAGTAAATAATAATTGATAAATTAAGTTTTCGATAGGTGCGGCGTATATACCGGGTTTACCCTAATTATTCTTATTGTGAAAAATATTTCCTCGGCTGGGAGGTATATTTAATATAGGTACTTTAATATAGTTTAACATCGATATAAGATGAGCATCAATTTATTAAATTGTTAATCAATTTAATTCGTGATAGTACTGCGGTAGTTTATTAGAGTTGCGTTTCAAGACCAACAATTGTTCGGTATGCAGTTTAAAAAGACTACATATATCATTAGTATATAAATTCACGCGAAATTATATATAAACAATTAAGATCTAAGTTAGACTGTTATAGGCTTCGTATTCGTATAAATAAAAATAGTTAATGATATTTCAACTACAGTTACATAACGCGTTACTTCACAACCCTGGTTGTCGTTTTTTGCTGCTTTAACAGTATATATATATTATATTTATTTACTGATAAAACTATACATATAATTTTTATTGCTAACATTATAGCAATAATCATAATTATATTAACATGTAATTATAGTTACAAATATTATTTTTCTTTCGATGCACACACGTCGAAATCTAATGTCTCGATCACATCGTGATCGCTTTTACGGGAACGGATTCCATCCGAGACCACTGAATCACGCTGAAACTCTGACGGAATTTATCCTCAGAATCGTCGCGGAATTACGAAACTGTGGTTTCGGGCATGTTACAAGATAGCATCGAGGAAGGGAGTGGTGCGAGAAGGGAAGAAACCGACACGAGGGATAAGGAGATCAATGTGATATAACTAAGTTAACAGACATCAACCAAGAAGCATCCCACAATAATCGAGACACCCGACTCGGCTTTTCCCTTCGGATGCGTCAGCTGCCTGTATTATTTGACTTCTCTGTGCTTCTCTCTCTCTCTCTCTCTCTCTCTCTCTTTCTCTTGACTATCTTCGACTATATTTATTTCTCCCGACACATACGCAGAGAAGCCTTGGCATTGGAAACCATCGACCTACTTCGCATAGTCCTACTCTGCTCGTCTCTGCCATTTCTACATTTTTCCGTTACGTTACATCGTCGATAAAACCAGCAGAAATCGCGCGGGATAAGATGTGATAATTCAGGATGAAACAATGCTTTCCTAATGGTAAAATTTATTCGCCGATAAAGCTACTGCTAAACGTCAAAAATGAATATTCATGTTAATAAAAAGTATTCAATCATCTTCTTTAGATATTTAGAGAGTTCTACTACTCAATATCCGCTCAAATTGAAACTGAGGTTAAAATTTGTAGTACAGTTATTGACCCTGGGACATTGTAAATTTAACAAAATAAATTCAAATATTTGATCTATTCTGTATTTTATTTCTCTATTAAATTCATACTTCAGATTATATTTTTGATTATATATTCACGAATGTTTTTTTCAGAGGCTTAAAGTAAAAAATTTCAGATTATACCAATTCGACTTATTTTTAATCATTTCTGTGGATCGCCGCTGTACCTACTTAATATATCGTTAATTTAACTGAAACGATGAAGTTAAATAATTGAACTCAAGTAACTGTATTGACACAAATTTAATTTATACTAAAGGTTAAACAGTTAGTTTGCACTTACTATGTTAACATGACTGTTGTTTACTTTCAAGCTACGGAAATGGATTTGTTTACATTTTGATGCATATGAAAGTTAATAATAACAAAGTGTTATTTAACCTTTCGACTCCCATGCTAATTTTATGTTAATAAATTTCAAAGTAGAGCGATCTTATGACCCTAAAAAATTTTCTGTGTAACAACATGTTTATGATGTTGAATATTATATTAAAATGTAGTAAATACATCAATGCGTAAAAAAATAATACAATATCATTTATTTTTACTTATATCGATATATGTAGAATATCTTTGAAATAATAAAATAACAAAATAATTATTGTCTATAATTGTGCAATACTTGTTATTGCACAACTTTGCAAATGACTTAAACGTTATTAAAAATTTATTTTAATTTTTCTAGTTGTAAATGAAAATTATCTCTTGAAAGTAATTATAAAATAATATCTATTCCGAAAAGAGAGAGGAACGAATAACTTGCGGTAATTAAATAAGATATATATTTTTGAAAATTATATACATTGTGCATTTATTTGTTTTAAACAAAAATTATTAAAATCTTATAACAGAATTATTCTGAAAATATTTGAAGTAAACGGTTCTTCTCGTTTGAGAATCAAAAGGTTAACTCAAGGGATTGGGTTATCATTGTACCTTTGATATTTAACAGTACATGTTGACTAAAAGGCATTAATTAATTTCGAGGAAACCAAAATAACATATTGTATAAAAAAGTGTGTGACTACTAAGTTTATTTTAATACCAATAATGCAAATTTGCAAATGTAACATAAAGGATATTATTAAATGAGTCCAATAGATATACGGAGGGTTAATGATAAGTTAGATTTTATAATCTATGTTATAATAAACTTGTTATAATAAAATATATATGATTGAAGATTGTCAATTTTATGCAACTTTATTAATGAAAATTAATATCGTTTTATCTAACTGAAGGTTTCAATTTCCTTGCCCTTACAGAGCAAGATGATACATTTTCGATATACATAGATAAGATTACAGTCAGCTAAGGATAATTCAATTTTCCAACCATTAAGCGCGTATCTGTGCTATAAATATATATATTTCCGACGTCACGCGGTATAATTATATAAAAATATCGAACGTTATATCACACAAATTTAACATTTAATTCGTGGAACAATCCGAGGAAACTGCTGACTATAAGTCAGCACTGACTATGAATGCATCGGCCAAGAGCTATTGTCTTGTTTATGTTCCTCGCGTAATGTCCATCGCGTAACGTTTTACTGGCAGCGTTATTCGTCCGTTTTGCAAGTAGATTAAGAGGGAAATTTGTGGCACTGATATGTCACGCTGAAACTCCTCAAGTAGACAGGGATAAGAGGAATCTTCTCTCATGACTACCAAGTAAGGAGCACGCCCGCCTTCTCGTCGACACGACGTAAGAATGGTTGCATAATCCGCTTTACTATCGCGTCCTATTCTTTCCTCTCGCGTGCATTCTTAGTCTTATCTTTACAATTATCCTGTTCAGATTTCTGCATTAGAAACATTGCTTGCTTAACACTGGAAGTATTAAACAGTCATTACTGACTGTTTGTATTTTTTAAATTAATATTATATTTTTTTATATAAAAGATAGGAATTTAAACTTTTTATAACTTTCTCGTCATTTTTATAGTAATTTATTTGTTTGGTCCTTTTAGTGAATAACAAATTTTGATATTTTCTCTCTCTCTCTCTCTCTCTCTCTCTCTCTCTCTCTTCTAGTTGAATATTGTAATTTTAACAGTTGCCTCAATTTTTCCGAAATAAAATTACGACGCAATAATATTTATCCATGTATCTTTATTAGAGAAATATTATTATTTCACTAATTTCATATTCGATATTCATCGTTAAATATTATTTGTAATATATTTCATATTTTGCTAATTTGTGTAGCTTTGGAATGAATATAAAGCATCCTCACAAATTGATGTAAATAATCTAATGAAAAATAAATCAAAAGCAATTTTATTAAAAAATAATAATACCTATTTACTTTTATCACAATGTTAATATTTGAATTACAATGTTTTGTTATAATTTTAATATTCATTATTACTTTTATAATATTATAATTTTAATATTTTGTCAGTTTCTCTTTAGCTTTTATTACTACTTTTTAGAAATAAAATACAATGAATTAAGGATGCTTAGTTTAATTATATTTATAGTCAAGTTAATTCAATATTCGTCGTTAAATATTTTTTAATGATAGCTCTTAAAGCTCCGGAAAAAATATTACATATTGCTCTTCTCGAATGTATGTATATTTGAAAAACTATTATGTGACGAGTCTTCCGATTTTAATCCTTATAATCCTTATATTTTGTGGATGTACGTTTTTTCAAAGAGAGGATTGACTCCTCCGGGAAACAATTAATCAATCAGAAAAGCACGGCGAATTCTGTATTCGAGTATTGCGGTTCTTTCGTGCTGGATAAGAAATATTTCTCTGTTGGAATGAACATCTTGATGGAATACCAAGAGGGAGTCGAGATTCGCTGAGAGAGACGAATGAGCCGAGAGGCCTGAGCTCTCCTCGCGAGACCGACTCTGAATCCGCGTTGATAAAAATTCTGTCAGGTCGATTAACGATCGTACGTGCCAGTTGGAACGTTGCCATTTGTATCGCGGGATGCTACATTGGGAGTTAGCTCTTTAACGGTATCTCAATGTCGTTAGATCTTCGCTAGTCTCCGGCTTTCTTTTCGCGTATGAAATACGTGGGAAGAAAGCGCAAACGTGGAAAAATAAAATACGACCGAATAACGTAAGCGAATTTATACGCGAAAATACAATTTGTTTTTTAAATATTGAAAACTCTTTAATCCTTGCGGAGCACATTGTTATCTACTGGATAAATTTTTAATTAATTTTTATATTTACATGGTTTTTGGATTGCTTATTACGAATATAAAACCAAATGTTAAAAATTCAAAATGTGTGTGTGGCACATACAATATGGACAGCAAATTTTTTATATCAGTGCTATTATTTTAAATTTATATTTTTGAAAGTTTTCTTAGACGCTGATTATTATTATTATGAAAAAGTAATGTTTACAACATTTATTATTTGATTTTTTTATACTCAAATACCTATTTATTCAGTTTTATGTTTCAAGTTTTAACTCTTTTGGTAATTCTACAATGTGCTCTTCGTTTCCTGTTTCTTGTTGTTCGTCTCTTGCCTACTCTTGCCTTTTTGACCAAAAGACAAGAGACAAACAGCAAAAAACAGAAAACAAAGAGCATTGTAGAATTACCATTTTGCATTTGGAAAACAACAAAGATTTATGTTACTGTTAGATCTATGTATGATGTATATATATTTTTGCAAGCATATAAACTTGATAATTAATACTTAACGATCATAAAAATGGTGTCATATTGACCATCTAACAGGCAGTTGTAAACATTATGACTCTCTCAAAGTACCTTAAAAGAGTTTAAGTATCTTATAAACGATTTCTTCATTAGTTAAATTAATTTTAGCACGCGGTAATATATATGGTTTACGATGTAAATCTTTGTCACAAAATATTACACCTTTTATTAATCTTTTGGAGCTAACGCCAAAATCTGTAACACAGTTATTGACGTTGAACGTATAAGATTTATTCAATTTTGCAGT
This sequence comes from Cyphomyrmex costatus, assembly GCF_001594065.2. NCBI lineage: Eukaryota > Metazoa > Arthropoda > Insecta > Hymenoptera > Formicidae > Cyphomyrmex > Cyphomyrmex costatus. The sequence continues at coordinate 811,262 of NW_017276039.1, forward strand.
TAATTAAAAGATACTAATTAATTTCAACTAATCATAATAGCATATATAAAAGGAATGAATACTAATTGTAAGTATATTTTAATAAGAATAATCCAAATTTGCAGATGTAACATGAAGGAAATTGAATTGTTTGACAAAGAGATTCATAATTGAGTAGGTCTAATAGATCCACCGCCAGCTCCAGAGAGTTAATTATGTAATATTTAATGTGACTAGCGGTATCATTGTGAACACATTTATTAACACAGTGTTTCAATTATTTGCTAAACGAGGAATTAAAATTAAAATAAAATGTAGAAAATTACGAAGATGAAACTTAATTATTAAATAGATGATAAAATTCTATATACATATACAATCTTTAAAAAAAAAAAAACTAATTTTCTTGAGAAACATCCTTAATGTGCCATTAACAATGGAAACAAGGTATATTTTTCTGGTAGTTGTGAATGTTGTGATACAATTTCCCTACTGAACTTTAAAACCCAAAACAAAACACAGAACAATTAATTACTCGTTCTTTTCTTGCTTTCAGGCGATGGAGGCGGCGCAGGCGGAGATGGCGATCCCATTGTCAGCACCAATTCCGAGAAGAAGTCAGGATATGAGACCAATCTGTATCTCTACAGTGTAAGTGCAAGAAAAGTCTGATGATCTTATTTCATGAAGTCTTTAAAGGCGCCTACTTCATTTGTATCTATTAAAAGTTCAGTGCATATCTTGATAGAAAAATGTGTCATTTTATCGAAAGAAAGGACGTAGCTCGATTCGCGCGCGTGTTAAAACTTTTAATATAATGTCTACGTTACGTCGTCTTTATTAATCATTTTCTTAGCCATTAGAATCTTCTTCGAAAGGATGATCTATTTTTCGATGCAAATGATGAAGTCATCATTATGTGATGATTATTATATTGCGTAATTATTTAAAAAAACGCGATTTGCAAATAGAACTGTTTTGCTAATAAAAATTATTCATCGCAAAGTTGAGAATTTCATTTTTTAATTCATTTCTTCATAATTTTCTATATTTTCTTTCAATTTACATCCCTCGTTCATTCTCATGTTTCGCAAATAATTTAAACACTATGTTAATAATGTGTTTTCATAATGATCCATACACTTGTTAAATATTGTTAACATAATTAACTCTCCAGAGCTGACGATGGTCTATTAAATTTACTCAATTATTCATCTTCTTTCATAAAGTTATGAAATATTTTCACGAAAGCTTCAGCTGTCGGTTGCAGTTTCCTTAATAATGTCTCGCATGGAACTCTAAGAAAGGAATTATGTGACCACTGAGAATCCTTTTCTGAATTGCTATTCTTTCATAACGAAAGTTAAGCCGCGTACTCGGGAGCTAAGTCTCTTCTCTTTTACTTTCCCTGTGTTGTCGTCGTTCCACCTTGCAGTTTTAACGAAGGACTCTACTACCTTCTTTCCAGCATGAGAGAGAGCTGTCGGTCGGAGCTTCTTGTCCGGCCCAGTTTCCTTATCTGCCCAATTTCGTTTAAAATTGCGAACCATTATCAAACTATGAATCTCGCGCGAGGCTGAGTATTGTGTCCCGTTCTTCCGATAATTCGCTCCACGGCGACTTTAACCCTCTCAGCACTCTCATATTTCTCGTTCGACTCGATCGAACATCGTAATTGAAGATAAACTTGAGAAGGTGCACAAGTAAGTAATAGCAGTATACTTTTATCGCGCGTGTAAATTTCGTTGAAATAATTTCAGACAAGAAAATACGATATTTTTAAAAAGAAAGAAAGAATAGAGAGCGGGTGCAATTTCGGAGAATTTGTTTATATATTTTGTACTTTAATAATTAATGAAAAAAAAATTGTTTTGTTCATTTTACGAATTTAAGAAATTTTAACGTAAATAAATGAAAAATATCATATTTGACTAAAGTGGATCTTAGAGCTTATATAATATTTTGCGTGAATCTTACAAATTGCAATACAAGCAAACTGCGTGCCGATTATTTGTGGTTTTAAAGCACAGTTTTAATTTATAAAAAAGATCAGTGGATTAGAGATACACAGAAAAATCGTTGCAACTTTTTCGAGAAAATCACTGTATGTTGAGATCTTCTTAGCTTGCGTTCTTCGACGTCTGTTTTACTACATTATTATATCTGATGTAAAGAAATCTGTGTTTTCTGTGCAATGTGCCAGCGGAATACCCGATGTCAAAAGCATAGTCGTCGCGAAATTGGATGGCAACGTGTAATACCGTCGTCGTAACGAAGTTGCAGCGAAAACTTATATGATAAAGGACTAACAATTTCCATGAAAGAAATGAAAAAGATACGTGTGAAAGCAGTGGATTAGAGATAAGACAGGAGAAGCGCGTTGCAATTTCTTGAGGAATTCCCTTGTATTAAGAAATCTTTTTAGCTCACGTTCTCCGACGTCTTTTTTTACTATACGTTACTATTATACATTCCATATAAATAGATCTGTGTTTTCTGTGTGATATGCAAGCGGAATGCTTGATGTGAAAAGTAGTCGTCGCAAAATTAGATCGACAACGTGTAATACTATCGTAACGAGGTTGCAGTGGAAACTTACATGACAAGGGACTAACAATTTCCATAAAAGCGTCCCAGCGGACAGAGTTACGTGACAATTTCGCGCAAAAGTTTGTCAATAAAATTGCAAATGAAGTTGCAACGTCCTTTTGGCATAATAACGAATCTTACACGGTAAATTATAGGACGCGACAGACTTGGGTTGCGCTTCGTGCCATAAGAGTAAGCATGCGAGTGACAAGAGTCGATGACTGATCGGACGAATCGTTAATCTCGAATTGCTTCATATTTTGTCCGACAGCTAAGTCTATACGCGACCAAATGAAAATAGAAAAAGTGTCTTTATGTATTTATAGCTGGATAAAAGTAGCAAAGTCCGTATGTGATCGTACAGAAGTAGCGAGAGTTTATACACGATCAGACAGCCGCAATTTGTAAATGTCAAGTTTGCTCTTAAATTTCGAATGAAATATTCGAGCTGTCGAATCCAACAGAATGTAAATCGTAAAGTTGCATTATGGTTCTTTATGTTAGAAAAGTTCTCTTTGATTGAAATATTGTCAAAGTATTTACTACCTGGAAAAATCCAGAAAGTTTAAAATGTTTAGGACATTTTTTTTATTTTTAAAAATCAAGAATTTTTATGGAATTTTATTGAAATTTTTTCAGAGAAATTTTTGGAATTTTACTTTGAAATTTTGTTCTGTCGCTTTCTGAAAACATTTCTTTGATCATTTTTTCTTGATAGCACAAAATGTTGACAATAAGTTAACAATAAATAGCGTATCTGTGTGATACATATACCTACATTCTCGCGTATATCTCGCGAATTTAAAAGAACATCAGAATGACAATAGAAGACAGTATTCAGCAGAAAAGAATAGCTCACTGATATTATATTGTAGTAAGTCTTTCTTATACTATTCTATAGGTTTCGCAATTCCAATTGTAGAAAACGGTAGATATAGACCGGTATTCATAGTTGATTCTTACATTTAAGAATGTCTTAAGTACAGTTTTATGATATCATGAAGCAGTCAGAAAGCCGTATTAGCATCTTAAGATACTACTTAAGACGGTCTTGAAATAAGAACGGATTATGAATATCATCCATTAGTCTCGTAACTAAAAAAAGAATTTCAGTCTTTTATTAATTTACTGTAATACTTTGTTTGCGTTACTTGCACTGCATATTTATTTTAAAATACATTAAAAAATTTTCTAATCTTACCTGAAATTTTGAACAAAAATATTTGGAAAATTCGAGAATTCTTATGTATATAAGAATCTCATGATTACATTCATAAGAGAGTATTACAAGAGGAGAAATACTTCGGATAAAAAATCATATTTCACCTCCGAATTCTGTAATTATATGCAATTATCAAGGGATAAACAAAATTCGAAATAATTTCTTGTAGGAGGAGATGGAGGACCGGCCTCGGATCTCGACATTGCTCAACAGCTTGGCGAACTACAGCAACACCATCCCTGCTGCAACTGACCCGGACAAACCGGCCCCGGCCGCCGGAGGCGGAGCACGGATGGGTACCCTCATAGGGGTTTACTTGCCGTGTATCCAGAACATCTTTGGTGTGATCCTCTTTATCCGACTGACATGGGTAGTCGGTACGGCTGGTGCTATTCAGGGCTTCTGCATCGTACTCTGTTGCTGTTGCGTTGTAAGTATTCATTTATAGAGTGCAACTGCATGAGAAATGTAAAACTATGAAGATTCAAACATTTATAATTATACAAAGCCTAAAAATTGTTTTAAAGAAGAAAAATACTTGTTAATACAAGCTAACGGAAGTTGGAAAAATAAAAATTATGTCTATATCTCAAAATAGGAAATTAAAAATAAATAAAAGTGAAAAACTTAGGACAATTGAAACTTCCACGTACACAATCATTCCTTAGTCTCATTTTTACTCATTTTTTAATTATCTGTTTTGAGAATAAATGAGTAGCTCATTTGCAAAAGTAACTCCCCTTTCTTGACATGTTTTCTGGCGGAGAGCTTATATAGTTTTTTTCACTTAAAGTATATTAATAAAATCTTTTTTTAAAATTAAGAAAAATTTATTATTTTAATTAACAAAATGTGTATAGTATGGCATGAAAAACATAATTTCTGTTTATTGAAATATAATGCATTTGACTGCTTTTGTAGCTGAAGGAAGGATTGAACTAATTTTGGGATTGAAATATTGCAAAACTTTTACAAAAACAGTTAAATCTTAGAGTAAATTATTGAATTAAATAGAATTTTTATTATCCTCTCTATTAATAACTAAAATTACATACTACACTGAGAAAAAATATTAAAAAATTTATTTGGAAGGTACAGTATGTTTATTTTATTGAAATAAATCTTTATTTAAATACGGCGAATAAAATTTTATTCCTAATAAATAAACCGCACACACATACACATATTTTATTTTTACAATTAATGTGATATATTTCACAGAAATATATATTTTTTTATCACTGTCAAATGTTTTTATAACCAATAAAAATCGGAAAAAAACGTCACATAGTATTTGCTTGTGAATAATTATACTTTTTTTTACAATATATATTATAAATCAAATTTAGTTGTTTGTCGAAAAAATGCAATGTTGTTTCCTCTTTCATATTTATATCAAATATTTAAATGAAAATGAAATATTGAATACGAAAGAAATATTGGTAAAACAAATTTTATAAAAAAGTAATAAATAAAAAAAGATAATAACTCTAATAGGTTAATCATAGTGTAACAAAATAGGGATTTAATTTTTTTTTACAACTTTAATTACTTTTCTCTCTTGATTTTATATAGTTTGTAATTATTTTTACATAATTTTAAATGTTCAATTCATGTTTACTAAAGTATTAAGGTATCCAAGGATTTTTTTTATTTTTGGACTTAGTCACATTTGCTTTTCAGTTACTCAAGTATACTTTTCATTTTTCCAATCTTATTTAGTTCTTATTGATTATTTTCTTTCTTTATCTGAAATCTAGAAAAATGAGAAGAAACGATAAAGAGGACCAAGTATCACTGACAAATTTTCTAATGAATCTGAAAAATCAATTTTTCTTTGATCAAGATATCAAGGTACTATTAGTGTTTGAGAATCTTAGCAAGACTGCGAAGACGGATAGTTTCTCGCGAATTGAACTGTATAAATCGATTGCAAATAGCTATTCTTCGTGTGCGCAGACGATGCTAACGGCGATTAGTATGAGTGCCATCGCTACTAATGGTGTGGTGCCGGCCGGTGGTTCCTACTTCATGATCTCGAGGAGTTTAGGCCCGGAATTTGGCGGCGCGGTGGGTATGCTGTTTTATACTGGTACCACCTTGGCCGCCGCGATGTACATCATCGGCGCCGTCGAGATCGTCCTCGTGAGTATTGACTAGTTAACGACTTTACATTAATAAGGCCTCCCACTAATCAATTGATCGCGATAATTGACTTATACTTCGAAATAGGAGTGCAAGTATCGCGGTGTTTCATAGTCGTTACTTTAACATTAATTGAGGATTATCAATTATCACGCTTTGATTAATTATGCTTGCAAACTTTGCAATGCAAAGTATCTGGATATGTGAAAGATACATTGTTCATTGTACATAAAATATTACAGCAGACTTTTGATTCCGTAAAACTTACGCCAGACTATACGCGATTCAAGATAGTTTGAAATTTGAAGTTAGTTATTCATATGAGGTATGCAAATAGTGTATAGGTACAGTTGAAAATTTTGTTAAATTTAACACACTTCACGTATCCCAAGTGGCCCACTCACCTTTTATGTTTATCTAACACAAGATGAATATGTTAGGAAATAATTACATAAATATTTTGTAAAAAAATAACACAAAGAAATATTTTTTACTATGCACATTTGGAAAGTTTATCTAAAATTTAACAATTTATTTTTGTTTTAAATAGGTCTGAAATTTTTGTATTAATTTAACACAAGAATATGTTAGAAAGTAACATAAATATTATTTAAAAAGTTAACGCAATGTGATACAGATACAATTTATAACAAATTGTGGAAGTATATTTTTTTTAGTACATTTAACATTTATAATAACACACACATTCTCTCTCATAATTAACACAATATATTTATTTATTTTAGGATTTATACATATTAAAATATGTTATTTTTGTGTTAATTGTCCACTTAGTCATACATTGCATTAAATTAATACTTGAATATATTAAAAATTTAATAAAAAATTTTAACAAAGATCGATTTTGACATGAATTCAAAATATTTTTTACTGTATAAGTGGACACATTTGTCGTTAATGTATTCTTGCTAATTTACTTGTGAGTGTTTTTTCCGACAAAATCAAAGGGTGTAAATTACCATACGAATCGCGTGTAGTCTGACGTAAACTTAACGTGGTTTAAAGGAACGTGCTTTTCTTGACTTTATGAAAATTTCGTTTAGACTTACATGGCGCCGTCGCTCAGCATATTTGGCGACTTCACGAAAGATGCCAACATTATGTACAACAACTTCCGCGTATACGGCTCCGCCTTGCTGATGGTAATGGGCACGATTGTCTTCGTGGGCGTGAAGTTCGTTAACAAGTTCGCCACCGTCGCACTGGCCTGCGTCATTTTATCCATCCTCGCTGTTTACGTGGGGCTCTTCGTAAACTTTAACGGCAACGAGTCTCTAAAGTACTAAACTAATTTACGACGCTAATTTTCGCATTATGTAGTCATTACTGTCGGAATATCGTTGCGATTATAATACTGCAATGATAAGTGATTACAATTATCGTGAAAAATAGATACAAACTGGAAGACGAACGCTTTAAAGAAGAAAGACTTTGTGTTTTAGATTGTGCTTGCTCGGCAGAAGGCTATTAAAGGACATCAACGTTTTAACCGATTGCAATAAAAATTTCAACGGTGTTTTACATAATATTTACTGCAATGGCACGAAATGCGATTCGTATTACTCCGAGAACAATGTTACCATCGTCAACGGTATCCGCGGCTTGGCGAGCGGCGTGTTCCTAGGTGAGAGATTGTAATTAAATATCACACATTGAAAAGGAATAATCATCAGATAAATATCAATCAACGTAACAATAATGAAACTTATAAAACACGCTCTCTGTTCTTTGATGCATAGAGAACGTATGGGACAGTTTCCAAGAGCAGGGTCAATTAATCGCTCACGGATACAACCCGAAAGACATTGATGTCCTGTCGGGATCGAGCTACAACCAAATCCAGGTCGATCTCACCACGACCTTTACTATTCTTATCGGCATATTTTTCCCTTCCGTGACTGGTAAGCAAATTAACTGTAGCATTATATTCATCTTGTTCTTACGATAAGTCTTTATCAAACCTTCTAAAATCTGTAACATAGTTATATACTGACGCTGGGTCTGTAAGACTTATTTAATTTAATTTATGCTAACGAAGAGACACTAATTAATTTCAAGGAACTGAAATAATATAATTCGTATAACAAAGAATGAATACTAAATATATTTTAAAAGAATAATCCAAATTTGTAGATGTAACATAAAGAAAATTAAATTATTTAATATTTTTTATAAAGAGATTTATAATTGAATGAGAGTACAATAGGTCCACTGTCAGCTATAAAGAATTAAATAATTCAATAAAAAAATTTTAATTAATAATTTATTTAAACAATATTTTAATTAAGATCTTTATTTTAATATCTTTATTTTAACGAAATTAATATTCAGGTATTATGGCGGGCTCTAATCGATCCGGTGATCTGGCTGACGCTCAGAAATCCATTCCGATCGGAACAATCTGCGCAATTTTGACGACCTCCACCGTCTATCTGTCTAGCGTCCTCCTATTTGCCGGAACTGTCGACAATCTGCTACTACGTGACAAGTTCGGTCAGAGTATCGGCGGCAAACTGGTAGTGGCAAATATGGCGTGGCCGAATCAGTGGGTGATCCTGATCGGTTCATTTCTGTCCACCTTGGGTGCCGGTCTGCAATCTTTGACAGGAGCACCGCGACTACTACAGGCAATCGCCAAGGATGGCATCATTCCCTTCCTGAAGCCATTCGCTACCAGTTCCAGTCGAGGCGAACCTACTCGTGCTTTGATACTCACTGTGGGAATTTGCCAGTGCGGTATCCTACTTGGCAATGTGGACTACTTGGCACCTCTACTATCCATGTTCTTCCTTATGTGCTACGGCTTTGTCAATCTTGCCTGTGCGCTGCAGACCCTGTTGCGCACGCCAAATTGGCGGCCACGCTTCAAATATTACCATTGGAGCCTGTCGTTCCTCGGCCTGTCGCTGTGCATCGCTATCATGTTCATGACTAGCTGGTACTACGCATTGCTGGCGATGGGTATGGCCGGTTGCATCTACAAATATATCGAATATCGCGGTGCTGAAAAGGAATGGGGTGACGGTATTCGCGGTCTAGCGTTATCTGCTGCCAGGTACTCGCTGCTCAGGCTCGAAGAGGGTCCACCACACACGAAGAATTGGCGTCCACAGATTCTGATCCTCGCCAAACTTACTGATGACTTGGTGCCTAAATATCGCAAGCTCTTCGCATTCGCTAGTCAGCTTAAGGCTGGTAAGGGTCTTACCATTAGTGTCAGCTGTATCGCTGGTGACTATACTCAGAACTCGGGTGAAGCACTAGCGGCCAAGCAGAGCCTCAAGAAAACTGCAGCAGAAGAAAAAGTGAAGGGCTTCGTCGATGTTCTCGTTGCAAAAAATGTTGTTGAAGGGCTGAGCTCACTAATACAAAACACTGGGCTTGGCGGACTAAAACCGAATACAGTGATATTGGGTTGGCCTTATGGTTGGCGACAGTCGGAAGAGGATAGAACCTGGCGAGTCTTCCTGCAGACCGTAAGGAGCGTCTCAGCCGCGAAGATGGCATTGCTAGTGCCTAAAGGCATAAACTTTTTCCCGGACTCTAGCGAGAAGATAATCGGCAATATTGACGTCTGGTGGATTGTGCATGATGGCGGCCTATTAATGCTACTGCCGTTCTTACTGAAACAACATCGTACCTGGAAGAACTGCAAGATGAGAATCTTCACGGTCGCGCAAATGGAGGACAACTCAATACAGATGAAGAAAGATTTAAAGAAGTTCTTGTACGACTTGAGAATTGAGGCAGAAGTTGAGATTGTTGAAATGGTAATTTCATTGTACAATAATCTTGATATAAAGAAAGATTGAATTCCTTAGAGAGTTTAATTTCTTGAAAATGGATAAAAGTGTATAATAATAAAAAATGTGCAATATCGTGATTACTTCAGTAAAGTTATATTCTGTATCTTTGATCTGTTCACAGACAAACACCGACATCTCTGCGTACACATACGAACGTACTTTGATTATGGAGCAAAGAAATCAGATGCTACGCGAATTGCAGCTGAACAAAAAGCAATCACTAGGAGTGGTAAGTGTCGAATTCCAGATAAAGGGGGAAAATTGATTATACTAATATGTACAGGCATATAAAGTTAAGTAACAACAAATGGTGATGGTGATACTGATCGGTGTGTGTCTGTTTGTTACGTGCTCCTCACGGATAAAGGTGCAGGGATTGGTGGACTTCAACGAGGTACCTGCCGAGGAAAAATTACCTCTGGTTTGTCAGATTACCCCCGGAGTTCCATGTATGCCTTTTTCCCATCATTGCTCCATTGCACCAATGATTTTATATTGTAAATTCCTCCTTCATAATATCACGTTAACAATTTCATTCCTATTCCCGTTTAATATCAAAGTGGAAGAAATGACTGTGGATTGCAAATTAATGTTTCACAAGTGTAATGAATTAAATACTTTATTTATGAAATTACAAAATTTTAAAACATATTGTAGAAAATTCGCAAATATTTGATTTCTAAATTGAAATAGTAAAGGATACATTGTGAAAGTAAAATGCTTGAAACTTCTGTTTTACAAATTTAAACTTTTAATTTTTGAAATTAAATATTAATTTGAAAAAATTATTAAATATTATGTTACTTTAGTTAGCGATCACCGGTTTGTTCCTTCCTACCCATGATGTTCTCAGGAACTCCCCGCGTTTCTCAGTTTCAGCTTAATTGGCACGATCGCTTACATAGAGATAGTATTAATTTAATGGCCATAGTGCTTTGACGCTAGATTAGTCACCTCTCAACTGACTGTCTCCTACCACAGGATAAAGTACGTTCTTATTCGCTCAATCGCGTTACCATGATACAGGTACAGGCAATCGTAGATCATCACCACAACGTGGATGCCAAAATACCAACGAAGGTGAGATTCCAAGAGCCGGGTAATCAAAGTACAAACGTAACTGACGACACGAAGCTGATGGAAACCGAATTAAATAACGACGCTACCGCGGAGGCAAACGAAAAGGATGAAGTTAAAGAGAATAACGAAGAGACAAAACTAATTGGCGGCTCGCCCAAGGCGGAGAATAAAGAGAATACGGAGAAGGAAACGAAAGAAGTGGAAGCCAAAGAGGCAGAAAATGACACGTTGGAAAACAAAAATCAAAGTCCAGAGATTAAGAAACCCACCATTACACCGTGAGTATCGTGATTATTTTTCTTGACTTCGGCAATGATATTTTTTAAACAAATAATTCTATAACAGCGACGAGGGTGATGTGAGACGCATGCATACTTCGTTGAAGCTGAATGAAGTAATCCGTAAAATGAGCAGCGAGGCTCAACTGGTTATCCTGAATCTTCCCGGACCGCCGCGAGATACAAAGATGGAGCGTGAATCTAATTGTATCCTTTTTAATCGAATATGCATCGTTTAAAAAAATTATTATTTTGTTGTAAAGATACGAATTATATTGGCCTGCGATGAAAAAAAAATTTGTTTAAGAATTATAGCTAGTTTTTAAATATATTTTTGAATGCTAAATTCATTAGTTATAATTGGCTCACGTCACAATTAAAAAAAAAAAACAAATTTTTTTCTATTTTAGTCACAAGAAAGTATCAATTTTTAGCTTTAAAATGCATTTTGTTTCGATATGATTTTTCGTTTTCATTTTGTATTAAAAACATACATACATTAAAAATAGCTAAAATTGTTAAAGAAATTTTTTTATTTGAGGCCTGTGTTATTAGTCAATATAGTCCAATGAGTAAGAGATAAATTTCGGAGTAAAAAAAACTTACAGTTAATTTACGGAAAAATATAATTAAAAAATTTAAATATATATCATTAAACTTCCTTGACTGCCAAAAATCAGATATGGAATTCCTCGAGGTGCTCACCGAAGGTTTAGAAAGGGTACTGATGGTGCGGGGAAGCGGACGGGAGGTGATCACCATCTACTCGTGAACTAAAGCAACGGGAATTGATGCCGTTGCCTTGCGGAAGCAGAGCTCTAGTTTACTTCTCAGTGACCTAAACGACACTATCTTAAGGAACATACTGCTCTTGTGCCATTGTCTGCGGCAGTCACTTGCGCCGCGCAATCTGAAAGTCGTTAAGGAGAAAAGGATGACGACGACGACGATCGTTCATATCGGACATGGAAAACGAAGTTTTACTGAAGCTGACTTATTATATGAACCGCGACGACCAATCGTCATTCGATGATGAAGCCAAACGCGATGATGCCAAAGGATAGGTTTTTCTTTGAAAGAATTCTGAGCGTAGAACGTGCGAGTTTATGTGTCAGGTATGTACGCGTCAGAAGAGGGTCGCATAGGGCAGCGAGGGCTGCTCAGATTCGAATTCGACAACTTGTCGAGCTTGACCGAGCTCGTCGGACAGAGCTCATTGTGCACCTCTCAGAAAAATTGCCGGTACAAAAAAAAATTGTAGCTCAATGAGACAAGTCCCGAGTAAAACGTCACTTCAATTCAATTTCTTGTAACTGCTAATAACCACGTCTAAAACGGCGTAAAGAATAAAAGTAAGAAAATGGCAAAGAAAAAGGGGGGAAAAAATCAAAATTTGGCTAAGGTCGAAGCATCTACGAAACCACTGCCAGATTACTTTCTAAATGCTTCGCGTTTAACCAAAGACGCGAGAGGCTCATTTTTCTACATGCATTGTCGTTAATAGGGAAAGAATAAAAGTAGGTACGTATATAATTTTATTGCTTGATATAGGTGAATCTAGAGTAGCCTAGGATAGTGTGCCGACTTTTATTATGGTTATATATATATATATAATATATGTGTATTTGATAATAGAGAAAGACGACGAGTATGTCGCGAGTATTATTGCATTTCCTTCGGGGATTGAGACCCCGCTCTTTTTTCCAGTCTCGCGCGGAAATCTTTACGTACATACACACACGCAGGATATACAGACACATATTCGTACACATTCGCGCGCGTTTGTATCGTCTTTAAAGGCCTATCAGTCCAAGATGCCACTACCACTTAATCGATAACACCAAGTGAAGTTGAATCCTGACACGAGAAGTGTAATCCAAAAGACTCAATGCCAAAAATACGCGGCGATCTTACCGAATTTCATCGAAAAAAACATATATATATATATATAGCGCTAGCGCGTGTATAAAATAATTCTAATCGCATTAAATGTCGTATGCATGTCACGTTTTACGCGTAGCCCCGTTTCCGGCTGCGCTTCATTTAGATAGGCCTTCTCTAATATATATAATTGATCAGCGAGTGCGCAAAATAATCACGCCTTTCTCAGTTTCTTCGACTTCACTAGCAAATCGACGCGTTTTTATTGAATTACCTAACGTCTTGACGAGATGTAATTTTTATTAAATTATCTAACGAGAATAAATTAAATTCTTCACCGACGTTAAGAAAGAAGACAGAAAGATTAATCTAATATAAATCATGCTCGTCTCTAAAACTAAAGCTATTTAAATTAAAGAATTAATTTTAATTTTTAAATTATCGATCTGACATTAACTGCTTTTTACCACTGACATAAAACTTCATTTGAATCGTTTTTATTCTTAAAACGATCAAGTTTTATTTGAATTTTCTGACTATCAAAATGACGTTAAATTTTATTTAACGTCAAATGATTCTTGGGATTTTCTTTAACAAAAAAAATCTCGACGAAGGAACTGAGAAAGAGATAATTATGGGACTAGCGTTCAATGTGTAATATTTATCGATTACTTAATATTACTTAATCAGTGTCCGTAAGTTAAATTGTGCTAAGAATTACGCGGAATTGCGCAGCACGATTTGTCAAATTTCTGTAAAAGTTTTTGCAACTAGCAAAACAATCAAGATGATGAAAACAGTCATTTTGACTGTATGAGATGTAACGAAACTATCGAGCCTTTTCGATCAGATATTAGTAAAACGATTATTTCAAAATCATGAAAATGATAACTCTTGAAATAACTCGCAGAATTTAGGCAAGTTTAATTTTAAGGGTTCGTAATACAGATAATGATTTTCTATTTTTTTTTATTTTATTAAATATTTAATTTCAAAAAGTATACTTGCCGTTAGAAATTAAAATATTACAATATACAATAAATGAAATCTCACTTGAATTTTCACTGATTGTCAGGGAAATTTAACGCCATTTGGGAAGAAATAAAAGCGCGATAGTTTCAGATGCATTTTTGTATATTGTATATATACATATGTATGTACATTCACATTGTTCATTGTAAAGTACATGCACTGTCCTATAATACCCGTAGTTAGCGAAAAAGAAGAGAAAAGGAGAAGTGAAAACATTGATTATACCATATGAAAGTGTATTAAAAAACGGGTGTGCGCGAACCGACATCGCTAACCCGCTAGTGACAAGTAGACAAAGAAGAATATTTAAATTAACGGGGGAGAAGAGATTCCTGTAATACATATATCCCGCGCGTTTAAATTGTTTTACTTTTGTCGTCGTAACTCCGACGTGGTTCGAATTACGTCGAATGCCCTAAAGCGAGAAGAAAGAAAAGAGGCGGTCGTATCAGTAAGGAATATTTCAAGATTTGATCCTTGACTTCACGAAAACGATCATCGAAAGTGTAGCGAAATTTCCGTCTTGAAGCCAGTTCAATGGATACATGCAAGCAATATATATCTTCACACCGATTGCATCACGACGAACGAGTATCTGAAGCAAAACTGAATATATAGGAACTCTAAATGTATAGGAACCACATACTTACATATGCATTATCTTCCTCTCTCCCTATAAAAATATATATATATATATATAAGAAATGTACTTTATAATTTTATTACGTTACTTATCGATTGCATATATTTTATGTGTACTTATCTTACTCGATAGGTATTGGCACTGCATAGTTTATATGAGACATGTTGACATTATGAGAAAGTTTATCGCGTATATACTCGAGTCGAACTGTTGCCGGATAAAGCCCTCTACACACGTTGTACATAAATATATAAGTAAAAGAAAAAAAAAACGGAAAAAAGTAAAACGATCGTGTGTTTATTGTAAAAGATTTAAAGAGAAATAAAGGAGGGAAAAAGAATAGGAAAGTAAAAAAAAAAAGGAGAGGATCCTTTACACAGATCGAACAGTATTGCAGTGTTCTGCTGCCGCTTTAATATTTTACTATGTCGTATTTACTTTAAATGCACAATGACCACATGGCACACAATGCGTACGTCTAATATATATATATATAGAATACATATATATTTAGCCGATGAGAATGAAAATGGTGCGAGGCAAGAATTAGAGAATAATTCTGAATCGGCGGTCTGGCCATACCGCGATGCTCCGCTCTCCTTAGTTTAATAGCGAAATTTGATAGAGTATAAAAGCGACTTACACCGCATTCATTCTATTCGGCTGATAATGCGTGTTATCAGCAGCAAAAGATGCACTCGGCATCCTCGATTTACGTTCGCTTTGCGGAAACAGAATGGTACTTGAAACGCGTTCTCCATCTCCGTTACCAAGAGTAACTCTTTGTAATTGCATCTCGTAGAAGATAGATCGCAAAAGACTGAATAAGCGAACTGTGACGAAAACACAGTGAGACACGTATGCGACCCATTGTGAATAGATAAAAAATATGCGCACAATACTTTGGCTATAAAGGAGTTCCCATTGCTGCAAAATAGAAGATAAGATAGTTATTTCAGATGGCACGTAAAAGCGAGAATCGAACCGCGAATGCAACTACTTCGTCTTACTCGTTGATCAATGGAGAATGTCTAAATGCTATTAGAGATTTGTTCTGTTTCTGCAGTATATTTCGAACAGAAATGCAGTTTAACTTTCGACTACAGCAACGGGTTATTTGAACTCAAAGTGAAAAATTTTAGACACTACTGATACAATTTGTATGATTGCTATTATGAGGTTCTAAATTGTAAGTAAAAAATTTTGAACCTTTCTCTATCAATCGTTGTAAGACGAAGGTTCACTGGTAATCCGTACTTCAATCAGAACGCTTTAAAACTTAGATGTAGTTTTTATAGCTGTAGTTGAAGATTAATACTGATTAATGTTTAATACTGGAAGTTACTTATTTTAAGTATTAAAAGTACTGAGCAACAAAATAAGTAATTAATCACTACCTTCCACTATTAAATTTCTGTAAAAGGATGACACGAAGCGCGAGAATATTCTTTCTTCCAAAGAATACGCAAAATTATTCGATCATCGAAAATTCTCGGTCATCAGACAATGTTTTTAAAATATTTTTAATATTTATTTTATACTAAACATATAAATATTAAAAATATATTTTTAAAAAATTGTCTGCTGTTTGGGTCCAGGATTGACTGCGAGATATTCTCGTCTTTGCAGAGTATATCTTTGGAAAGTATTCCCAGAGTACTTTCCGAAGAATATTCTCTTCGAAGAATAATCTGAATATTTCCGAGACGCTTTTCTCGGTAAAAGTTCTTTTGAGAAGTATTTTCGTGCGCGTCCTTGGACGTGAATCACGGGTGACGGGAGTGCACTCTGCTGTCAACGACTTAATAATCGTAATACCTACGGGCTTGGCATTTGTCGGGATATAGTGCGGCGTTTTGCGGCGCGTTCCATTTAAAATGGGGCCGCGCCCTGGATTTAAATCACCTCTAGGCTGTGAGATGCGAGCTAAGCAGCGGACAAACTTGCTCGAAACCTCAATCATATGTGTCAAATCAAGTATAAATCTACTTTTAATGTATATCGTATAACCAATTAAAAAAAAAAAGAAGGAAACCTTTTACCAAAGCTCCCCTGACGGGAGAATACACTTGACTTAGTTCTCTCACTCCAAAAACTGCGACGATTTCTTTCTACCCTTTGGGACTCGAATAAAGAGATATATTTATTGACTCCCACATGGGAAAGAGAAAAGAGAAATAAAATATTGATATATATATAGAGAAATAAAGGTGTTATTAAATATACATACAGAGCGGACCTGAGGCGAGAATATGGAAGTCGACGAGAGTAACGTGTCCTCGAATTTGTGGCAATTCTTTTTTTTCCTTAGCACATTAAGTATTTTGATTTAAGTATCTATCTTACTTGAGCATACCTTATTATTTAAATTTGCACATTAAAACAAATAAGACTTTGTGTCACTTGCATCTTTAATATCGAACGTACTTAGTACTCTCGATTTTAAATATCTATGTACTTATACGGTTGAAGTATTCATTAAGGAAGATTTAATCCCAAATTCGTCGACACATCCCGCCTCTTTTGGTCCACATTATATATATTATAAATATATATGTATACTATATGTATACAAGGTGTCTGCTTTCTCTTGACAATAGATATATTATATGTATTGCAATGAATGAAATTAAAGAAGTGCGTTTTAGAGAAGCGAACGAGAGGCAGCTATGCCGACAAAGAGATGTGATTTCGAAAAGATCAAATGAATACTGCGTACCGATGATATAATTGTATATTATTTAATTTGCGTGCGACGAACGAAAACTGATATACGTCATTTCGTCGAGTTCGTCGTATTGTACCTCGTGTGCGTTTTAGTTTACTTTTAATTAGCCACTTAAAGTACGGCGAAACGCCGCTCGTAACTGACGTTAGGAGGAAGTAAAATACGGTTGCGAGACACCCTGTACACACATACGAGATACGAGATAATATATTTGTAGATACAGATTTTAGTCACATCTGGATAGTATATAGAGTCAATACTGTGAAAAACGCCTGTAAAACTTACTTACCTATACCCTCTAGCTAATAGATAATGACACTTGTAATTGATTTTCGAAAAACAAAGTATATGAATGAACAAATATACTGCGAGAGAGTCGATTAAATAAATAAATGATATACCTATGACTAAACGTATCGATTTATATCATCGTCATTTCCCGAATCGTGAATTTAATTTAATTTCACAAAGTCTACTTTTGATTTAATTTTATTTGATGATGTGTCTACTTATTTATTATTACATTTCCTCTAATATTTTTTATACGATTATCGTCTTGATATTCTCTTTTTTCTTAGAAGAAAGATATCACTTCATATACATATCTATATACAATATACATAGATATATATGATTTTATATACATAATTCGTTTAATTCTTAATTAAAAGTTTGATGTTATCATATAATTCATTATCTTTAATATGTTTTTATATAATAAAAAATTATTAATTCCATTCAAGTTAATAAAATAACATTATATATTTCTTGATAAATTAACCACCATAATGTAAGCGTCTCTAACAACGAAGTTCACTTCGAACGACTCGCGATCAACGGACAAACGGTTATGAAGAAGAGGCTTGGTAATCAGGATAAAGCGAGAAACACTCTTTTGCATACCGCATAAAGCATGTGCATAAGGAATTTCATTGGCCCATTTTCTTATGCATGAGTCAATGGATTAATCAAATTCTTTATACACATGCTTTATGCGTTATGAGTTCCGAAGAACCACCCGACCGATGCGGACGCGTTTCGGATCGGGTGCTCTTCTTGTATATTTTTGAAAGTGTTGCCGACTTTAACTGTGCGTTGACATCCTCGTTGATGTGTGTCCGTGGGTGACTCGGCTCGGTCGTCCGTCCTGACGCGCGTTAATGCGGCGTGACGACGTCGTAGACAAACGGAACCTGGGCCAACTAAATCACGAAGAAGAAGACGTCGTAGCTGCAGGCGCCCGGTGTTCGTTCGGGTCGCGCCATTTTCGCGGGCATTGCATCATCTTCTTTATTTCCAAAACTCTTTTTGACTTTTGTTACTCGCCGCCTTTGGCGGCAGCTTTTTGATATTGGCCAGTATCGTCCCAGTTAGGAATTGTGGACGGGGCCATTAAACCAAGATTGATTGATTAACACCGCAAGCAAGACGAGCACCAGCATTGCCAGTTGTTTTTGACAACTCATGGCCACCTTGGCCCAAATCGTCCGGATCAGCATGAATCACAAGAGTTTGTCCAATAACACTGTGTGTTCCATTAAGCTGAATTATAAGGCCTCTGTACACGGTCAGTAATACTGTCAGTATCAATGAATATTGACAATATTATTGATTGTGTGTGGTTAATATTAATGGATTGACGTAGAATACTGACGATGATTTGGACTTAAATACATGCTTTTTCCTTAAGATCCATAGATAATAATATACGTCAAATCACGTCAAACTGAAGTGAAATATTATCAATAATACCTGATCGTATAAGATTATAAAAATTAATGTATACTGTCAGTAATACTGATCAGTATAAAAAAGTACTACTAGTGTCACTATTAGTGCAATATGCAGAAGTAAATTCGCAAAAAAAAAATAAGATATAAAAAAATTTTGATTAAAAATACGAAATGATTAAAATAATTGATTAAAACCGATTTTTTAATTCAAATTTGTATTAAAATAATTTCCGCAAGTGCGGGAATGCGATTACTGTAGATTGCACTACTCCCAGTAGTGATACTATGTGCTTTCCAGCAAGGACAGAATCAGACACTGTGTAACACAGAGAATCATTTCATTCTCGTTTAACGTAGGCAAACAACAGGGATGCAATGATTCACTGTGTTACACAGTGTCTACTTGTGTCGTAGTTGGAAAGCAGCCACTATTAGTGCCACTAGTAGTAAATTTAATACTGCACTTCTATACTTATAATACTGACTCAGTATTATTGACCGTGTAGGGAGGCCTTAACTTTTGCTACACCATCAGTACCAGCTTCCACATTTCCTAAATCATTGGTGTTATCGCCAAATTCATGAACATGAAGATCATATAGCTCTTTCTGCAAACCAGAAATCTGTCCAGATATCTTGACCGTATTTGAACCTTCCGCTTGTTCAAAATACACGGTCCCTTTAATAGGCTCTCCCTGAAGGACACGGACTGCCTTAATCGTTATTATATCACGAATGTATTCCAATCTATTTAAGCTTGCCCGAATGAAATATTGACAACGTTGACGATGAACTGCACAATAACTCACGATTTACACGAGAATTAAATAATCAAAAACTGCTGTATCGCGTCGGCTGGTACGCTTACAATAATTAAGTTAATCGTAAAATTGATCAAAGTCACTCTAAATTTTTTATGTACGTGCATTATTTATTTCATTGTATTCCATTGTATTTTTTATCCATTTAAAAAGACCAGGTTCTTCATCCAAGATGGCGCAAATTGAAACTTCCTGCGACCTCTTGCCTCTTGTATATACGTACGTACTACGTAGTATGAATGTGATGTAATACAGCATATATAAGCAGAGCTAAAACTAACCTCACTGTCAGTTTGGATTTGAACAGGTTTAGAGAATTGGTGTTTGTAAGAGATTCTGGATTATACGTAATCATCAAAAGACATCATGTCACGGTACGATATTTTTTTTTATTGTATTTATCAAATCTTGTATCCCGTAATATACAAAATTATACGATAGGTCAAGAATGAGCAAGAACTCAGATGTTTAGATGCATTAATTTTTATCCACCAGGAACTTTGATATTAAAACTTCAGATTCTTATTTGTCACAAAAGAACTTGTCATGAAAAGCAGTTAGATTTCATTTCATTTATTTGCACAAATTCTTATTTTGTGCAAAATTATGAGGTTAATGTCTCATAGAGTTCTGTCAATGACAGTTCTTTTATAAAAAAGAAATGATATGTTTTCGTAATTGTTCACAGTTAATAATATAGCTTTAAATAACTATTATTGTAATTTAGTGTAATTTGTTGTAATTTACTTTTTAGAGTACCAGTTGTCCCAGATAATTCAGCTACGCTGGGGGATAGACCTATGACTATAGCGCGTCGTATGGTACGTGACAGAGAACGAATGCTAGGAATGACCGACGAGGAGCGGGCATGGAGAAAGAAATGGTTAGACGCTCAGAAACTCGCGCCTGAAGAACCGGTGTATCCCAAGGGTTACTACGAACAGATGTACAATCCAATCAGAAGATTCTACAAAGCACCTATGAACAAATTCGAGAATATGTTGACACCAACTATAGTAATAACAAGAAAGATTTAGTTGATAATCCACTAAATATAAAGCAACATTACACAAACATAAATGATTCAATAACATAAATATAACAGAAATGTATTATAAAATAATGACAAAAATCTGAATTTTTAAATATAAGCATTTTGAGTATTCAAGATGATTTGTGTAAAGTTACATTACGATGCAAAAATTAATTATTTTGTATATAAATAAAATATTTATTTGTTCTAAATTTTTATAACTATAATTGATGATCACAATGAAACTGTCATAAGTCATTTATTTGAATATTTAAAGTATTTATATAAAAAATATTAGATTTTTGTTATTATTTAAAAAATTTTAATTTAGAACAATAAAAGTAGTAACAATTAAAGTAAATAAACTATTGAAATGCGTTCAATAAAAATGAAATATATACACACTAGTGACACAAAAAAAGATTAATAATTCCTGCTTTTTTACAGGGTAGAACTCCAGCGGCCATAACGCGACACTTAATAAGCAAAGTAACGATGGCTGTTTTTGCACTTTATGCGACCTATTATTATATGAAATATAATAGAATGGTAACTACGACAAAAATATATTTTAACATACTAAATGCAATGTTATATTTAATAGAAATGTCATGTATATTGTATGTATTATTTGGTTCTTTTAGGACTGGATGAGAAACGGTGGGTGGAAAATCACAGTATCTAGACAAAAAATGTACCCTGACACCAAGGACTTAAACGTTTTATACAGAACGAAAGGCAATCAATTCTTCGTAAATGGTTTCGACAAATCTCCTATATAAACCTTACAGATATGTTATCTTCTTTGTATAGTTGCTATTTGATAAACATCGTTAAATGTTCCTAAAAGGAACAAACACGATGTTATTAATAAATATCATTAGTAATAAATTATTAATGTTAATTTTGCTTATAAGACTTATATTTAAACCTCCGATTTATTGTTTCAAGAAACAATTTCATTTGTGCATTGCGAATTTTCAAAATTCAAGTTATTTATATTTTAATTTATCTTACCCCTTTACCAATATTTCAACAGAATGTGCCATTTATCAGATATCACGAGAATAATATTATATATTAAACTTTATAATATGAATGAAATCTTTCAAACTTCATAGATTATATGAATATCTCTTGCAATGTTTCTCGGCTGTATGCTATGTACAAAAATTATTTAATATTTATCTCGTGAAAATTTTCTCAGAATTTTTATATTAATTGAAGTTAGTAAGACTGCATAATATTTGAAAAAACAGCTTGAACTTTTTCAGATTTTATAGGATTTTATCATAAATTATAGAATGAGAAATCTTGAAGTCTTAAAATACTTTTAGAATTTATATGAAGTATTCTAAAAAAAGATGTAGATTTTTTTGACAGTTTCGAAAACTATTGCATTTTATATAAAAAAAATCTAAAGAATTGTATAGGAAATTATAAATTTATTTAAAAATTCTAAAAAATTACATGAAAAATTTTATCACTCGTATTTCTTATTAAATCAATTGTGGATTATATAATTTATAATGCAAGTAGTATAATTTTAATCACATGAATAAAACACTTTTCTGTTATTTGGTGTGTAAAACACATTATAGACATAACTCAGTGAATTATACATATAATTCAAAATTTTGTTATAATTCTGCCAATTGAATTATCTGCCAAAGATCGCCCTGCTCCGATCAGCTGTTTCAGACAAAAGGATCACACGTGATCAAAATTGACGAGTCGTCCCGCGGTCCCGAACCAAAGCATTACTGTCTACACATCCCATTGTCTACATGAGTTTCTAAAGAGCAAAAAAGTTAACAAAATATGTATATACTTATTTAACAATTATTCTATTCTAAATAAATCATAATCCATGTGGACAGTGAGATGTGTAGACAGTAAATACTTTGGTTCGGGGCGGCGTAGCCGCCCCGAACGAAAAGAAATAACATATCCTATCCGCTTGGGGCCTAATCGCCTAGAATTACAGCCTAGAGACTAGATAGTATCCACTTGCAATATTTCTAACCTATTTTAAATTTCATACATTTTAAATTTCGTTCCTATTGGACCGAAATGTAACGAGACGCATGCGCATAAGATCGAAATGCATGCAGAAGATGGCATTTGTAGGGCTGTGACAGATTTCCTAACCTCAATCGTCGGCAATTCGCGAGGCAGAGCGACGCTTATTTCTGCCAGATTCTTTCGTTTTATGTAAAAACGCGTCGAATAAGTATAATTTAACCGATTTTGATTGGTTATTTTCCATTGCATCTTTACCCTCTGCAAAATGGCTGAGACTCCTTTGAGTTTGGGCGAGAAGACATTTATTATTCATGGAGTTGATGTGAGTGCATTCAATAGCGTTTATGTTCACGTGCAATTGTTTCCTAAGATCCGGTGCATTTATTATTTTCGAACACTAACTGTTGCCACTGATCTATTAGTCGCCAAGTTTCTGATAATTTCAGATTATTAGATATAGATAAAAATTAATGCTCTCTTTGAAGAACATTTTTTTACTTATATTTTATACTCAACAACTAAATCTCTGGAACTTTTGACATACATTATATGTTGTGATAATTGATTTATTAATTTCAGCTTGATCTCAGAAATGATGGTCGATCCAAGTTTCAGTATCGTCCTATCGAGATCGAAACCAAGCTGATGAAACATACCCATGGATCAGCGAGATTACGCATAGGCAACATTACAGATGTATTAGTCAGTGTAAAACTTGAAATTGACGTACCATATTCTGAAAGACCAGATGAAGGCAAATTGGAATTTTTTGTAGACTGGTACACATACACTTTGGACTTATAGTTTAGATTAACATCGAGCTTACTTTGAATATCTTTTCCAGTTCTGCTAACGCTACACCGGCATTCGAGGGCAAAGGCGGAGATGATTTGGCTACTGAAATTAGCAATATCCTTTCCATGGCTTACCAGACACCAGACGCCTTTAATTTGAAGCAACTGTGTATAATACCTCATCAGAAATGTTGGAAAATGTATGTGGACATTTTGGTAAGTACTTTTGGCACAATATAGTATCCTGTTCTATTTAGCTGAATTTCTTCAATGTGGACAGGAAAAGAGGAAAGATATAAATCATACAAGAAATTCAGCTGAAGAGAACAAATTTAAAATTGAGTTTAAAATTCTGTTACCTTTTATTCACCTTTTCAGATCCTTCAATGCGGTGGAAATTTATTCGATGCTGTAGGTGCTGCAGTGAAGGCAGCATTGTATAATACTGAAATTCCAAAAGTGATCACAGCCATACTCGATGGTGGAGAACCAGATATTCAGGTATCAGACGATCCTTACGACTGCATTAAACTGGACGTTACAAATTATCCAGTAGTACTAACAGTATGCAAGGTATGCAATAATTCTTAGTCAGTTTTAAAATAAATTAATTATGATAACACACACACACACACACACACACACACACACACACACACACACACACACACACACACACACACACACACACACACACACACACACACACACACACACACACACACACACACACACACACACACACATATATATATTTATCTAAGAAACAATAAGGAAACACATTTACTGCTTAAGATATTTCTATTAAAAAATTCAGTCTCTCTTTGTAATTTTTTATTAATTACTTTGTACAGTTTCGGCAATTAAAATTCAATGTTTAATTAATAAAAATGTTAATTGCTACGCTGAAAAATAGTGAACATTTTCTTTAACAGATTGGAGACAACTTTGTGATAGATCCAACGTCGGAAGAAGAATCTTGCAGTACCGTTAGTATCCTTATGTCCGTGATGCCGAACGGCAAGGTGACGTCTGTAGTCAAACTGGGATACGGCAGCTTGTTGCCTACCACCTTGATTAACATGTTGCAGGTGATAATAGTTTTTATATGTGTTAATTATTGTATACTGTGGTTAAAAGCAAATTTTATGGAATTTGTTTTTGACTCTGGAATTTTGGTTTTACAGATTGGAAAAGATATCAGTTTCAAGCTAAACGAAGCTCTTATGAAGGGATTGGAAGAGGAAAACAAGCTCGGTCCAACAAAACCCATATTTGGATTTCTTAGATAACAGTGCGCGATACGTTGTTATGGATTTTGAAAAATACAAATATATTTTTTTCAAATTCTTAGTTGTGGACTTATTAGACTGCGCAGTATTTCTCGCTATTTGGTTGTAATTGTTACGACGCGACATTTCTCAAACTCTAACAAATAGCATTTTTTATATTTAAAAAATTTTAAGACAGCAATGAGAATAAGATTGCAAAATAAAGTATCAATATCATAGTTTCAATAGCACTATTGAATATAGTGTGACAATATTTAATTTAATTGTGGAAATTATGTATGTGTGTGCGTGCGATTTTATAGAGCATATGAATTTGAAAATTAGACTTTGGAAGAAAATCCTCATAAAGCGACATGAAAGATATGTGTATGCATAGAGTAATCAGTCAAATAAACGATACCAGAGTCATGTGTATAAGTTTCAACATACACACACGCACACATAACTGTACTATTCTTTTTTAATAATAATTGTCCCATCTTCTGTAATTCGGGAAAATACATAAAAGTCTCTTAAAACTTCAATAATTTTGAACTCTGAAATTTAGCGGCGCTCATTTATCGATTCCACGGCATTTTCTTTCTTTTATTCTTTTTACATAGAAAACTCACGTCGCGCTTTATCCGAGGCGTGTTCAACTGTTTGTACTTTAATTGTTAACATTGGCCTCCACTCGCTTTGATTACATCTTGACAGGCGGATTATTGAGTGCTCGATAATCAAAGTCGATAAATGACACGCGCGCGATGAAGTCGGCTCCAGTGAATGTACAGAAAGTAATACGTTTCTCGTCCACAAGAATTAACGTTGAGAAAAATAATTTCTGACGCGATTATTTCAATAATCGGCACTCTGTTTTACAGTAGGATAAGAATACTGTCGTATAAATATCCTCCATGAAGTCAGTTCGTTATAATATGGGCAGGGAAGCAGAAAAATTCGCACGAAGCTCGAGCTATGATAACGAAATCCGTTGTTTCATTTCTTCTCATATTTTTTTTTTCAACGATTCCTTAAATAGAGTGGCTATTACAATGATTATGTTGAAAGTAGTGCTGAAAGTAGTGAAAGATATCTTTTCTTTTAGTTTCTTATAAATATTCTGTTCTTATACACAGTAGCGTTTTTCTTCCTCTTATGAATTTGTTAATAGTTTGTACAGAGGTCCTAGCGTAAGTAATTCTTACAAGATAATAGAATCGTTCTCTAATATGTAATCGTGTGTGTAGTTACAAGTTCGTTAACGCGTATGTATATATGTATATATAGATCGAAAATCGGATATCCGATTTTAGCAGCGGTGACATCGTCGAGCGACATATAGGAACCTTCCTTTCACACACACATTCTCTCTTTTTCTTTCTCTCTGGCTCTTTTTCGCAACTTGAAAACAATTGAACTTGATGAGGACTAAATATCGCATTTTTGCATGGTTATCAACGCGAAATTAACTTCTCGCATGTAAAACAACGTTGGATACGAATGCATTTGTTATTGCATCATGCAGCGTATTTAAGTCGGAATCTTTGATTAGTTTGATTACCATAAATAAATTATAGAACGCCAGTCAATTTTTATGAATAAAAACAAATTGGATATCGATCTCGAGAGTTTTTAATTTTTAATTCACAATGAGAAATAAGCATTTTTAAAATTTTATATGTTAATTGTGATTTAAATAAAGAAAGATATCATTTATTTTTCTTAATTGTTTATTGCAAGTATTGACTTAGATAAATATAAATAAGAAAAAATTAACGAGTGTTAAAACGTTATATAATTTAAAACATGAGTTCATATTAAACGCAATTTATACAGAGAAAAACACTTGTTTTTTTTTTTTGTAATTCTCATTGTTCCTCGCAAACTGGTTCGCAAATATTACGTTGGATAAATAGAAATGAGGAAAAAATAACAAATGTTGAATCAGTTTGAAACATGAATTTATATAATGAATATCTTTACGTTTAAAACAATAATTGTCATAAAATTTTTGCTCCTAAAGAATAGAAACTGTTCGTGTACTTTAAAAAATACGATAAAAATGACTCAAATACGTCGCTTACGTATCTAAATATTCGCGGGTTGCAAGCACAGCTTGCGTGTTAGATCCAAGATCTATAACGGAGAAGAATCATTTACAAGGCCATGCATTTACGCATAATCTGTGAAAGTTCATTTCTTTGAAATTGTTACTTCTTTTTTTCACTCCGGCATCCCCTCGTCGTTTCTATTACATTTTTATATACTACCGTCGAAGCTTATTTAATAAGTAACAAATCAGGATCGCGATAACGTGGAACGCTATATCGCCTCCCTTTTCTAATAACAAACTAAACTTAAACTACGCTAACAAGTGAACTCGCGAATTACTATCATCGAGACGTTGTATCATTAACACGCTGATTCCAGGCGGAATAAAGATACCTCGGATTAGAAAAATTGGTGAAGCCATTAGAGAGTCGCGATAAATTTAAAGAGCGCGATATCATCGAGAAAATAAGAATTCTTTTTTAAATAACGCTGTAGAAATCGCGATAGTGTGCAATGTGGTAATCAACGTGTCAATTATCTGCTATAATTCAAGCTTAGACAAACCTAAATCTCGTATCTCTCAAAGCGATCGCTTTACGAAGGTCAATCGCTATTCTAAATCGCAATTTATCAACAATTATTACGAAATTATCAATGACGGTAATTGCGTATATCTCCGAGGAGGAAATATTTAAGCATAATCTCAAAAATCAGTTTTGTCAGTTCCTTAAGTACGTTAAAGCTACGTTATTTACGAATTGATAATTCGCGCGCATGTACATAAATATATGAATATGTATTCATATATTGCAGCGAGTCTCGGAAGAAATGTGCTCGACGACATTGAAATGCAGTCAACATTTTTTAGTTGACTGAACTTTGGTCTCTTTTTTTGATTTGCAGCATTAAATAATTTTGGCGCGACTGGGCTCCTAAATAATAAATATCTCTCTGTTAAAATTCACCGATCGTCGGCCGTGCAACACGATTTATGTATATTATTGAAGGTATGTACAGTTTCTCGAAGCCTAATTCGCCAAAATTCTTTAACTTTCGACGACACATAATTAACGATTTCGAGGTTTCAAACGAGGTACGCGACTTCTAACAAGATATCTTCTATATAGATACAGTAACCCATTTTAATGAATGCTGTAAAATATTTCCTAGATTGAAAGCGAAATACATGCATGCTTTGTATTTTATTTGCTTCGATAGGAATATTATTATGTGGAGCAAAAAAAAATAAGTGTCCCGATCATTTAATGCGAAATATTTCACTGCATTAATTACAACGGGACGACTTCTTTTTTATTTATAGATAATTGTATATGTATACGCATATGTATATTTATATCTAATTTATATCTGTGTAATTGTATGTATATACTTATATTTGCATTTGTCTTTGTATTTATATATTTATGTTCATATGTATATTCGTATATATATTTATTCATATGTTCATATTTATAGTTGCATTTATGTTCATATTTATATTCGCATTCATATATCCATATTTTTATTTATAATTACTTATATATACATATAAATATGTATATATATATATGTATAATTTGCTATGTGTGTTCAGCAATGCGGCTCTTTTTGTTTGAGACGTAGAGACATATTTCTCGTTATCTCCTTCACGCGTGGAAACTGAACGACTGAAAAATTGGTGCATCAAAAACTACCTCAATTTTTTGTGCGCATCTAATGCGAAAGTAATCGGAAATGTAATTAAAAAAATGACGGATGACGATGGATGGAAAACGATCACTGTCCGAAAAAGTGCAGATCAAAAGCGTGGTAAGTGAACGAACTAAAAAAAAAAGAGAAAAAAAGAGAATCGATTCACACTCGTTCGACAGCTGTGAATAATCGTGTACTTTATTTATTTAACGTTTAATTAGACTTTCGCAAGTTCAAAATCCACAGTTTAATTCTTTCCACACTTATTATCTCTATTTTAATTTTAATGTCCATATGATTATTATATGTAAGTCGCTCTTCACACTCGATTAATTGATTGCACGTCGTGAGAAACAAATCCCTCTTTTTTTCTGTTTTTTTCCTCTCTTCCTCTTTATTATTAACTTCTTTATTATTAATTTCTTGTACTCGGCGAAACGTAATTGCATATAACTTCCCTAAAATTCACCACACTTTAACCGCAATAAATAATGTGTGTTACTCGCTGCTTATTTAATTAATCAAGATGGTTTTACAATCGGCGACACCTCTCGCCGCACACGAGACGATCCCCACGCCGTACCCCGTAAAATTAGATAACAACAGAGAGACCCCCGAGAGCTACCAACTAATTTTCAATTATCGCACAGAGGGCATATCGTTACTCCAGCACATCGCTTAGCACAAATTACACCGTCGTTCGCTCTTTTTTTTTCTTTCAAACAAGCCTTTTCTTACAGCTCTCTATTCTTATGGCCTCTCTTCGCATATTCACGTTTTCTTTTTGCCCTCGTTAGACGAGCAATCGGCGATCGGAACTGGAATAATCTTGAGTTCCGCCTCTCGAGATCGAAACCGCTATAATTGTAATTGTATGTATACGCGTATGTATGTACATCTGTACATGTGCATATATAGACACCCCTTGTAGAAATTAATACCGAGAGTTAGTAGAAATTTACAGTGGTAAAGTACTAATGGCATTTTAGTGATTATTTGACCAATGCTTAATTATTAAATACTGGCTTATTACTGGTTTAATACTGGCAGCCCTTATAGATACAGCAAACTCTAATTATAAACGGTAATTTCCCGTTCAACAATGTAACTGTTATGTATGATACATGTGTTACAGTTATATTGTGGTTCGGGGAAATTATTACAGTTATTATTAGTTGATGTTTGCTGGGAAAATTTAATTTAATATACTGGAAGTGATTAATTGCTTACTTTGAATTATAAACATTATTGTATATTCAATATTAAAAGCGCTGAACAACAGTGTTTTTAATGTTTAAACTTGAAGAACTTAACAATACAGAAACTTCCCAAGGAAACCAACAAGCCACAATAACTTCAAAATGACGTTCAAGTGAATCGTAACTGATTGAAAAGTGACTTGCAATCTGCATTTTGAGACTATTTTAACATCGTTTTGATGTCATGATGATTTATGTTCTGCTTGAGATTACTGCGACAATCTAAGCAACACACAAAGGAAGTAAACTCAAAATGACTTTATTTTGATTCTTAACGTCAATAAACAGTCAAATTTTGTAACAAAAGATCATCATTTTGACTTTCATGACGTCAAGATAAAGTCATTTTGGTTTTCTCTTGACTTGATATGTTCCTTAGGATTTCCAATATAGTTGTAATACTGGAATGATCTGTGCCGTATGGGAAGCAATTAATCACTACCTTTCAGCATTAAATTTCTGGAAGGGTAAAGGTATATACATACATGTACACGCAAAGTGTTTACATTTAAAGGGAAAATAAGAAAAAAAGAAATCGATCGTATGGAAGATCGGCTGCCCCGAGTGCGCTGCTCGATGGATCTCTGATGGATCTTTTCTCTCTCATTAGCTTCATCAGCCTTCGCGCCGATCCCTTCGGTCCCGGCCGCGAATGATGTGAAAAACGATGTATGCGAAGTCGCGCTAAGTGCGTAATTACGCGCGCGGTTTACTTCCTTCAACACACGATTAATTCGACGG
The DNA here is from genome assembly GCF_001594065.2 of Cyphomyrmex costatus. NCBI lineage: Eukaryota > Metazoa > Arthropoda > Insecta > Hymenoptera > Formicidae > Cyphomyrmex > Cyphomyrmex costatus. The sequence goes on from NW_017276039.1 coordinate 842,090, forward strand.
TACTATAACGATTAATGATTAGACCGCGCGCGCTTAACGCGAGGATACCCGGACCCGCCGAGTAAACCCGATTGAACGACGGTGATCGGTAAACAAAAGTGTCTTAGCACGGAAGAAATTACGCCATGTTCAATATATCTGTAAAACGATCATCAACGTTTATTTAAGATACATTTGTTATCGAAAGCATTTAAACTCTTCCCCTTTTTTTCCCCCTTACAGATACCTGATAATTAAATCCGCGCGCGTATTTACCGTATTTAGACGATTAAACACCGACGCAGAGATAAATGGCTTACTACGACAATGATTAGATCGTATGCGATAATCGTGCATAATTACTGTACAACATTTGACGCTTCGCGCGGCGAAAATTACTCATCTTCAATCGATCGAAAGTCGATTCTTACTTTCTTTCGTGAGACATGGTAGCGTGAGACATTCGGCAGGTGACAGAAAGAAAGAGACGTCTCTTTCCCGAACAGGCGAAGAGTCCAGACATCTCCAAGCCACAATAAGTTAAGATGACTTATTATTTTAACGTCATAATGACATTCTGTGATATCATTATGATTTAATTATGATTCTGTGTTCTATCTGATTTTCCAAGCAGTATAACAGGTCACCATAATGTCAAAATGATACAAAATGACTGGAAAGTGATTTTTAAGAATCATTTTGGTGATATATTTTTGATATCATTTTTCTCATAATTTCTGTTCCGCCTGTATTGGATTCTTATCATTTTCGACGTTCGGATTGCATTCTCGCGAATCGTTCACGCTACCGCCTAAGAGAGGTGATCGTCGCATCAGTTACACAAAAGGAAAGAAAAAAAGATAACCGCGAAGCGCGCGTGTGTTAACAAGATCCTGAGAGAATTATCCGTGAGAATTATCGCGGATCGTGGGCACGCGATATTAACCCGTTGGCTTCTTCGAAAAGTCCAATCGCGTGTTCGATATATAACTATACTTTCTAGGGAAGCGTACTATTTTTGTGTTATATATACTTAACGCTATTTACAAAAACTTTAGAGTTTTATTCGATCGAGCGAGAAAAAAAGGAACATTCTTTTAACGAACGACTGCTCGAGAAACGCATTGCTCGGAAGAGATACGCACACATACACACACACACACACACACACACCCACACACATACACACACGCATATGAGGGGGGGGGGGACCATTGTTACGCAACAACCGCAGTATTTTAACGCACCGGCACCAGCCGGTGACTCCGCAACAATCTTCGCTGCAACCGGAAGTGGAACTATGAGGAATACCCGTTCGCGCGGTGACGACCGCCAAATGGGTTAATATCGCGTCGTGATTAATGCGACACACAACGTCGAATCCCTGCGGACGTTGAATTCGAGGATCCGAGTCGGCAGAGTTCACGGCGAAACGACCAACAGCCGCGAGTGCATCGCTCGACGTTGCACCACTGAAGTCGCCCGATTGCATCCCGATCTCGAACAGAGGTCTTTCTCTCTTTTTCTTTCTTTTGGTCTCATTTGTTTTTTTTTTTTACTTCGTCTTCCTGTCGTTTCTTGAATTGACAGATTAAATATGGGAATGCAAAAGAGTTCGACACGGTTGTCCTTAATCAGTAAACACCAATTAAAAATAATATAACTTAAATATTATGATTTAATATTCAACGATGTAACACATGTTACATTTATATTGAGTATTAAATCGTAAGGTAAATCTAAAGATCAGGGGACCCCCCCCCAATTATCTTAACTTTGACATATGTTGTCTTGACATATGTATTGGGGGAGGAGGGGAGTGGGTTCCCTGATCTTTAGATTTACCAATTATAACATTATAATGTTACGTTATATTTAGTTGGTTCCCATACAGCGCAGATTATTTCAGTAACATTGCAGCAATGTTGCTGTAAGCTTTTGAACTGTATGGGTGTTTACTGCTTATACAGCACAGGACTTGCAGCAAACTGTTGCAACATTTGCAATGCTACTACAGTATTGCTGAAATAATTTGTGCTGTATGAATGGGTAATAAACCAACTGCACGAATATTGCATCCCCAAATTCTTCTCTTTGTTAATATTTTTTTCCTTTTTTTCTAAAAGGAAAGAACACGATTATCAGACTATAAAGTACGGTAATTAGACGCAGTAAACGACAGAATTAATCGCGCATGAGAGTTGAACTCTAACCAGCACGGGATGCAACCGGACCCAAGAATTAGAGCAAATCAGGGCTCATCCGCGATCCGCACTCGCGTTTCTATATAATTAACAATATCGCCTATAATATCTGAGGTAAACGCGCGTGCGGACGACGGCCGGCGGAGCCGATTATAATACCGATATCGGTCGTCTCAAACGACAACGGATACATCGACGGTTTATTTTTACTCCTTTATTTCCTTTTCCTGCCCGAGAAAGCCTACGAAAGTGAGAAGAAGGTGAAGAAGTGAAAGCACGCTGATCTTAGAACTTTCCAGCAGCTCTGGCGGATTTACAAGGCTCGGAAACGGTGAGAGAATTATTTTCACTTACAAATAAATCCTTATTATGTATATATCGACACACACGGACAAGAATATAAACTCTGCGACGCGAAACAATCTGGTTGACACCGGTTTCTCGCGTCGTGTTAGCTGTGCGACTCGCAGGGAGCCTCGACTTTAATTTTAACGACAGAAGTTTCCGTATTTCTCTTCTCAAAGTGTCGCGAAACCGATAATTATTTGCCTCTTTTATTAAAAAATTGCTGGAACTCTTCATTATCAATTTATTAGCTAATCAAGATTGTCGCAAATTAATAATTTTTTTAAATAAAAGTAAATTGAAATATTATTTTTTAATTAAATTCAAGTAGACTTTCTTCGTGCCTTTTCGTACGAGGTTTAATAATCAAGATATGTTTAAAAGAGAAAAATATATAGAGAATATACACACGATGACTAAGAGTTTATTCAAGAATTCGCTGTCATTAAAATTAAAAGTCGAGGATCCGGGGGAACACATCCTGTACATTCTCTCCCAATCGGGATCGTCCCGTGAAACGACCCTCCAGCTATCGCAGCGTAAGTCGTTTATCTTCGTTAGTTAAACCGCGTTAAGACATAAGTCGTCGGAGGTACAGCTACGCGATACTTGTTTTTTAATACACTGCGCGAGAGAAATGCGGTCTTTTTTAAGTACATAGATACAATATAAGAAACGCGTTAATGGCGCATAAAAATATTCTCGATGCTCTTCTCAGTTAATAAGGGACGGGATGACTTGCGTGGCTCTTGGCTGATGATGAGCGAAGAAGGAAACGGAAACGAGGTACATAAAATGGCAAAATGACGCGATCGCACGAATAATGGGTAATATATATATTTATGTGTGTGTATGTGTGTATGTGTGCGAAGATCGATGTGTCCACGTGTGTATACGTGTCGTTTGTATATGTATATCGAGGATTTAATCTCGAGTCACAATCGAGCATCGTTTGTCCCTTTTCTTTTTTCAAACGTCCTACTCTCGCGACATTTATTTCTGGACTGGAAAGAAATTGAATAAACCGAAATCAGATCAGGGACGATCGATCCAATTAGTATTAACTTGGGGGTAGTCATTTGATTTTTTTTTTTACATAAACAATCACTTGGAATATTTTTACGCATCAATTAAAATCACTATTATTATTTATTAACAATATATTGATATTATATTAATTATATATAATTGATAAAATCAATAATATCTTATCGATTGTTTTCCAATTTGTAATATTTGAGATTGTGAATATGAATTTAATCACAATTCTCTAAATAAAAATAGAAACCAAATATTAAATTAAATAAGCGTAGCATAGTTATTATATTACGATAGTATTTTTAAAAAGTTTGCTGGGAAGATCTTAATTAATATAATGCCTTTTTATTGCTTTTCATTTCTCAATGGAATCGCATGTTTAAAAGTCCGTAAAGAAGTTATTTAAAAAAATGTTAAATCATCCATGTAAGTATCCAGATGAAACAATATTTTGCAACAATTCACATTTTTTCACCACTGAAGTGTAAAAAGACCCCAGGTGATTATTCCCGGATTAAATCCTTAGTGTCGCGAAATCATTTCATAATTTGACTCTGTTAAAGACGAAAATTCTATCTGAGCCTTTATGTCGGTATTTTGTACATCTGTCAGACATTTCCAAGTCCTTTTACTCGTTAAATCCGAATGAACTCTCTCGCCCGGAGAATTGGGCGTCGTTATAGAAATTCTGCGCGATTTGCAGAAGTACAGTCGTTCAAGTTAACGCTACGTCTCTTTCCAGTAAATATCAACTAAAAGTAACAGAACTTGCAGTATTGCTGCAACGTTTGCAATGTTACTGCAATATTGCTAAAATAATCTGAGAACGTAACGTCAGTGTTATAATTTCACACTCAACAATTAACGTAACTGTTATGTCACATATATGTGTTATATTTACATTAAGTCTGAAATTATAACACTGATGTTGTGTTATTTTCAATTGATGTTTACTAGATTATCGGGGGGATTCGCTTGATCGAGGTCTTTTGCGTGAAATTAATTAGCGTGACTCGTCCTTCTTGTGCATATCTAAGCGCGAAGGTAAAAGGAGGTAACGCGGGCTTAAATCGTGATTCGAAAGGACTTCGCAAAAGGTCGAGATACGAAGCGGCGAGAAAATGTCGACGGCAGGTGAGTTAGACGAGGACGAGCGCGACAAGACGGCGGGCGACGTCGTGACAGTCCACGACGATGGCGAGAACAGCGATGGTGCACGCTTGTATGTGTATGTACGTGTGTGCCTGTCTGTTCTGCAAGAGTATATGAGTGAGTGAGTGTGTGTGTGTGTGTGTGTGTGTGTGTGGTGCGCGTGTGTGTAACACAAAGGTATACGTAACAATACGCGTCTTTATTATTTGGCAGTGTAAGGCATATAGAGTGCTTAAGACTAGAATAAGGTGCAATAAATAGGCCTCTTAAAGCCTTTTTCAAACGAGAGAGAGAAGTCCTATTGTATACGTGTATATATATTATACGTACCTAAAGAGAACTCTGCTTTACTTATACTCTTTTTTTAATGGTTTTCATATTGTTTAATTCTCGATTAATATAACCGATGACGGCGTAATAACTTGAGTTAGGTACTTCGAAGACTCGAAAAAGTATTTTATTTCCTTTCCTTTCCTCTTTCACTTAACGTACTTCTGTGTGCTTTCTCTCGTCATTTTTCTATCGTTTCTACACCCGATCTTCCCTCTTTCCCTTTTTCTCCTTTTCTCTCTCTCTCTCTCTCTCTCTCTCTCTCTCTCTCTCTTTTCCCCTCTCTCTTTCTCTCTCGCGAAAGGGCGCTTGAGAAACGAACGGTAAGCTAGAACTACAAAATACAGCTACTGACTTCATGGAGATGTAACTTCGTACACACGTTACATGCTATTCTCTATTATTTGGCAGCGGTCTTGCACTTAAAAACATAAAACTTACGAAGTATAATGATAAACCCATATTGCCAACGTTTTTTTTTTTTTTCACCGGGATCCGGTGGGTGAGACGGCGATTCTCGATTATAATCGCGTAATCGAGTGATCGCGAAATTCTACAACCCCCCCTCCCACCCTTCTGTCATCCCTTCCTCATCTCTTGTTCTGCTTTCCCTCGTGCGGCCGTGAAGAAACACGTTTTGTCGTAATCGCGAAATACGAACTACTCTTCTGCATGATAATGATATACTTTTATAATTATATTTATATATAATATATCTCTCTTTATGTATATATGTATATTTATGTATATCTATGTATATTTTCGCGTTTCGTACACGCATGAAATCGATAGGTCCTGAGAATAACATCGTAATCACAGAATGAATGAAAATCAGTTTTTTTTGCATTTTTCTCCTTTTTTTTGCCGACGTACTCAGGAGGAAATGGAATCCATTCCGTCTCCCGTTTAGGTCGCTTTAGGTCCCTCGACAATGAAACGGTTCGTCGGTTAAACGCGATCTTTCCCGCGATCTAACAGTAAGTATTAGCGCCCATTTGCGTGCGTCCGTTCCATTTCTTTCCGCCCGGTTTCCGCGCGACCGTCGTCCCTATCTGTACCTTTGATCTTTCTCTCCTTTTCCCATTTCGCTGCATTTACGTATATGCATGTATACATACATGTGCAGAGTGATCCTTCAGCATCATAAAAGATTTTACGGATTCTTCAGATTTTTAAATTCAAGACACCTTTGTATGACCATATGCTCGAAACGACTTAGTTTTAAAGACATGGAGTGTCAAAGTTAAAGAAAAAATTGTTCTTTTCCAAAAATTTTGAAAACGACTCGAGTAATTTTGACTCATAGAACAGATCATTCTAGTAATATTCCAGTAACATTGCAAATGTTGCAAATTGTGTGGGGATGAAACAGTGTTTCAAGGCTTCTCTTTTGGTTTTATACATTTTTTTATATTTTTTTTTATTAAGAAACAAATACAAAAGGATTAGATTTCCACATTGCACTTTATCTGAGACATCCTTAAGATGTTCAGAAAACAGACACGTTCCTTGAATATCTGGAGATCTACGGATTTTATAACCTAAGCAGTTTTGAATACATTGTCATGAAATTTTCATCTTGAATTAATGTGTCATCCCTTAAAATCTTTTAGAATACTTAAGAATCACTCTGTATATATATGTAGATATATGTATCGTTAAAGCACGTGCGCAGCGTGTGTGATTACGCCTTTACTATCAGGATCTTTGTATCGATTTAAGCGTAATAATGGCAATGTTGTGGCAATCGATTTCGTAATCTGCGATTTTTCGGCAAAGAAGAAGAAATCGGTGCGACTTCGCGTAATTCTCTATTCATTTTTACGCCCCTTTTCCCATCCCCTCCCGCCCCCGCAGGGTCGTTTCTTTCTCTTCTTCTCGTCTATCGCAACGGTAACGCTAGAAAACAAATTGCATTTACACACACCCGTTTTTTTTTTTTTTACGTTTGTCCACCTTCCTCAAACTCTCTTCTCTCGGTAAGGCACCCCCAGTGCAAAGTATATTCACGGAAGTATTAGAGTAATACAAACTAGTGACTAGATCATCTTTAAGTCGCGCGCAAGAGAGAGATCGGGAGAGCGACAAAGGGAAAGAGAAAGAGTCGCGAAAGGGAGGAAAGGGGTGAAAAGAGACAAAGAGAGAGATCTCTCTCGAAGGGAGAGAGAAAGAAGAGAGAGAGAGAGAAGAGAGAAAGAATCATCTGAGAAATAACAATACATTATTACGAAAAGAAAGGGAGAGAGAAAAAGAATAAGAGAAATGAATAAATGTAAAGGGCGGAGAAAGAGTCAGAGAGTAAGGGAGAGAGAGAAAATCTCACGTGGCGAAGAAGAAAGAGAGAATCAAGAAGTTGGAGGAAGAAGTAACGAAGAGATGAAGATAAGACAGAAGAAGCGTTCAGAATGATTTGTACCAGCTTAAGGGTACCAACTGTATCTTACATATCATTAAAATTCAATCTCGAATCTTTCTCTTTTTCTCCCTCCCTTTCTCTCTCCCTCTCTTTTTCTCCCTCTTTTGACTTCTACGTTCCTCTTTTCTCCCCTCTTTTCCTTTCCTTCCGCGTCTCCCTTCGTGCGGCCGTCGTCGCGCTTCTTCCACACAGTGGTGCGTCAAAGAACGAAAGGATTCAACGTACACACGCACACACAGACACACGCACAAACACACCCCGCAAGCGCGCGCACGACACAAAAAAGAGACACAAGGTGGTACGGTGAGGAAACGTAAGGGAGGCGTATGTAACAACTAAACTGCGTATGGGAGAGGCAGTGGTGCGTTACTTTTTATGGGGTATTATTTGTAATTGATGTCTCGCACAGATCGATGGATCCGTGGAGCGACGATCGGTCGGTCCCCTGGAACGGCCTCAGGGGGGACGCGTCGGAGTGATCGTTCTCGTCGCGAGAGAGGAAGAAAGGGTGGCCCGATTTCCTCTCGACCACGATGCACGACCCCTCCTCCTTCTTGTTATCAACCGTGAATGGACCCTCCACTCCGCTCCTCTTCTCTCCCCGTACCTCCTCTCTCTTTCTCTCTCTCCTACACTCTTTCTCTCGGTCCCACCCCCCTCGTTCTATGAGCCCCCTGCTCTCTCTCTGTGAACGATCGACGGCCACGGGGAGACGACGGGCGCGGGAGGGTGGCGAAGACATCGTCGTCGTCGTCGTCGTCGTCGTCGTCGGCGTACTCGTAGTGGTAGTAGGCGTCGCTACTGACGACGCGGCGGCGTCGTCTCTAAACGGCAGTCTCGGTGTGACTGTGACTCGAGAGCCTCTCGACGTCGATCTCCGGTATGGTGAGCTCGTCCGGTATGTTGTCGGCGTACTCGATGCTGCTCGTTTGCGATAGTCGTTTGCTCAGGGACGACTGCTTCCTCAGTACCTCCGCCAGGGTGGTGCTGCTGTGCTCGCCGTAGCGCGTGTCTAGGCCCTGCCGAAATGCGTTCACTACGCGAATCTGCAAATTGGAAAGCCGGGTACCGGTCAGATCAGTCTGTTCGCATGGGAAACGATCGGCACCGCCAAGCCGCGTGCCGGCTGTGGCGGTTGCCGATGGAGATGATTGAATGACAGGCACACGCAACAGCAAGTTGCAGGCTGCCAACACACGCACTCGAGATAGAGAGGAAACGTTCAGGCGAGATTCATAACGCCGCGAACACACACACACTGTGTATATACGTGCGTGTATAAACTGTGTGTGGGTGGTTTACGCACATATATGCACAATGGATACGTATAAAATGCGGACCGTCCGCAAAACTGGCGGCCCTTACGTCTTATTGTGTTGGTGTTCTCCATCATTTTGGAGTCCATCAATTCCAAGTAACACTCGAATGTCATCATCCTGATTGAGACTTGATGAAAGTTTCACTGAATTTTATATCAATTTTATGTCAATGTGACATTGCGTGATACTTCGATACTTTTCTCGAAAACTTCAATCGTTATAAAGATCAAATTCTGTCTGTTAACAAGAACTTGGTTTTCAGGAAGCTTTTGCTATCATTGGCAATTACCACATTTTATCCGATAGACATCCTGGAAACGTCCTTCAAAGGACATCCTCTAGATATTCAGAGGATATTCTCGGAATGTTTATAGAGGATATCTTCTGAGTGTTCTTTATTAGGATGTTCATGGATCTGTGCTGTATGATTTATTTCTACATCTTTTTGAAAAATTGCGGGCTCCAAGCTTGTCGAAGAAGGCTTCCGTTCAAGAAAAATGCGCCAGTCTTGGGAGGTCCCATACAGATATTTATATGTATAGCAACGGCGGGGGAATGGAATCGGAGGATGAATCGCGTTGAAAAAGAGAAATTCGCTTACCAGACTCACCTTCAAGTTAATTCAAGCCGTTCTAATTAACTTTCCAGTCTGTTGAATTTTTATCCAGATCAGATCTGATCCAATCGTTATGTCAGCGTTATTAATTTTTTTTCTTTCTTTTGCTACTTTATCCGATTCACCATGAGACCCCTATTCGCTTTGCATCCCGCCATTTGAATAAATACGTAGAAACAAGACAGAAAGCAGCGATGGCACAAGAGATTACAGAACTAGCGGGGGCTTTTATGGATTGCCCTGCGGAACAAGGCATTGTTAGAACACAAAGTTCGGAGCAGCTGCGTCGGTATGGCTGATAGGAGAGAGTGAGGTTCGTGAGGGTTGCGTGTTCGTGAGGATCTTAGCGATTTCGGCATACTTACTTCGAGAGAGTGAGAGAGAGGGAGGAGAGAACGATATCCCCTCGTGATTCTCCGATCGTGTGTGAAAGGCGCTAAAGATTAAACTTAACACATTGAGGACGGGCGTGTCTCTTTCGTTAAATTTGCTTGCTAAGAACGCTGCTGCGAACTTAGTTATTTTTATGAGTTTATGTTACATATATAATATAACTTTAACCATAAGTACAAAGATCCTTCAATATATTTATTGTATTTTAAATATAAAATCTTATAGGACCGCGAGGATTTAAACCAATGAGAAACCGACGGGAACAGGCCGTAATACGGTCAAACTGATCTTGAGTGCTTTTAATATATAAAAGTAATAGAATACTAAAAATATTATTTTTGATAACACTGTTTTTTACTCTACTTTTTATTAGATATAGAACATTAATTTGTGGGGACGTTTTGTACTTATAGCCAATGCTGACTCTTAATTCGAAAAAAAAAAGAACAGTTTTACACTAACACTTTTCTGTCCAACGTAATTAATAATGTATATATATGTATAAAGAGATTTTCACGTCCATTTAAATTTTAATCTCGGTTTAATTTATTTTTTTATTCTTTTTTAGTTCTATGAATCAGAAAAAGATAAAATTAACACGAGATTAAAATTAAATTACATTGATAAAAACGAATATTGCAGGTGTAAAGCATAAAACCTTTGCCTCGTCCACAAAGTGTTAAGTCTGCGGAACATTGTATAGCACTCTCCTAACATTAATTTTGGTAACATTCTGGAACTTCGCAAATGTGGGAATCAATGGTGGTCGATCCGTTCTTAGCAAGAATTTCGAGGCGATTGTCGAGTGATTAAATTTAGAAATCTCTTAATCCATCATACACCAACCGCATGTTAATTACTCGACGATTGCGGGACTAAATGTCTACAATATCTTCTTTAAACACCAACAATCTTAGATAGAAGAACCTTCAAAAGAATTTTCAATCTTATTTCGTTTACAATACTTTGTCAATTGATTGAATTATCGTTAAAGTTTCCTTCAAGAAGAAATCGAACTCGAGGAGTACATTTCTATACTGCCGATTGCCACTTTTGCAAACTCGTCCCGAGTAATGCTCGTTGATCGTTCCGCTTTTACTCGAGTACCTCGCAATTCGGATGAACGAATGCGGCCTGCAAAGAGATGCACCGTGTGTACCGACGTCGCCGCTCTGCAACTGTGCTTGCAACTTGCCGCGCAACACCGCATGCACCCATCGACACTATAGTCATCTCAGAGAGACGAAAAAAAAAACCTCGGTGGAAAAAAAGGATATATCCATACTCGACTCTCGGCATTCTATTTCTGCGTGTTGTCGACGGCTTGAGGAACTGCGGAAGCTGCTGCCAGCAGTCGAGTTCGAGAAAAGAAAAGAAAGAATGAAAAAAAAAAAAGAAAACGATTGCGCCCTTTTCTATAATGCGATAATCTATATATGCGAGTACGCGATAGATGGCCAAGCTGATTTTACGCGTCTGGTCACATGCGCGGCCAATGATTTACAGATTTTACAGTCGATCACGACGATCGAGAAGCGTCGCGCGCGCGATCCGCGTTGAGCAATCCGACGACGAGTTCCAAGCATCTGGAGCACGTGACTTTCCTCGAAGTTACAGTCATGTGGTAAATACTTTTGTGCAAAGATTGTAACGTGAATTATAGTTGAAATTGAATAATGGCGAAGTCAAAATATCGTACACTTCGAATTAGAAATTATTTGAATTTCAAAGAATGATATATATACTTTTCGTGGAAATTTATAACTTTCCAAATTAATTTCGATCGACTGCTCTTTTTCCTGCAATTGTCATCGAGCTTTATGAGAAATTACTTCGAGGAAGTCGTCGCCGACGCTAGTCGTGAACGTCGGAGAGCGCGGGACGGATCGACGTGCGACAATTTTTGTGCGGTCATACAGAGTGCGTCTTCTGTTTCTCTCGCAGCTTCGGAGAAGCTTCAATAATTGAGAGAAAGAAGAATGAGAAAGAGAAAGACAGAAAAGTGTAAAGATAAAGACACAGATAGACAGAGAGAGAGAGAGAGAGAGAGAGAGAGAGAGAGAGAGAGAGAGAGAGAGAGAGAGAGAGAGAGAGACAGACAGATAGTAAGACAGAAAAAGCAGAGGGGAAGAGAGCGAACCAGAGTAAAGAGTGGACTTCCACTAAATCAAGCATCGCGACACATAGAGGGATGGGAAAGCACATTGTGTCCATTTCTTCCAGAAAAAGCGACGGGAAATCGCGATTCACGTCGGTGAAGCCCGAAAGTCCTTGAATTGAAGGATTCAATCATAATCCTTGCGTATTAATTCATCATTAATTTGGAGATAGAAAAATTAACATCAATGCATTGTCTGCCAGGCGAATTTTATGTATTTTCAGTATATATAATCTTCATAAGCGTATGATGATAAAATATATTGTGTAATAAGATAAAAAAATTATTTATTTTATTGAACACAGCACACTTCTTACTTTTTACATTATCTAACCATTTACATTCACCACTTTATTAGGTGATTTGTCTTTTTTACAAGTATTAAAACATTTTAACGATCAGTAATTGAGTCAACTTTTTAATCTTAACGAGCGCGCTAAATCTTCAATGTCGCAACTAAAATGTATCTTTACCCGCGATTTTCACAAATAAAACCTGACATTGAAACTTTTATTCTTGACGAGATTGCGTCGTTAATTCGAGCTAATAATCAGCTGTCTCGCTAAAATTTTGCGATGACTAATAAGTACCACTTTCTCCACAGTGATCATCGTCATTTCATTGTAAGGATGTTCTGCAGATGTGGCTGAGAATCGCGACAATTTTCTACCGCGGTCATCTTCTGAGTATTTCAAGGACTTTCTACTGTTCGCGGCTGACTATAGCGAGGATTTTTCAACTGCGATCAGCGCGCAATTTTTCTACTTGCACAAACGCCGCGGACAATTCTTCATCGCGACAGGAGAAGATGTTCGTAGCTGGCCAGACATGAAATCCTCAAGTATGAGAGTGGAAACCATTTCATCTGCCATATTTTTCAGAACCTGCTCAAAAACGAGATACCCAAGCAGAACATAGTCATAATGATACTGGGTGCTTCCCATTTAGTGACACAAGTCGACACAAACATTGCCTTTTCATTCAGCGAGTAACAAAGATAAGACGATTTGACTTATATCGTCAAATAGAAAATATCAATGATAGGACGTCATCAAGACTTAATTTGTCATTTATAAGTGAACGATAATGCTCGAATGATATCATTATGACCTATGTTCTATAAATATTCTGCAAGCATTTCATTCTATCTAAAACACCGTCCAAAATATATGGCAATACAAAAATCAATCAAAAGTTATCTAAATAGTTTCCAATCTCTCTTATTTAAAAAAATCTTTAGCCAGACAAACACATAAGGAATCGCTAGGATGATTTAAAACGCAAATTCAACGATGACACACCGACGAGTGAATGATGCGAAACGCAGGGAATCGAATAAAAGCTCTGGTCTTACCTCTTAGCTCCACCCTATACATACAATAGGTATATGCTTTGTACACATGTGCGTACATGTATTTATATACATTCATCTTCAGTAAACAATAACGTCGCGAATTATAATCAAGAATTCGCCATTTTAACGCGTCCGATTAAAGAATCGGATCTAAATCCTAAGACGTAGTGAAATGTTGCCAGACTCTAATGAAACTTGTGTCTTGTCTCATCTCTATCGAGGACTCGTATCTGTTATCCACAAGATATCTCCGTCTTCTCTCTGGGATTCGGAATCTCTACTCACAAGCGCATCGAGAGGTTCGACTCACCGTTCGACGGTCCATCCCGCGGCGGTCATTTCCTATCTCAAGAGCCTCTGATAAACGGAACCATGTATTCGCTGAGATACGCGTCTCCGACAACTATAAATCTGGCAACATACGTCCGTGACGCCAGAAAGAAACAGGATGCACTCTGTATGGCGGTTCTTCGTCGACGTTTTCGTGTACGTGAGAGAGATAAAGAAAAAAAAAAAAAAAAAATATGTACACAGCAAACCAGGCAGAATCATCACAGCAGAAAGGAACCAACGTCAACGGCAAGCAGCGCGAGGAAAATATCACAGCAAGTATAAGAGCAACACGTTAAGACAGCCCATATACAGTAACAAAGAAACATCAAACAAGAAAAAGAAAACGAAAAAAAAAAAAAAAATAGAAATAGAAAGTGGAGTAGGATCTACCATCAGCGATCGGCTTGCATGCATTCGCGTGCCCGGCAAACTTATATCTTCGTTAGAATGAATTAGACTACCGTATTGGAGACGATTCTCCTAAAAAGGCCGCCTTAGTTGATCCGGTCGACGAGTGAGAGCGGGGGGCAGGGGGGGTTGAGAAAAAGCAACCCTCCGCTACCCTCTCGCTTTCTCTTCCATTCGTTCTTTCTTGCGTCCCCCCGGCTCGACGGTTGCTGACGGTGTGCACGCATGCATGATATGCGTGTCTCTCGTCCGATTTAACGGGCACGCTGTCAAGTACCGCCGACACACAACATTCAGAAGAGGAATACTTACGCGATGCAAAGAAGGCTGTTATCGCCGCGGCAATTCGCGGCGGGACGGTGGTGACGACGGCAGCGGCGGCGACGGCGACGGTGGCCCAGCTACAGACCCCCGAAGAATACACCTCGGACCCCCCGCCGAGCCCTGTGGGCCCCGCTGGGCCCTCGGCACGCGCGCGCGTGCTAAATGCTCTGCTCTCGTTTGCTTTTGCGTCTGGCTCGGAACAACATGCACGCTACGCCAAGTAATGCGCACTTGCCGATTGTACGTATCGCAACGGACGACGACTCTCTCAACGGAAAAAAGGCGATATGTCGTTTCGAGTGTCACGTGGATAGGTGATACCAGGACGGGCAGTTAAGGACTGAACGGAGAGAGAGAGAGAGAGAGAGAGAGAGAGAGAGAGAGAGAGAGAGAGAGAGAGAGAGAGAGA
>NW_017276039.1:857038-921436 GCF_001594065.2 Cyphomyrmex costatus
AGAGAGAGAGAGATAGAGAAAGAAAGAAATGGAAGAGTTGAGAGCGAGAAAAAGGGACAGAGAAAGAAGAGACGGAAATGTGGAGAAGAGAAAGTGACGTTTTCCGGACAGGATGAAATTTAACTGACGTATCTTCCGTTTTAAAATTCAATTCTTCTCAGGTTGACTCGTATATCCGGAAAACTATGTCGCACTGTCGACTCAATGACTCGCGAATATCAATTGCTCCAACTTGTGAAAGTCGTTTATAAATTCCGCTCGTTGAACATACATGACATTTTCACTTGCTGCGATAACACAGATAAGGAATAAGCAAACCAGGTGATTTTTTTCGTCATCGGAAAGATTTTTGTCTTGTACGCTTTCCTTTGTAATCTCTCCTGTCTCGAGAGATTTAAGTCGTATAATTATGTGCAGCGCTACTGAAAAGTCGACTGACCAATTGATCGGCAGCATAATGATAAATGTGTACGTTCTATCAATCTTCGTCGAGTGTCTGAAGGACTTTTGGAATAGAGGAGATCAATATAGTAAGAGGAAAAATAATGAGAGAATGTGGAAAGAAGACACTTCAATGAAGAAGAAAAGAAAGAAATACGTAGGATTTTCGGTTTCTCGTCACTGGAGAACCTTATAATTATGAAATCTACTCGCCACTATAATTCAGTCATATTAACCATTTGATAATTAATTAATTATCGTTTATTTTAACTTTGACAGTGGACGCAGGTTTTCCCAGGTACATCGTAAAATCATAACAAGATAAAGATATTTTCCTAGAATAACTTCTACTTGATCTCATTATGATTTTGTATTCTGTCTGGGTCTCGACTTTGTCAGTGCGGTCCTTTAGTGACACAAGTTTTCTCAAATCATGTCACAGTTCGATTACGTTATATGGCGATGTAGAATTCAATGAAGATATTTTCTAGATTAAGTTGAAAGAGAAGATTAAGTCAAAACCGGAAATTGAGACTGACACGCTTCGGCGAGTCCATCTTTCGATACCGTTCTGCGATTTGTAAATAATATCTTTTGCCGTCTCTGTAGCGTCGAAATATGGATTCGGCGGAATAAGGCCAGTCTTAATTTCAGATTGCAAATACATATTTTTGTTAGGATACACATTGCGAGAAATAACGCGTGATGCAATGTGTAAACTACATAACTAAGCAAGCAAAGACAGCTGCGCTCGATTAGAGTGTTTAAATTCGCTTCGCTCAAAGTCTTATGTTCGATAAGGATCGATCATGACAGGGAGTTAGTATCAGACAAGGAACAAAGCGCTTTGCTCTATGCGACGAATTTGAGATCGTCGCTCAAAACGCAAGATGCACAACGAAAGCAACGTGCAAGGTTTACTCAGACTTAGGCACTACCGCGATCACAAATGCGAGATCGTAGCACGCGGCCACAATGCAACACTATTTGCTGGCGTATCTGTACACAGCTACACACTTAATTTGCAGCGACACGGTTAAGCAACAACAGTCAGGGTATATAAAAGCAAACGTTACACGCATTATCTTCGATTTATACAAACGCCACAGATTCGCGCCTAATTAAGGTTAACGCATTGCTCTCGCAAATTCGCGTCTCTCTCATGCAAACGGTAAACGGTGTGATCGTATTTCGGTGTATGATTCGTACTCGGCGTGATCGGCGCGCAAAGTCATCCTAACGCAAGTCATCCTAAAAATGCAACTGTAATACAACTAAAATCAACTCGGCCGTTCTAGCAGGGTCCGCGAGCGCCTCTCGTCGGCTTTCACTCGACGCGGCGATTCCTTTTCTTTTAGGACTGGATGTGATAAAGCGAGAAGGAGAAAGGGTCGTGGGGTAATTGCGCAAGATGCAGGCGGACTCGTAATTTCAGGGGTATCAAAACCGATCAATTCTCGATCTCTTGCAATCCAAGCAGAACCACAAGCAGGTCTCGGTAACGTCAAAATAATAAAAGTTTCCTTAATTGGTATTCGCGAGTCTAGTGTACTTTAAAATCAATGTAGCATTTCTTAAGGCTTCTGATCACTCACTACGGATTTTCAGCTTGACGACGTGTCAGAAGAGAACGTAATGAAAATTATTGCAAAATATATTAAAACAATTATTTTTCAATAAAACAATATTTGCATTTGATAAAGTACACTTGTAAAATACCGAAACTATTATCTTTTATTTCGAAATAGAATAAAATCATATTTATCTCAGCTGTCATACAGCTTGTTTCGTTTTCTGGTTGAGGCAAAATTCAATTTCAAATATATGGTTATTTATTTGATTATCGAAACAGAAAGGGAGTTTCGATATATTTTACAATTCTATCGATTGCAAATGTTGTTTTATTCCAAAATACGTTTTAATATAGTTTGCAAGAATCCTTTTGATATATTTTTCTCGCTTTTCATGTCTGACAATCCGAAATGATTATAGTAAAAAAAAAGGTAAAAGCTTTAAGATTGACACAACTGAATGATTTTTTTCATTTTAAAGGTCAAACTCCAAAGAGAGATTATGTAACTTAAAATTATACAGTGGTAAACACTTGTTATAAACAATTTTCCACAACGTAATTAAAATAATATCCGACCACTGAATTCGTGAATACTAATTAGAATTAATAACCATTTTTGAGCTATTTTGATGTCATTTTGACGCCATTGTAATTACTCGTATGCTCTGTTTGAGAACTCAGCAAACACCACAACAAACAATAATACAGTTTTAATTTTCCACTCAACAATATAACTGTAATATAACACATGTACGTAACAATTACATTGTTGAGTACAAAATTATATAAACAGTTATGTTAGTGTTTGTTGGGAACGGAAGTAAATATTATTCACAACAACGAGAATCGATATCGTTAAAACAACAATTTCGATCCCTGATCTGAGGATGGGGAGGAAGGAAGGAAGAAAGCGGAAGGATGGAAATGAGATACAGACACACGACGAGTACACGATGTAAAGTCACAATAACACAGGACATCGAGTGCTGTGGAAGTGAATGACAGGGGAAGTTAGAACAACAGCGTAGGAAGCGACGGTCTTGTACCACCAGAGGGCTGACTTGATTTGGCGAAAAGCACTCTAACGTCTTAGCGTGATGAAAAAAAAAAAAAATCGTACGCTATTCTCGCTCATCAAGATCGCCTTCGTTCAGTTAGTTTCCTTGTCGGAAATCTTTTCCTTGTGAGATTCCTCGCGCGAGGAATCTCGCAATTGACGCGACGTCTTTTCGGCGGTAGTATATATATGTGTATATGGCTCTCTATATGTGAGAAATAAATGCCAGAAAAGAAATGAATGCCATATGCCAACGAAAGCCCCTACAAGCAACAATGGCGCAGAGTATATAGGCTCGGAAATCGCTAATCCTTGCCGCGCTTTATAAATATCGAACAAGCTTGAGACGTCAAGGATTAACACAAACATGTACCTTTCCTTCGTACTGGCGTCGAGGGCAGGAAAGGCTGCCCGGTCCAGTAGTACAAGCCGTAATATTATCCTATTGTAGAACAGTATAAAGTAGAAAGCGGGAAGTATACGTAGATAGATAAACAGAAAGATCACGACAGAGGGAAAGAAGAGAGAAGAAGAAGAGATCTGGAGTGTGGAGCGAGAGAAAGTTTTGGAATTTTGGAACGGGGTAAATTTGCAATTGCTAAGATTCACTTTCAGATTGCAAAGTGGACCTTAGAAATTATCGACATACCCCGCTCTCGGGATGTATTATTTTATACAAGAGAAAGGAGAAGAAGAGAGGATAAGACAAATTGGCGAAGAGGAGAGGAGGGAGAGAGACGATCGATAGAATAAGAAGCGTGTAAAAGCGAAAGGGTCGAAAGACAGCTGCGAGCGAGCAAACGGGCGAGTGACACAGAGAGCGAAAAGGAAAGAGATCGAGACAGAAAGAAAGAAAAGAGAGAAAGAAAGAGATAGTGAGAAAGAGAAAGAAAAGATAGAGCAAGAGAGAGGAGCGCTTACAGCTTGGTCTGTCGAACTCTTGCTGTAGGGTACCGGTATCAAACGTTCCTGCAACTCGCCACCTATCACCTTCAAGAGTAAAGGATAACATAATGGTTACAACAGGGTGGAACGATCGGATCGCGCGTAACCACTTCTTCAACCCTCAAGCGACACACATTCGCTTCTCGCTTCGATCGCTTCATTCTTTGCGACGTGGACGCGCGTTTAGTTCGATAACTCGCGTTGAATCGATCGATTAATTGTCAGCAATATTGTATCGCGTAAGAATCAATTCTTTTCTCAAAAAATTAGGATATATACAATAAAATTATTCAAATCTTGACTCTCTCTCTCTCTCTCTCTCTGTCTTTCTCATAAATGATTAATTCTTACGCTAATATTGCACGCGTATTAAAAACCTTTTTGCAGGATATATCAATCTATTATCAAATAGAAACTTCAAAAATCTTTCGTGGATTTTCATAATTTTCTATTTAATATGTATAAATTGTTTTTAATATTGCTGAAGTATTAATCTCAATTGATACGATGGAATAGATTTTATGTTAACCATTTTTATTTTTCTCCAGAATCAAGTATAATATTGAATTATATTCTTTTACATAGTTTGTCGTAACAAATGTTATGCTGCAAGCTAAGTTTACAGTTGAAATTAAAATAAATATTATATCTCATAGATATATAATATATACGAAACTAAAAGTTTATTCCCTCTCTTCTTTATCACAGAAATGTCAAATCTTACATTCTATATATTTTCACGGTTTATTTTGCTCAATTTTTCCGTACCAATATTTTCCATCGTACCATTTAAGGATCAACGCAAAGTCCTCGCACCGTTCGTTTCTCACGCGGAACGCGAGCTTGAGGGTTAAGGGTGACACATTCTCGACGGTTTGTCTCATTGAAATGCTGATGTTTGCGTAAGTAATCAGTGTGGCTGTGAGAGTAGTCGAATTTGATTGATTGTGGTGTCGCGTCCTCTCACCGGTGTTAGGACTCTCCTCGCTCGGAAACGCGTCGTCAGTGAGACATCCCCGATATTTTTGAAGGACTTCCGGTAAAATTCACGATTCGCAATTTTTACATGACGTAAATTGCATTGCGTTGAGTATCGTAAGTATTAATTATACTGAACGACCTTCTTTCTTCCTTCCAACATTAAACCGCGCGTCGAATCCGTTCGACCGGAAGCTGAATTGGAGCCGATGGCATCAATATCATCGCTTAAAAATGCCATTGCGATATTCTGTACTTCGCTAATAATATTGTTGGTATCGTTTAACAATTAATAGCGAATTAACTTTCTCAAATGGCTATTAGCTCATCTTCTTAATTAATAAGTTCTTAAAAATAATAAAACAGCAAATTTTTATAGACAATTTGTTATCTATTTAAAAAAGAATCACATATTTCATATTTTGCGTGCCGTTCATTGCACGCGACAATTATTCTTCAAATAATTACGACAAATAAGATGAGAGACAAATGTCAGAATATTGGCGTGTAAATCCTTGATCGATCCAATCACCATCTCTCATTCACCTCTTTTTTCTAAACTACGCTACGGATAGAATCTATAATTTGGACGGAAATATAGAGAGAAAATCGTCAACTCGGGATTAATTTTTAAAGTTTTGTCGGTGCAATTTGGCCTCGGTGATAAGGGACAAAGTATGAGCGAGAGTGCCGTGCCAAAGTGAATCAATGTATAGATAGACAAGCGTAGAGAGATATACAGAGAGTCGGTATAAGTCCGTGAACAGATGGAATTACGAAGAAAAAATGTGCACAAAGTTAATTGTTGCGTGATCGTTCAGAGTAGAAGATCGACAATTTAGAGTATTCCATAGAGTATTCCATCGAAATCAGGCGACAGGATCCGCAACGATTGACGACTGTTAAAATGCAATGCGCAAAACTGAAACCATTTAGATCCGATATTCTCGCAATCTATTAATTCATATTATTGTAATATATTGAATTACTTATAAAGCATTCAAATTTTGTTCCAAATTAAAGATCGAAATTATTCACATATCATAAAAAGTAACTATTCAATTATAATTAAATAGAATAAACTGGAATTTGACCCAGAAAATTAATAATTATTAATTTTCTGGGTCAAATTCCAGTTTATTCTATTTTGTATAAAACTCAGAAAATAAGAAATGGACAGTTCAATTCCGAAGACATTGCATTTCGACGAGCGTCTTAGACTACAATAGAAAGCAACGAAGAAATAGGAAGTCACATAATGATAATGAGGAATAAAAAAGGAAAATAACCATCCCCATCGTTACCCGTCGTTGTGCATTAGATACGTCAATGAGAGGCATCATCAAGAAGATCAATGTGCGCATATAATAGTTATAGTGTGGTGTATAGATTGATTGAAAGAGAAAGAGAGAATTAGCAGAGATATTGTTGGAGATGTAAAGAGTAACAGAGATCGCCGTTGGTCAATATCGATCGAAGGCTCGACGTGGATCGCACTCGACTGCGACTGTCTGTTGTGTCTATTTCACGTACGTCACTAAGGCGGATCCAATAATAAGTACATAGATCGCGGTTGATCTCCATGATCTCGCACGAAGAGATCTATATCCGTGCAGCGATACACGTAGCGCAAATTAATCGAACATCCCATTCTGAAGACGATTTGAAACTATATCGAAAATTCTCCTCACGGTCTAAATCAATACGTAGTACTTTTTAGATTGCTACATTTTCCAACTGACCTAAACATCGAAAGCGGTCGATCGAAAAAGAGCATGCGTTGTCCGGAGATGCTGCGAACGAATTGTCAAAACGAAGATGTTTCGACAATCGAATGAAAGGGTTAAATCGTAACAAAGGAAAGAGGAGAAAGATGGGGAACGATTCGATAAATCAGTTTTGGTCATGAGAGTCAGAAAAGAGACAGAAACAGAGTGAGACAGAGAGAAAGAGAGAGAGAGAGAAAGATTGATTCAGCAACAAGCCAAGCGTGGAAAAGATTTAGTATCGTTTTATTGACCATCATCGATCATTGTGCAGCTTTCTTGTTTTTCGTGAATAAGTAATTATGAGTCGAGAGAGAAAAGGACTTCGTGGGACCAGTGGCCTACGGTTCCCTATCTCGCATACACACGTTTTATTCTCTTTCCCTTCTCTTCCATTTTCCTACCGGTTCGCATTTCAGAATCACCGTGCTCGTATATCTTTTCTTCCTTCTTACTCTTTTTTATTTATCACGTTTTTTTTTTCAACGGCGTCGCGCAGGAGAGACTAAAAGCGATTCATACGATTCATCGAAGATGCAGCTCGATGTATTTCGCATGCTTTTAGAAGCGGAGGGGGTGGTAAACGATAATAATACAAGAAAAGGGAAAGACTTGGGAAGGGAAGGGGAGAATGAGGAAGAAAGCGAATACAGGTATACAAGAGAAATCCGCAGATACCACCCTCTCCGCTGGTCTCCTTCTATCGGACTTGTTATTTGATTAACGTTGTCTTAAACTTTATTTTATATAACAATAATAATAATAATTAATAATAGTAATAATAATATATATATTCCCTATGCATATCGTTAAATTGATATTTAACTATACATATTTATAATATATTATATATATATATAATATTATGCGTCGATATTAAAAACCAGAATGTCTTCTCTCGTTTGCTCGCGATATTTGATACGGACCCATAGCCTACAGTGCGGACCTACTACAAGTTTTACAAGACGCGTGCGTGTCTTATCGTGAGCCTTGACACGTACGGATTCGCACGCGAAGCGACGCCAATTGTGAATGAGATTCTTCGTTATCGCACCGGCCGAAGGGAAGCCGACAATGGCTGCGTTCAAACAGAAAAAGCAGCTTCGCAACTGTGAGATTCTTTAGTATGATTGGTTTATATATTTCTCCTATACAGTACACTTTATCCGAGAGACGTTCTGGAAACAATCTTAGGACGCAGGATGTTCTTTAGACGTCCGTGGGAACATCTCTTGGAGGTGTGTGCTGTATAAGTTAGATCTAGTAACAAACTAAGGAAAAGACCAATCACATATATTAAAGATTGTTACAACAGTTGCAAGGCTGCTGAACGTAGCCATTATGTCGGGGGGTCGCAGGATCTCGCCGGAAGTTGAACCGGCGAACACACAGATCGCGTCGCTTTGCGGTGCGTTTTAAGCTCGTAAGGCCCACGTTACGTTTACCGTGAGTGAATCTTTTGTCGGACATGCGTCATTTTTGTACTTCCATTTAAAAAAGTCATCAATTTTTTCATTCTATTGTTGTTTTTAATTTAATTAGGTATTTAAAATAAATTGTACTTTAAACAGAATAATCATAAAAAATAAAGAAAATGGAAATTAAAGCTTCAAAAAATCTTGAAATGTTTCTAGATAATAAAAAGTTTCAAAATCCGTTGAATAAATCATGTAGAATTATTTTTAACTCAAATTAGATGTCCATAGTAAATTGTATTTTAGAAAGGATCATAAAACAGGTAATTTGGATAAGAAAAAAAAATAAAGCTTAAAAAAATCTTGCAATTTCTAGATAATAGGAAGTTACAAAATTCGTTGGATAAATCGTGTAGAATTAAAATAGTTACGGCGGTGGGTTTATCAAGTCCTTGCCAGAGTTCCTACAACTTCCTCGGGCAGCTGATTATCACACGCGCGACAAGCTGTTGAACGAGAAACGTAATAAGGACCTTACGTGACTATAAGAGCGAACGGAATTCTAACTCGATGCTATTGACGTAATTGTGGAGTGGCATGCACCAAGATTCGATATGCACCCACGTCGTAAGGACCACCCGCCAATGCGTCCGATAAGTTATTTCTGAAACTGTACTAAAAGCACAACATCCTTCCAATCCTTCTCAAATTTTAACAACTCAAATGAAGTCGCATCGTACGAATCTAAACGGAATGAATGATTTTGCTGAAGTATATCTAAAAATTTAGATATAAATCTGAAAAAAATAGTTTTATTTTTAGAAATATGAAGATCTGAAAATAATTTTATTTAGATTTTATTATCAAAATAAATGAGACGTTCAAATTGGTTATTAAAGTGTTAAAACTTTTTGCAACATTGTTAGTAATCCTTAAGCTTCTACATGTTTATTTTAATGATCCAAAATTATTTTCAGATTTATATCTAGCTAAATTTTTAGATTTTAGCAAAACCATTCTTTCCGCTCAAGTGTATCCTATTACATTAGAGGGATAATTTTATCTTTTTCCTCAAGATTATGCAGTTATTTTATTACCAAATATTGTATTTGAATCTCGACTGTATTACTGATTAAAGATAGATCATTGAATTCTTTCCGAATTACTTCAAAATACTATTTCGCTTCTGATCAATCAATCGAGTAATGTCTTTGTAAGCTTATGTTAATTGTACTATACGGTGCGTAGCTCTTAAACTTTCAGTTTCATTGCGCGGATGAAGATTGTCATATCAGTCCGATCAGATTCCTCGATATTCATGTCTGCTCAGCGGGGGTCCTTACATCGCATTATACAGGAGCAATCGAAAACGTCGCAACCAGGAGAAGACCTAATGACTAAGTTTCTTTTTTCACAGCTCCTTCTAGTTCTGTATTGTGTTTGAATCTTTTGCATCTTTATTTTATCTTTCTTGTCGTGGGTTAACGCGCTGGCAGTAGCAGACACATTTAAAATCAACGACGATTAGTCGAAAAAAAAACGTTCTCGATTTAAGTGACTGGTTACAAAAAATTAAGAGGGGGAGGGAGAAGGATCCTCGGCGACCACGTTCCGTCTTTCGGCGATCGAATCTCGCATATCTTATCAATCCTCGAACGAGAGGCTAGAAAAAAAGGATGGGGAGAGGAAGATAGGAATAATCGTGACAATGGAATAATCGCGACACCGCGAAGTAATAATTTCCAACGTTAAAATCAATAATAAATATTAAAATAAATTAGTTAAAATTTTTTATAAATATTAAATTTCTATATATATATAGATATTACTTTTGTCGCTGGAAAATCCTGCGTAGCTACAATTATCCTACTGTCAATTTATCTTACCATAGAATAAATTACACTTGTAAAGTAAATTTTTTTCCGACCTTTGAGTGGCCTCGACGTTTCGAGGAAGACACAGAAACGAATAAAGTCGAAGAAGGGAATGATAGTGGGATAAATAAAGCAACGTAGACAACGAGATCCGACAATTTAAGTACATTCCTTCATTTGGGACGAGGGATATTCCCTCTTCGCGGGAAAACGGAACGTGGATAACCAGCGGGAATCGAAACCGACATAAATTCCGTCGGATCAACTTTTCCGACACTGCTATGGAAAGGAAAAATACATCTCGCATCGCGTTCTAACGATTAAAAGAACAAAATAATAAAATAGCGTCGGAATTTAAGCCTATCGAGATTGTGCGTCGATTTTCATTCAAGCAGAGCAAGTCGTGATAACGTCAAAATGACAGTAATCATTTTCAAGCCATTTTGACGTTATATTAATATCATGGGGTGCTTTCGAATTGCTTACCACATCTTAATGTAAACGTATACAGGAATATACAAAGCGTAGTGACTCAATTGGAACAGAATGTACTCGCTGTGCACGGTTTTGGATAGAGTAGATTAATAAATAATTTTATAAATATAACTTTATCCGCATGTGTATTGAATGGAAAAAAGCCGACCACTCAACCTTATTTATAGTCGCAATTATAATAATAACATTGTCTATACTAAAAACATAAACTTGCACAGTCGACTAGTAGTCCTCGGACTGAATACGGATATAGTGTTATTTTGACGATTACGGCAATTGGAACACAACACGGAAAAAATAGATTAAGTGGTTCAGTAAAGCATATTATATTATCCAATTTGCTGTGCTATTACACAACAAGAATTATTCTAATTTTATTCAACTGTATAGTTCTGTTATTTTAACGTTGAAATAAAAACCTAGCAGTCCATGTATTACAGCTGTAGATTTGTTAAATCAGTAAATTTTATAGTAGTTCCAACAAATCTATTTTTCCGTGAATGTGTACTTGAAAGTGTCTAGTGATTTTATAATTGGAAAGTACCCACGGTGATTTGTGTGCTCTGCTTGAACATCATCCCGGGGCTACGAAAACTCACGACGGTAGCGATTCCCTGGAATGCCGATCGACAAATTTCGGTCGACGCGTTCATTAGGGAAGGCGCGCTTGTAGCCCCTTCCCCGGCACAGGAACTCCCTCGACTTTAAGTTACAAGATTTATAAATAAAAAGAAAAGCGCGCGCGACGAGTTGAGTAAAATTAAATTAACTTACATTACAATATCAAGAGCGAGAATGCTCCTCCGTCTCTCCGTCTGTAACGACATCGTCGTTACGTATACGACATCCGTCGTCGCGTATATATTCATTCGCCGCTCGATCACACTCGACGCTGTCGCTCAGCAAAGAAGAATATTGGTAACGAACCGTCCTATGTATATATTATAGTTCGCGGTTACATTATTTTTTTCATCATACGTTTAGCTAAATAACTTTTTTTCTCTTACTTATTTCTCTTATTTCTTCTTTTTCACTCGAACGAGAAAGTGGGGACGGGATTCTCTGTCGGACGACGATTCCCAACGCTCTGAGCCCCCGCGATTCGTCTCGAGTAGTCGAGAGAGAAAGAGAAAGAGAAAAGGATAGAAAGAAAGAGATTGAGCCCTATCCGCCAGAATCGCCGACGGAATTCGGTTCTTCGAGACAGACAAGAAGAGACACAGACAAGAGAAAAAGAAAAAGAGACAGAAGGGATGAATGAATGTTTTCACAAAACGCGAGGGAGATACGCCGAGAATAGAGGATTCGAGGCGGGGCCGGATGTACTGTGAAGCGGCCTACTTGGATCATACATTTAGATAAATACATATTTCCTTAATAGATAAAATTAGAAAAATAGTGAGTTATTTTTCTTTAAGATATTCATTTTCTTAATGGCACACTTAGAAGCTATAAATTAAGGATAATTTACGTTATATATATTAAAATTTAATATATTTCTGAAATGTGTGTAAGATATATTAAAGAGTACATAAAATTAATATTTCTGAAATTTATAAGTTTAAGAAAAATAGTACGAATTTTATAAAAACTAACTGTGCGATTAAAATTGGGCGTTTTCTTATCGAAATTTATGAAAAATATACTTCTCGAGTGTCTTGCATTCGATTTCGGCTTCAGCTTGCTAATTATTACTCTTGATTTTCTGCTTGACCAGCGACAAGTAGAATCAGGCCCGCTCACGAGAGTGACGGTGATGAAGTTGTGGAGATAGAAGAGATCGAGGCGTGATGGTGAAGATGTAAGTACATTCAGCCTCGAGTCGCGTATACGTTTCCTGACGTCGCGTATACGCGAGAAGATTCGTGGTAAGTAGACCTTCTCGAATACCTTTCGATTGTCGATCGCGAACGAGCGATTACTATCGCTCGAAGCGGCGCCGAAACGCGCGTTCTTTATTCCCCGGATGGGGGCGGAAGATAGATAGTTTCTCTTCTTTGTTAGTAGCACTCGCGAAGGGCAGTTAGAAGTGTTAGTCCGCGAGAATTTATCTCTGTCGAGGTAGATTGTCATCGGTAGCGTCATCATTGTCATCCTCGATAATCCATTGGATCGTCGTCGGTCACATCACACAGTCATCGAACGAACAGACATTCACATTCAATCTCAAACAGGCAAGCAAACGAATGACGGGGGTGATCACTGCTGACCGTCAAATTGGCGAATACAAGTGTGAAAAGACTTCCTGAGAAGAAATACTACAGACAAATCGGTTTTAAGATATCGGATACTTTTCGATTAAAAATTTTTTTTAATATATCTATGGGGTAAATAATCTAATTTTTAATAAGACCTTTATTGTTTAATTAAAAATAGTTTTTCTGTCATAAAAGAGAAAATACACATTTTTTATTCTACAGGATTTTTTTTGTAAAACATATACTATATATATTGCATAAAGAGTTAAATAGAGTTAACTTTTAGTTACTTTATCACCAATTATTGGTCAGTAGTAAAAATAGATAGATAAATAAGTAAACGATTGTACGAGGTCGGTTGATAAGCGGACAAGCACTTAAGCGCTGTCTACGTTTGTCAAGTATACGGATAAAATACTATTTTCATGTATGGACATCGTCATACAATCGTCATTCCTCCGGGATAATCGATTTGGTCGTTTAATATGTAATATCAGACTTTACACGGGCTGCGACGACTTGCTATTCATTGCTGATTCATACAAAAATTTTATTTAAGAAAACCCTTAGAAAAATGAATCCTGTTTACTTAATATTTTGTAGTAGCATTTATAAACGTTTCTACTAACCACATTATTGATCATAGGACCATCTTTTTTTACATTAATTATACTTCTTATGTAAAAGTATTTCTTTACTAGTTTTTTTACTATTTAATACTTATATCCTTTTTGCTATTTCGTTTTTATCACTTTATTAGTTCATTCGTTTGGTCTTTTATTAAGTAAAAAATTAGTATTTCTAATGTTAGATACAATACTTGAGACAAAAATCTACTGTTAAAAGATGTAATGAAGAATGTAATTATCATGGAATAACTAATTAATAAACTATGTTCGGGAATGTTTGGAAGTATTGTATTTGGCAAGTTAGGCGAGTAATAATTTCCATGTATCACTTTTGTGATAC
This sequence comes from Cyphomyrmex costatus, assembly GCF_001594065.2. Taxonomy (NCBI): domain Eukaryota; kingdom Metazoa; phylum Arthropoda; class Insecta; order Hymenoptera; family Formicidae; genus Cyphomyrmex; species Cyphomyrmex costatus. Next base: position 870,750 of record NW_017276039.1, read on the forward strand.
ATCGGAATTACATTTCGTTTTTATTCTTTTTTTTTTTACAGCACACAATCGCGTCGCAGCCCGTATCATCATTTAACAAACAATGAACTTCGGAACGTTACCCTAATATGCGAAAATAGTACTTTCACCCAATGAACACAGAGTCGGGGTACGGGAAAAAAGCAGTAGAAAGCGGGACCCCTGTATATCATCTGATATAGTGTACAGCCCATGCACGAAAACGTGCCATTCGCAAACCGCCGCGATATTCGCGGAATAGAATCTCTCTCCATTTTGGCAAGCTTTTCTTCCTTTCTTCCTCCCCGACCGCAGTCTCGTTCGCTTTAAGTACAGCATTCTCGATTTTAGCGAGAGTTCGTGATTTGCGAATGTAGCGCTTTATTCGTGTGTGGTAGGCATTATCCTCCAAATTGGCGCGTTTTGACCCCTTTGAGATCAGATCAGGTCCGCCGTCCCCATTGAGTGGTAAAAAATTCGTTATCGGAGAGGCAAAGAGGGGCGACGGAAGAGAGAAAGAATCAAGGGGGACAGAGAACTCGGCGACCGAAACGAGCAAGATCGTTCGGTAAGTACGCTCCCGGAAAGAGAGGTGGTGGAAATAGAGATGAATAATGACGTATTTTGAAAGCAGAGAAGAAGGGAACGCGTGAAACGAGAGTGTGTCCATATCATTTACATGGACGATGATACCCTCGCTTTACCGATCGAATGAGACGAGGTCGCAGGATCGAGCGAGATCTTACGATGCTTATGAGGGCGAGAGATTACAGAGATAGAATATGTACAAATCCCTCTACACAGTAGAGAGAGAGAGAAGAATGACAGGCGAAGGAAATGAAATAAGAGATATCGAATTAAGGGAGACAGCAAGAAACGGCAAGGACAATGAAGTTAAAATGATAAAGCTCTAGGTCGCAGACGATGAACAAAAAAATATGGAGAACGATGGAAGGAGGATGTGGAATGAGACGATACACAGAGAAGAGAGAAAAGTCTTTAAATGCTGGTCTCGTGCACGAGCTTGGTCAGCTCCGGTAGGACCAAGTTGTTGGAACTCAGAAGCAGGGAATTCCCAGTGTTGTCTCTATTGCTGCTCATCGGCGCCATGTGGTTGGGACTCAGGGGTTGATTAGGGACGTTACTAGAGGGGGACCTATTGTCGGTGATGGTATTGGTGATGGTGTAATGATGATTGTACGCGTTGGCCGGCCCGGTCACGCTCAGCAACAACGGCGAGGCGGGGCTGTTGAGGGTCTGTTGCATCCTGGAGGATCCTCTGTAGTTTGTCTCGTAATCCTGACTCATCATCGGCTCGGCACTCCTATTAGAGGACTTGTTGTAGACGGCGTTCTGCGCGGTGGTGGTGGTGGTGGTGTTTGTCGGGTCTTCGTCAATGTATGTGAAGTCAGAGAGTGGTCGGGGCCCGGTGTGGCTGCGTGAACTGCGCATACTGTGTAAGCTGTGTAAACTATGGACAGAGCGACGCTCCTCCAGATCTTCCAGAGTCGACTTGAACGCTCTGATTACTCGAAGCTGCAAAAACAGGGAAGGACGTTCTATCAGGAAGCGAGGAGGCAAGCCAGCAACACACAAGCACGCCGTATATTCGTATTTTTTTCTTTTTTTTCGCGCGTAGGTGTGTTACGGTGTGTCCCCATTTTAACCTTATTGAGTGTCCCCTGAGTGTCGGCGTACTCTGGTCTTGTCGTTGTTCTGGTAGCTATAGTCGTGTTTTTATGATTATACAGAAATGTGCGTTTTTTTTACTTTTATTTTAATTTTTTTTAGAATAATCGCGAATGTGTTTATCTCTTCTTTTTCTTTTTGTCCGTGACATGAGTTCCTTCGCCTGTCGACTTGGTTGCATTTCACCCGAATTCGTAAGTTAAACACCGAGGGGGCAAACTGAGCTAAACAAGAGGGATATTGTTAGAATATGTCAAGGAGACTTCAATTCCTTCACGATTTCGTTGTACAACCGAATAGTGCAAGCTAGAATTATACGGACTCAGTTACCGCCATCACATGCGCAATCTACGTCAATTTTATGCGTACCTACCTACCTACCGCATGATTTGTGGGGTTTCGTGATGAAGTTCGTGATCGGGAAACCAACACGACCGAATGCGGACAACACGCGGACGTCCTTGTAGATGACAGAATCTCCCATCGTCACATCGAGGATGCTAAGAACGCTAATAACGAGCGTCATTATCCCTTGCGATCTAGGGTTTGACCGGGAGCGATCGCGAATGAGAACGAAACAAGATATGAGATTTGTTCTTTCTAGCTAAACTTTTTGCACAATTCGCCTTTTCCCTTTTTATTTTCATTGTGAAAAGAAAATGGAAAAAGATAAATCGTGTAAGAAGTTCAGCTAACAAGGACAGGCTCATAGCAGATGGACCAAAAGGATTAAAAATACAAATAAGCAAAGAAAATATATTCGAACAAACTTGAACTAGAAATTGTAAGTTTCATGCAAAAATATTATTAAACATCAAGATTTGTTTGACTAAATATGACTGTCTTCGCTTATTTGTGTTATCTTTCGTATAATTGTTACTTACAATTGTTTAAAAATATTTTAGTAGCTTTTGTTCTTTTTTACTCATTAATGTCTGATTTTAATCCGGGAATGTGTGGTTACCTGGAGTATTTTTATATCTTAAAAGTAAAAAAATTATTATAAAATGTTTTATATAAATATTGTTTAACTTTTTTCTTTTTCTAATAATTATTATATATTTTTAAATATGCAATTTCCTCAAAAGCTTGCAATAAAAAAGCGCCATACAAATTAAAGTTTTTATTTTTTAAAAATACTGTGTCATAATAAGCTGTTTGACGTGCTTTACCTGTTTAAAATTTTTAATTAATCTATACTCATAATTTCTCAAATATTAAAAAAATTGAAAATTAATAATATACGTTAATAATTGTGCTACATACGTTGTTAATAGCGATTTTAATTAAAGTATAAAAACATCACGTAATCATTTACGTAAAAAAAATCAGGCGACTATTTCCGGGTTAAAAATATCGATTACTGTTAGCAATATTAAATTTAATTCTAATATATGATTTTAAGAAAAAAAAATAACACTTCAATCAAATTTAAAATCAAACCAATGAAGATAATTTCACAAAAAAAACCGAAATAACAGAATATTCATTAAATAGTTTTTTATACAAATCACTATATTTTTAGAAGATCACTGTTCTTACCTTTGATCCAATTAACTCGATGATACATACATTTTAGGAAACAATACATCGAAAAAATATTTGATTATACTTATAATCAAAATATTGGAATTATTCACAAAATGCAACCTAGCATAAATCTAATACCTTTTTCTCTGCGTTATCCAGATCCATACCAGGTTACATTTCGTTTTATATAATTTAAAAATGTCTAGTTGCATTACTTGGAATTTTGGTTGAAAATAGACAAATCAAAATTTTCTGGTTGAATCTATTCTAATTGAGATAGCCAGAATTCTGATTGATATGATCAGAATCTTCTGGTTCGTCTATTTTTAACCAGAAATTTTTGACTGTCAGTGGATTGTCATCTGAATAACAATTGATATAAATCAAACAATCGTAATATAAAAATAAAGAAATAAATCGACGATAGCCACCCTCTCATTAGCGATCTCTCCGCGACTCATTTCGACGCCAGAGGGAAACGAGCAGAGCTTCGCGACAATGGGGATGCCAACGCGGGTCGAAAATAGTTTCGTAATAGTTACCCAATTAGGAATGGTCCGCAACAGTCCTGAACCGTTCGCGAGCGAGTTTGCCGAAGCATTCGCACGCTTGTAACCGCTCCTCTACGGCTTGGAGTGTCAACAGAGTATGTAATAGGGATAAGACAGAAGCTTCAGACAGAGACAGATATAGTGTGGTTTTGGTGATGTTGGTGTAGTACGAGTAACAGTTAGTAAAGCGAAGGAGCACTAACGGAGATTAAAAATATAAATGCACGTTCGTGACAGAGAGAGACAGGGTGGGTCAGTTGCTTTTCCTACGTTATAAGTAATCTTCGCGGTAGTAGTAGCTTCACGCATGGTAGCCAGTTTCGACACATTGTGTACGGTTTCAACACTTAACGTTTTCTCTACGTAACTACGCAAGTCTCAACATACGCTGTGATCAGACATGTTCTCTTGCTAAAGATTCGGAGAGACGATTCAGAGCGGATTGAAACAGTCTCTCCGGTCGTTCTGTAGGAGGTTCGTGTTTCAGACATTCGAGTGTCCGTGAGAGAGGAAAAAAATTGCGATCAACGCCAGATCAGACAGGACATTCGAGGTGACAAAAGTTACTTTCGAAGAAGTGGAATGTAAGAAACTGGAATGAAAAGGTACGTAAATAATCCCAATGAGATTATCACTGATTTAAATTATGAAGGGATGTTCCTTCTCTCGCGTCTCTTTGCCTCGAATCTGCTCGATCTGGCTCTGACCTTTTCGACGCTCGAAGTGCGAAGAAGCATCACTCTTCTCGCGATCGGAGTCGCGATGCATGCCAACAATCGAGCTATGTTGAGCTCGATTGAGATTCGCTTATCTTTTCTTTTTTTGTTCACAACAACACAGATCACATAAGTGTAACGTGTTAAACCCTCTAATTGGCACTCGATACGAAACAACGGTGGTGTTAGACCTCGGGCAAACAGAAAATAAAGTCGATGCATATAAATTGGCCAATCGTGCACACACACACACTCACACACTAACAAAAAAGAAGGAAGATGACGGGAGATTCAAATCGGTTCGACGATTGTCCTCTTTACTGACTCGAGAGAAACTAATTAAATGAGAATCAAATTAGACAGCCTGAATATCCTTGAAAAATGCGCGTGTTAATCCACCAGAGCTAATGCCAAAATTTAAAAAAGAGTTAATGCTAGGTTCCATTTCATTTGTTATTTAATCCGCCATCTGAGTTTTTTTTTGCACAAGTGAAATTTCACTCTCAAATGCTTCGAAATAAAGAAGAGCAGAGTCAAGTTTTAAAATATCTTGTAATATTTATGTAATAATATAATAGAAGTGTTGAAAAGTAATTCTGATTTTTTGAAGTTTATCAGTCATCTTTCGAAAAAATTTTATGCGTGACGTAAATAAAAATTGTACGTAAAATATCGAGTAATAATAATAAATAAAATATGTAGATTATCGAAGAGACTACAACTAATTTCGCTAATGGCTTGACTGTACCTTACATAATACGAGATTGTTTTCCGGTTGTATATTAACTCGTGTCTACAGAAATGGATTTAGTTTAGGATCAAGGATACCGCCACATGATAGAAGGACTGGTGCGCACGATGCAGCAATGCTACTTCATTCAAGTTTGCAACCCTTCTTCCTACTTAATAACACAGCACACCATTGAGATCTACGACAACGTTACCTCAATTCTCGAGGGTTACTACGACATCGACCACCGACCTAGAAAAAAGTTCAAAATCGACGCACAAGCCGTTTCCTGGCGTTCCTGCCACGTCGAGAGAAGAAACCGATCAATGGTAGAAGCGGAAAAAGCTAAAATTTTTGATCGCTAGGTGTGTTTGAGGAAGAGGAGAAGGAGTAAGCATTTTAGTGTTATCACTCGCGTTGATGAAAATTAGCACGATCTGTCGTATCCATGAACGAACAAGCCAATAATCCAACTGATACTACTATTAAAAAAAAAGACAAAAAAACAAGATAAAAATGTAAGGTCATCAGATGAGGAAGTGTACGAGTAACAATTTTGATATATCCGCGAAATCATCGCGTCAATTACACACACGAAGGAATACCGACCAAGGGGAGGAAGAGGGAAAGGACAGGGGAATACAGAAACACACAGCACACTCAGACACTATGCTACTGAGAAAAAGAAAGCGCGGGCGGGCCGGTGGATCTGCCGGGTAATATCGCGGTCCCCGACGGGGGAGGGCCCACCGACCACAACCCACACCCCCCTGGCTACACAAAGAAAACACATTAGTGTGACGTAACACTTCGTTCAATATAATAGTAATCCGTGCATCTCGAATCGTCGCCGTCGTGACATCGCCGCCGACGACGCGCCTCTCGGAAGGACGGGAGAGCCGTCCATGTCGTCGTCACGACGAACCTCGTCGTCGTCGTCATCATCATCATCAATCATTATTACATCAATCGGAGTTAAGAGTCTCCGGTCTAGTTACCGATCGGTTTCCAGGACCGATCCGCACAGAGCGATCTGGAATCGCTGTGGGAATCGTCTAAGAATCTCGGAGGGCTGAATCTCCCAGTGCCAGCGCAGCATGCCGGGAATGCGTTCCTCGACACGTCACCGGGATCGAAATATTATACTGGATACAGTATAATATTAAAATATTACGTCCATTTCTACTAATACTCTCTAAATTCTTTAGAATAGAATCTCACTTTAAAGAATGAAAATTGAACCAATCTTGAAAAAAGTGGTGCAGTTTTCAATTTTTTTTGCCAGTACATACAGAGTCTGTTCTCTTATTTCAAGATCGTCTTAAGCAATATCTTAAAATGCGACTTTGTGATTGATTCATGACATCTTAAGACAGTCTTAACTATAAGAATCGACTATGAATGCCGGTCTCAGAGTTTTCAGAATGAGATTCACTCTGAAAGTTTTAGAGAACAGATTAATCCTCCGGAGGGTCAATATCTTCATCTGCAATCTATATTTTTTTTATCGTTCTAAGCTTTCAAGAAATATAGAAAAGGTTTACTTTTCTACTACATAACCAAATAATTTTTTCGATAATTTTAGGAAAAGAAAAATGAACATATTGTCTCCTTTATTTCGAAGAAATTTGAAAATGAAATTTCACTTGTGCCAAAAAAAGATTCATATTGCAGACGAAAGATTACTGTTGATTTAATTTACTTTTTATTTTCTTTTAGTTATCAAAATTAGAAAAAAATAAAAAGTAAATTAAATTGAGATAAAATTTAATCTATATTGATAGAAATGGGCCGAAAGCCGTAATCACTAGCGATTTTACGATTTTAATTAGTAACTGATTATTACGTTTGCTTTATTCTAATAAATTGCACATCTATAATGTGATTACGACTTAAAATAAACGGTGCTCGTGGAGGCTCGTTCCCGTTTGCATTCGGCGCGGGTGATTCGCGCCCGAAATTAAATGCGAAAAATTTCTGAACAGAGGGAAGGAGAGATCAAGACGGCGAGACGTTTCCATCGTGCACGCACATCGTGTGTTACGCACGTCGACGATCCGTCGTGTATAACGATATTATATGTAGTAAGGTAAAATATATATGCGTACACGCGTACTGGCGGGTTTTTGATGATTATAACAACGTATTATATGTACGGCAGGCGATCATCTACATGAGCTACGTACTTGTTTGTACTCCGACAGGATAAGTGTGGCGGCGGGCAAAACTGCCGCCCCGTTATACCTCAGTCTCTCGAATGGGTTCCGCTGGCTAACAAACCACAAATTATAACCATCAGTCTCGGCACTCGCTTTCGTTTTCACAACTTCGCTAAATCACTACTTTTTTTTCTTTCAGCGCGCACAAGCAGCTCTTTTTTGCCACGGATTGCATCGGCGTTCGCTAATCACCATCTCCATCGCGTTTTCTCCATTTTCGTTTCTAATATATTTTGTGCGTGTGTGATATATGTATGTGTATGTTTGTGTGTGTGTGTGTGTGTGTGTGTGTATGTACGTGTATGCATGTAAAAGAGAAAGAGTAGGTACATGAGTAAATGTTTTCTTGTTTCTTTTCCCTCCTGTGCGTGCCGCACACGTGTCGATGAATAACGCGCGAATCTCTCGTTTCTTAGTGCGTCTTCCTCTTTTTTTCACCATTTTTCACGCTGCAATTCTTCTACAGAGATAGAAAAAAGGCGATTTCTCCCTCTCGAGCGAGAGAAAGAGAGAGAGAAAGAGAAAGCAAGAAAGAGAAAGAGAGAGAGAGAAAGAGCTTCGAATGAGAGATCGAAAAAGGAAAACCGAACGCGACTGGAATCGTGTAGAACATATCCAAGTGCACACATCGTAATCACGATGAGTGTCGCATCGTTCAAACGATTCGAGAGATTCGGATATTACATCAAATGAAAAAAGGCCGCTGCTAGTCAGACATCGCGTTTCTCATGGCGGAAGTTTGAAAAATATGAAGACTGCTGTAGCTCATTTTTTAACATCTCAATTACCGTTAACCTTTACAAAAGACGGGGGGTTATTTTTGTTTTCTCTTTTTTAAATCTTACAGCGCTTTTCCTTAAGAGATTCCTTAAGATTAGTTATATATAATTTACTATTTACTCACTCACTATTTATACTTTTTATTCACACACACTCTGAACAAATCAGTGTTAATTAAATACCACGTGGTGTCTATATAATTCTCACCATGTTGGTGTTACTATTAACATCAACACCAACACGGTAAGAATTGTATAAACACTGTATGATGTTAAATTTACAGGAATATTTGTGCTGTATTCTTTGTCTCAAAATATGACAATTTCAGTGCTGCTATACATAGTAACTTTCCCGTTTTGTAAAGGTCAAATAGTGTCGTCCTTGTATTCTTTTTTCGACTCATTGAACGAACAATATTAAAATAAATATCGCGAAGTTAACTAAATGAGCTACATTAAATTCATTGAACCTCAGGATATCCAGATACATTCCAGGCCAAAAGTTTAGAAACACTTTTTAAAAAGTGATAATAGAATTTAGTAGGGTGTTCATTTTGTTACAGTAGAAAGTTTTTTTTGCGCTGATCAGAATATATTTTAGATCTAGAAAAATCTTGTCATCAAAGAAAACTTGCAACAATTGCAAAATAAACATTCTGCTGAACGCAGCCATTTTTGGGATTACTTATCCAAATATCTATAATAATATTGTTTTAATTAATTCTTTTTTAAATAATTCTCCATATTCAATAACAGTTATTGGATCTGCAGAATTATTGTTAAAAACACAAAAAGCAACTTGTAAGATTTTGTTGTAAGATTCCTCAGTGTATGATTGATTTTTACCTGTCTCACTTCTTACATTACCTTAAAACCAATCATATTAAAGAATCTTACAACAATCGGATAACTATCGGATTCTGCTGAATGCAGTCATTGTTATGGATATTTGAGTAAATAATCTCAAAAATATCAAAGTTTCTGAACCTTTGACCTGGATTGTATATCCTCTGGGCAAATTTTTCTCAGAAGCGACACTCTCATCGAGAATAGACGGAGCACCAAGACTCGCATTCGCTATCGGCTCCAGTCGTCCGAGCAAATATCGCAGAAAATCGGAATCGAGTTTAAAATTTTGAGGAATTGATAGCGCAAATACACGTGTGCTGACGATCGTTGACGCGGTTTCGAGTAGCGGGAGTAGAGAGAAAATTTCGTTGTACCGTCTGTAGAGGGATGTACGGGGAAAAAGTAGTGTGAGACTCGACGAGCCGAATTCGAGAAACGCGCGATCGAGCGCGCGCTCTCTCGCCGTACGAACGCCGTTGGAAAAAAAAATTTTTTTTTTTTAGCGGAGCGTTTCGGTGTCCGAGCGAGTTGTTTGTCCCTCGCATCGGTACAGAACGCACAATGCAATATATATTGAATATACAGATATATATATACATACACACTGTGCCACGTTAAAGATACGTACAATAATTATAAAAAAAAAAGTACATGTCGCGCACATCGATATACAACGTACGGTAATAACATCGTACATCACGTGTTAATCAATCATCACAGCAATGCTCACACTGCAGTAATTAAAAAAAGAAATAAAAGAAATAAAAGAGACAAAAGGGGAAGCGAATGTACACGGCGTGTGTGTAGAGAAGAACCGGCCGACCGAGCGAGTCGTACGCCGGAAATGAAAGAAAAAAAGAAAACGATGCTCACACAAGAAAGCGAACATAGATCCAAAACAAAAAGAAGGAGACTTGTCCAGTGTTCCAGTGTGCTTGGGCTTGGGCCGTTCCTTGGAACGTTAGTTAACGTTAACCGGGGCTCAACTGATCCTCCGTCTCCTCTCGAAGACGGAACCAAAAGCGAAGGCAGAATCTGCAGCAGCTAGGACAGATAGAATCTGACTGGGAATCACCGAAACCTCAGTCAACCTTAACTAACATTTCTAGGAACAGCGCTGTTGTATCGAGGAAACGGGTAGCACACACCGCAGTGTTATAGCGCCGTACATCTCTGATCACGTCACTTCGAAAGCTGCGCGGCTCGCCCTTGGCTGTTTGATTCCAAGTCAGCTGACGAGCACCTCCGACGCGCCAAAATAAGAATAAAAAAAAAAAGAACGCACACAAACACGTACATGCAACATCTTAGTGGAAATGAGGCGTAAAAGAAAAGAAGGAGAAAGGAACAAAAAGAAGAATGGAGACTGGGGAAAGGCAGAAAGGAAGAGAAAAGACACATAAGAAAGAAAGTAATATGGTGAAGGGAGACAATCGAGAGAAGCGTATGACGGCAGCCAAAACGGTCGTAATCGTTAATGTATATTCCATCGAACGTCAGAGCCATCAACGTGTCTCTCGCGGCAACAAATAACAATAGCCAGTAACGATTCCCAACCACGTGGGCGGTGGTCGGCTGCTTTTTTTCTTTTCTCGTTGTCACGCGTAAACGGGAGGCGTGTTTTACGTACATGCGCCCCATTAGCGTCTCGCTTAACAGAGATACTAAGGACAGAGGAGTTGGTGACATCGGGAGAAGCGATATACGATCGTATACGTGCGATCGTATTACGCGACACAAGATCCACCAAACAAAGAAAGAGAAAGAGAGTAAGAGGCAGGTGCGGTGGTGATACAGAAAGAAAAAAAGAACAAAAAGAGAAAGATACATCAGGAGCGATATAATTAGCTGCCGCAGTGACAATAATCATGGCGATGCAAATTGCTCGACGCCGATATATATATACTGGCTGCCGGTTTTCTGGTTTTCTTTTTTTATTTGTGGAGGATAGTTTAGAATCAACCACAAAAGACGGGTGTCGCATGTAATAATATATATATGTATATATATAATAAGCACACGGGCGAAAAATATTAATCGAAACTCGCAGTCCGCAAGCACTTACTTGTTAAACAAAATGCAGACATTGTGAGACGTGTGTAGAGACAGATAAATAGTAGTAGTAAGTAGTAGTAGAAGAGAGAGATAGAGATAGAGAGAGATAGAGAACACAAAAGGCAAACTGAAAAAGGTCTGCTTGTAGGAAATCATAGTACATGGTACATATCGATCAAAAAAGTGTTCGCAAAAAAAAGTCAGAATATATCAGAGGAACCAAAGAAAGACGATGAAAATATATATGTATAGATAAATATAGAGAGAAACGGTTAATCAGATTATTTAACACGGTCAAACAATGAGCAAACTTGCGGATGATAGTGGACTTGCGGACTAACCATGTAGTAATCCTGAGAAGGGGATCTGCCTGTCACAGATACATTCTGCACCAGAGTTCTATTGCTCGTCTGAAAGTAGGTGACACATCCAGTTTTACATCATTAGCTTCACGTGACATTCCAGGGTAATTGTATTTTTTTTTTTTTCTTTTTTCTTGTCCTATCTCTTTTCTGTCTTTCTTAAATCGTCTGTTCGATTTTCCGTTCTATTTTTTTTCTGTTCCCTTTTAGTTTATTTTAAATTTTTTTTTTAATTAAGCCGTTCTATATATTAACGTGTGCTTCTCGTGATATTGAACACTTAACGACCGTTGACTGTGCGAGACAGACAAAGTTACAGAGAAAAAAGGGGGAAGAGAATGTAAAGAGAATAGAAAGTACGTATAGTGTAGCTATATATAATATATATAATATAAAGTAGAGAAAATTGGTAGAGAGACAGACAGAGAGAGAGAAAGGAAATATACGTATTCGCCGCGAGTTTCTAGATGGACTAGAATTTCTTACATACGTTGTGTGCAACTCATCCGTTCTACATTATATTGATTTATTTTGAAATCGCATCGTGACCGGCTGTAACGGAGCTGCAAAGGACCAGCGACAGTCGTTTTCTTTGTCGCGCCACAGCCCGAGCCGCCAAAATGATTGACAGTTAGATATGTAGACAGATATTTGACATTACTGCAAAAAAATTCGCTGCGCAATCATCGTATAGAGTGAGTTATCGGGTGTTTCGGGGATTCTTCGACGAGAAACGGACCGCAATCGTTACCTCTGGCACACGCCTAGCTAATAGACTGCCGACCGCCAACTGACGTCGCCGCCTTGTTGATCGTAACCGATGTAAAAAGTAATTGGACACAACACACATAAATGCGTGTGAAACGTTTTTACAACTTGGGGAATTGCAATTTTTAATATTAACGGAGACATACCCAACAGACGACGCGAACGAACACACCGTCATTCGGCACCGTCCGCTTTAACTTGTGCGACAGAGTATAGAGCCTTCCGCTTGAACGTAAAATCGATAGGAATAGCGGGCGGCTAAGGCGGCTAAGGACAATAGCGAAGTGGAATGAATCTTTTACGTATTACGTTCTTGAACCGCGTAACAATGAAAGTTTCGTTTTGCCAGCTAATTATGAGTAACCGTAGGCTACGGATTTAGATACGTTACGTACGAAGATGGGAAGAGACTACCTACTTTACACGAGTTATCCGCGCGAGAGTTACGTAAGAGTCGCCCGTTTTAACGGTGAGTGTGGAAAATCGTATGACGGAGTCGGTGTGTAAAGACGCCTCTTGCGAGAGAAAGTTCGGCGAAGAAAGTTTACCACGAGGTGCTTACACGTGTTCGATTTCAACATCCTACTTAACGTCACTCGAATATTCAAAAACAGTGCTTCACGGTGAGAGTATATATAGATGTACTTTACGAAGACAACAGAGTCTAGAGGGGCAAACCTCCCCCGGAGTGGGAGTGTTCTGAGTTCATCGATCGGCGAAACATAGACATCGATCACTAGACTCGGAGAAAAGTGGTGCACACACTTTCGGGGTTACGGAGACGTGCCCTCCCGAGACGAGGAAACGAGAGCGTATTCTGACATGTAATCTCACGAGAACTAAAGGGTGAGATAGAGCATATATCAAGGGGAAAGAGTGGGAAACCGAGCGTAAGAGATATCAGGAGCGGGAAAGAAACAAATAGAGAGAAAGAGAGTGAGAGAGTAGAGAAAGAAAGAGAAATTGGCTGAGGACTGCGTGGACCACTGCTAAGTTGGTTCTGGCTGTCTGTGGAGAGCTACTGTGGATGCAAGCTGTACGGGATATAAGAACGTATATATAATATATATATGTAATATATATGTACGCGCAAATATATGTAAGATATATATATGCTCAGGTCGAGAGCTCGTCGACGCCAGAAAGTAGTATCAGGAGAAACTCGACTCAATCAGAAATCGGTGATATATGCTGGTGGTTTCTATTCTCCCTACGCATTGGTCACGACACTCGCGATCTTCTCTGAGGGATTTGGAAGAGTACCGCGATCAGAAGAGCTGGGACAAGGCGAAGACACGTTTCGATTTGCATGCCAAATAAAATAGATCGAAATAAACGCGGTAACTATATAGATTTTTAAAACTGTACAGTTTTAAAAATCTCCACACACATTCCGATCTCTACTCCAACCTTTCACTGATCCCACATAGCATACTTTATCCTAAGGACATTCTGGGGACATCCTTACGATATAGATCATCTTCTGAACATTTTTAAGTCGTCCCTTCGAAATCTGTGTTGTATAGGATTCATATATAAAAATAACTCCGTTAATTTTCAGTCAATTTAAAGATACGAAAAGAATGTCAAAGACGCACCTTGAATAGTTTTAAGGGAAAAATGATATAAACACAGGAAAAAAAATCTCTCATTCGTGTATCTTTGAATCTAGCAGAGTTATCGAAACGTTCCAGCTACCATTTGCCATCCTATGTATACGTTTACTTCGATCACAGTTAATTTCTCATGCAAATCCCGCGGATAAAGACATCACGCGTCTAGTCCCAACTGTCCTCACGTTCCTCCCATATCGCTGGTATTCGCGTATACGAGGGGGAAAGGGTGGAGATAAACGGGCGGAGAACAAGCACTAATTTGTGCGTTTACTACGGCAGGTCTCTATGTGTGTATTGTGTATGTGCGTCAACCCTATCAGTGCGTCGTTCTCGTCGAAGAGTCGTGCATGCGCGATCAGTGACGCTGGTCGAGTCGTAACGAGTTCAGGTAAAACGTTTTTTTTATCTCGCGTTATCGTCTCTTGTCTGCCGTTTCTCTACGTTCGGTCCTGTCACCCTAATCGCGGGGCCGATCGACCGTGTCCGGTCGATCAGGGCCCGCGACCGATTTCCCCTACCTGAGATAATGACATGACAGTTTAGACCTAGCTTCTTATCGGCATAGACTTACACACTGAGTTTACTTGTTTAGAAATATATATATAGATATAAATATATGTATATATGTACATGAATATGTGCACGTGTTGTATCCTAATTGGTAAGAGACACACGGTTAGATGTATCGCGTCCCTGAAGGAGTGAGTGGGAGAGCAACACCGAGAGTGTCGTTTGTGAAAATCACGCGTGGCTCTTCGCTCTCCTCCTTCAGCCAAAGATCGTTCCCCGCACGCTCTCACGAGCGGGCTATCGAGTGGGCGGTTAACGATCCGTCTATTTGGACGCGTTCAATCGTCTGTTGTGAGGCACTCTTATCGCACACGGTCGTCGGTATCATCGGATCGAAGTGTGGAAAAACGCGGCCGCGGTTCTCTAACGTGGTAATGGTGGAACTCAAATGAAAATGCAAACCAAGGTAACGGTCAAAACTGAAACAACTCGTTATTATTGTCGCTGTCGATGGTAATAAGTAGAGTGGTGATAGTACAAGTCGTATATAAGTGGATTTATTATATTTTGTATACGTATTTGTTGATAATAAGAAGAAATACGCGCGCGGATACGTTCGACGTTCGACGTGCATACGAACGTCGAGTAATCGCGCGCGCACACTGAAAAAAGTACTAAATTTTAATAAATATTTGAATAGTTCCCAAGTAAATATTTACCAATGTAGATATATATTTATTTGGTACAAGAACTATTCAGCTATCACTTTTTTTATTGAGTGAATACTTTTTTATTATAAGTAAATGTTTACTTAGTAATATTTGAAAAATATATATATTAAGATTTAGTAAATTTTTTTTTTCAGTGCGTTATTAAAAGAAAGAAACAAAGGTTTTGATCCACTTGGTGCTACTAATGCTTCGAATGTATTCTTTGATTGGTCAATTAGTGACATTCTTTCTTCTGATTGGTCAATCAAATGCTTCGAAGCATTTCTGGTTAAGTGGATCGCACCCAAAGTAAAGAAAAGAAAAGAAAAGAGTCCTGAGAGTTTAAAAAACGTTAAGAGGACCGTATGTGACTCGTGTGGTCTCGCCACCTGAACCCGCTGGATCCGGGGGCGCTTTTTGTTGAGTTTTCTCATTTCTGTTTTCGTGAATAGAATAGGAATCGAGAGAATATTGAATCTTGAGTTGAATGATGAGATAATGAGAGAATGAGAAAGAGAGAGAGAGACAGAGTGACAGAGAAAAATAGATAGATAGATAGATAGACAGAGAGAGAGAGAAAAGAAAGATAGGGATAGTTACCTGTGTTTGTAGCCGTGTTAGACCACGGATCCATAGAATTTGTCCTGCGCGCGGCTTTTTATCCGAGTCAGGGTCGAATTTCTCGTCTCCTAGATTGATCGCACCGATATCATCCGGCTGGCCGCGGCCCCATCTGTTTTTGAAAAAAACATGAAACCATTTCTTCATCACTCGGATTCATCCTGTTAACTGAATGGAATAGAGAATGGTATGATATACTTTGTATTGTTAATTTCTTTCTTTTGTTCTTTGTATTTTTTTTTAGGCAGCCGAGAGACGGAAGTTTCGCAATCGGCGCTCTCTTCTCGGACGCGCTGCACCCAACACAGTTTTCCCCTCGCTCCTCAGGAAATCCCTAATCTATTTACGATGTGCTAACGCTACGCGGAATTCGATGGTGTAAGTAAAAGAATAGATTTATCGGTGATAAGACGGGGCGAGATAGTGGCCAGGTGCGTGTTTGTGAGTATGTATGGCTAACGAGTGGATCGACTCATATTATTGGCGTGATGGAAAGATGTGATGAAATGCGGAGTGTTTGCTAACTGACATTTGATGACTACACGTTGAAATCATTTTCCATGACAAAAATTTCGAGACATGCGCGGTTCTTCAGTTATCTTCCAAATATAGATTAGATATCTAGAGAACATCATAAAGATACCATAGAATGTCTCTCGTTATAACTTTATTTGTCACTTATATGTGATACCTAGGTTGAACATAGAGTCATAAAGATACCATAGGAGTCATCATGACTAGATGTTAAGGATCAAGTAAACTTACAAGTAACAAAGGTCATAACAACGTCCTTACAATATCATTACGATTTCTATTCTACATAAAAAAATTTTAATATTCTCTGACTAATTCAAAATAATATTTCACGTCAACAATAAGTGGAAGATGAATCGATAAATGAATAAATAAGTGAGAGAAAAATTTTTATATTTGATCAAAGCGGAATTATAATAACATTCATATGTAAATTAGTACATTTTCAGTTCTAGAAACTCTATTTGCAGAGTTTAGAAGAAACGATCAAGACATCCAACTTCTTTTTTTTTTAAAGGAATACAATAGATGTACGTAGTTAATCTCACGAGAAGAAATTATTTCAATCTTCGATCAAATAGGCTGTTTAGCGCACACTCCGTTCGTTAGTAAATAGAGAGATGCATAATGAGTGCAAGTGCAAATATGTCGTGAGCAAAATGTGTTTCTACTGTGATATGGTATAAGAAGTTAGTTAATGTAAAGCATTAGAAAGGTAAAACTTTTCTCCGATCCGCTGTCGATTCAGCCTTCCATGTTACAACCGATAGTAAGCATGAAGAAATATGAGAAATGAGTGAAAAGAAGAGAATGAGAGAGAGAAAGAGAGAGAGAGAGAGAGAAAGAGAAAAATATATAGGATCATATGTGCGCGAGATGTCAGAGAGAATGCATTTTTTTCTTCGCATTCAATGTGTGATACGTTAGTTTTCCCAATTCAAAGCCTCCTTCAACGATAAGATACAGATAACTGTTTTGATAAGCTACCTCATACCTTTGTGTCTTGCAATATTATACTTATATCAAAGAAACAATGATAACCCAATCCCTTGAATTAAATAACATTTTGTTATTTTTAACTTTCATATGAATCAAAATGTAAATTAATCCATTTCCATGGATTAGTTTCAAAGTAAACAACGTCTGTAACTAACGTATGCACTTTATAAATAATAAATTGAGTCAAATTTAATACATGTTCTTGAGTTAAATTGTTTAACTTCATTGTTTTTGTTAAATTAATTTCATGGTGAGTAGGAGCAGTGACGATTTATAGAAACAATTAAAAATAAATAAAAAGTAGATTAAAAATAACTCAAATAGAGTACATAATTTGACATTATATAAAATTAATAAGTGTGTTAATGCGTTGTGTTTCCGTTTCGTTGGCTTGTGTCTATCTCGCGTTTTACGTCGTCGGTTCGTCTTCTTCGTTATTTCTAGTCTTTCATGACACGTCGTCAATTTTGCGTCAGGTCGTCGCTTTGGCAAAAAGCAGGTGCGATTCTTACCTGTTGAGCGAAACATAAGCGTGAAAAGGCGCGTAGTGCCGATGCGACTACGTGTCGCCTGTCGTCGCTATTTATAGGCACTCGCACAGGCTCTCTTGTGGAGAACGGCACTCGACGATGGACGGAATGATGTGTCGGGCCGATCCATAAATTCACGTGATAATTAACGTTCAACAAGTATAAAGAAAAAAAGAAAATGAAATAAAGCAAAGTGGCAACGGAGATGATCTAAACCGAAGGAATTTATTTACCGCCGAATTATGTTCCATCTCCTTCAAAAATCAATCGGAAATATACGTGAACTCAGAGACCAACCCGACAAGAATCGCTCTTCTCTGTTCTCCATATATATAGCAAGCGTACGTCATCGGTTCTCGCTGTCCTGGACGATGCCAGGACGCGATGGATGCACGTACAATATCATACAATATATCGGAGGGAAATATGTATATCGGATTTCTGTTCACCTACGAAACGGCATACACACACACACGCGCGCGGTCGTACACACACACACACACACACACGCAGACACGCATACTGACAACGTGAATAGCCGGTCTGGTTGTGTTATACAAGCGGGTATATGTACTGTACTACATACTCGGCGGTAAAAGCTTCGCGAGAACACTCCCTGTAACCTTTGGCCAGCTGACCCTTCCGCTCGTGTAGCATTTTAGTAGTGTCCTCGACTCGCGTACACAGAGTAGCGGCAAAAAGCGTGTATATTCTCGACTCGACGCGAGATTAACTCGCTCGCCTGTTACACGGGCGAGCTTCTCGCATGCGGCGGCATTCGAACCATGCTTCTTTTGTGTATTAGGAGCTATCAGCTTGAAGAAAAAAAAAAAGAAAAAAAGACATAGGAGAAAAAGATGCGAAAGAGTAGTACGAATGATCGAAAGTTATAATCGATGAGTTTAGATTTTAAATTCAAATGCAGCAAGCAAGTAAAAAGTATTTATATCTTTTCGTTCTCAATATTTCATTGCATCGATAGGAAAGTGACACTTTTCAAAATTAATAACTTTTCGGTAGAGCACTTTTAATCCTTTGCAATCATATTTTCAATCCCTCCGTTTGCAATCTGAGATTTTTTTGTTCAAATTTTTTTACTGTTCTAGCTTTTAAAAAATATAAAAAAATTTAGTATTATTTTTCAACGTCTCCATTACATTACCAAATAGTTTTTTTTAATTTAAATGTTAAAATTTTGAAATTGAAATTCGAGTAAAAATGAAGAAATTTAAGAGCAAAATTTCGCTCATATCTAAAAGATGCAGATAACAAATGGAGGATTAAAATTCTAAATTAATTTTAATTAGAATAGTAAATATATGTACATAATTTTACTTTCTTTCCATGTTACACTTTTAATTATATGTACTCTTTAAAACTATATCATAAGTTTCCAAAATTCGGATACTGCAATTCCTTTCTGTCAACACAGTGATTTATTTTTTTTTCTCAATGAAAATATTTTTTCCTTGCTTACAGTATCGAAGACTGATCCTCGCCGAGATTATGTTTCATCGACAGGTGTAAGACAATTAGTGTCACTACGGAGAGTCGTATCCAGTCGGACATGATTGTGTACGTGTACATATATGGAAAAAAAGAACGTGTTGAATAATAAGGAAAAGGACAAGGTAAAAGACGATGTAAGGATAAAAGAAGAGGAGAAAGAGAAAGAAAGAACTCGGAGAGATCGCGTAAATTCAACAAATCGAGTGAAAGAACGTGTGTTAATAAGCGTTATCGATCGCGAGATCGTTTCAGATTGTTCCTCATGCTTAGTTTAAATTAATTATCGAATAATCGCGTTATTAAACTAAACAAGCTTTCGTCGTTTTTTCCAGTCCGTCTCGTTGAATATTCAAGATCGTGCGCTATGCATCGAACTTCAATTAGTACTTGCGACAGCATAACGTCCGCTGTCGCCTCGACACCGCTTATACAAACAAGTATGTAGATTTCCAAGACGGCTGTAATCATGCAACGATTAAGGCCAAATTACGTACAGGTTGGAGGAG
This sequence comes from Cyphomyrmex costatus, assembly GCF_001594065.2. Taxonomy (NCBI): domain Eukaryota; kingdom Metazoa; phylum Arthropoda; class Insecta; order Hymenoptera; family Formicidae; genus Cyphomyrmex; species Cyphomyrmex costatus. The sequence continues at coordinate 890,530 of NW_017276039.1, forward strand.
CGAGGGAATACCCGGGATGGGGTTCATCTCAGCATGCGTGATCATTTACATTTGATTACGATTGTGATTTATGATCAGAGAACCATATGATTAGTGACAATTACAGTACTAAGTAATTTTTGAAATAGAATTATTATAAAATTATCTTACACTTTTATTGAAATTTAAGCCATTACGATTTTAATATAAACGTATATAATAATTATTATATATGCTAATTGTGAAAATCCTAATGCCTGTATCACATTAAAAATTAAAATTGAATTTAACCAATTAGAATTTCAAGAAAGAAAATCAATATCAAGCTTAATGAACTTTGCTTTGATTGATCAACTTTTTATTCAATCTTAATATCAATATCTAGTCTGATACGGGCACAGTTCTGATTATCTTTTTTATTATAGATATCTATATATAATTATCCAATTAGACTGCTATTTTGTTAATTTATAATTTTGTAATTATACAGGTCCAACTTGTTAATACGAATATAATTGAATTTTATATGTAATAGTTACTTTGAGATTACTTTACAGGTTCATTAAAGATTTCTATTACGGACCAAAGTGAAACAATCACGCGAGCTTGCACATGAAAGGTAACATTCTTCGGGAGTCGACATAAACTATTACTAATCCTGCGGTGTATATATATATATATATGTGTGTGTGTTTATACTGATCAGCACGAGTGAGTTCTAGATTCGGCATGCAAAGGCATCTACGCTAATGAGACGAAAACTTAGAATGCTAATTCACGTATAATGGTAGATTAGATAGCACTTCCGTAGATAGTCCATATAGATATCTATATTTACTCTAAGCTTTACGGATTTGAGCAGAATGTTGATTTGTTAATGATATTAATTTTAGTGATCACAAAAGACAGTTCATTCACCTTACATTTTTTTTATGTTTTTGACATTTATGATGATTTTTAGCAATAAAAAACATCATAATGCAAAAATTCCAATTACTCATCAATTATATATACAAAAATATATATAAATATATGTATATATATTTATCAATTTATTTTCATAATTGTAATACGTGTATATGCGCGTGACCAATATTATCAGAATTTTTATCATAAATTTTGGAAATGAAACTGAAAATTGCACGATTATCAATCTTAAACTAAATCTTAAAATAATCTCATTTTTAAATAAATCGTTCTCTACAAAAAGGAAAGCATCGAGTGTTGTGAGTATGCGATTTTGTTCATTTCTCTCTTTGCAATAAACCTCGTGCTCAAAGATCAAACAAAAGAAATCGTGTTTGTGTATTTGTATGTACCTATATGTGTGTATGTGTTTGTGAGTACATAATTTTAACTTACGAAAGAATTTTGGGAATTCGGCGTGTAGGAATAGTCGTAACTATTTGGCCCCATATTAGCGTACCGATTCCGAAGAACAGGCACCACAACCACTGGTCTAAACTGAGCGCTTTGGTGCTGAATGCCATTTTACCGTATTGTATGATAAACACCTATAAGCAAAATAAACAGACAATTGTTCATCAAAAAACAATGCTATTTAAATCACTGTTAAAAAACAAGCTATTCATCATTGTTCTGCAATGTATCATCAATAAGCAAATAAACTATTATACGAGCTATTTATCGATGGAACTCTGATCTAGTGATCCGTCGTCTTTACACCGCGATCATAACAATAGATAGGAGCAAAAATAATTGATAACTTACTTGCGCGAAACACGTGCAGATCCAAATCGAATAGAAGATGGGGTTGGTGAATATTCCCTGGAAGACATTGCGTTGACCGTGAATTTTCCTGGCGTTGAATTCGTTGAAGAGAGTCATCATGACGAACGTGTTGAAGATGACGGTGAAGTGTTGCGTGGGCCCACCGCCTGCCGCCGCTACTCCGCGGCCCGTATCGATGTCGAGCATCAGGTCACCTGTGGCAGCCATTCGCGAAAGTTTTACAAAGTTCTGCTCGATAAAAACATCGAACGATGGAAGTTCGACGAAGCGAATTGGCGAGATCGAGCAGTCACAGGAAGAGGGAAAGGAATAGTACTCACCGGCGAATAGAAGCGCGAAAATTACACCCAATTGATAAAAGGCCTGACCGAGAATATTTTTCATCATTGTCCTGGAAATGAGTGGTTTTGTGCGACCGTACGGTCTACGGAGGAGTAGATCGGGCGTAGGCAATTCGGTGGCCAAGGCGAGGGACGCTAATGTGTCCATGATTAGGTTTACCCACAACATCTGCACCGCCTTAAGCGGCGAGTCCTGCACGGCACAAGCACCGATGAAAGCGACAATTACGGCGACCACGTTGACGGTCAATTGGAACTGCAGAAACTTGGCGATGCTATCGTAGACGTTTCTGCCCCACATAACCGCCTTCACGATCGACGAAAAGTTATCGTCCGTCAGTATGATATCGGACGCTTCCTTGGCGACGTCTGTACCGGCAATACCCATAGCAAAACCGACGTCGGCTTTCTTCAAAGCCGGACCATCGTTTGTGCCGTCGCCGGTTACTGCCACGACCTCCCGACTGTCGCTCGCCTTACTGTCAATGATGCCTTTCACTAAGGTGTACTTGTCGGTGGGAGACGATCTGGCCAATACTCGTAGTTTTGGCCACACTTTGTCCAGTAAATGTTGCTGCACCTCGCCATTACTATCTCTGATCCTGCGGTTGAACTCCTTACCCTCCAGAATGAGGAAGTCTTCGTTCGGCTTCAGGATACCACACTTGAGCGCGATGGATCGCGCGGTGTTTATATTGTCACCCGTAACCATGCGCACAGTGATGCCGGCTTTTTGGCATTTTTTGATCGCATCCGGTACCTCGGGACGTACCGGATCCTCGATACCGACGATGCACAGGCAGGTGAGGTTGTTCACTAGATTATCCTCGTCGTCCCAGTTGGGCTCGTTGTCGATGTGAACTTGATTGATCTCCGCCTTGCCAGGAACAAAATCGCGATAAGCGATGGAGATGGTACGCAGCCCGTCGCATGCCATGGGTTCGATCACGTTCTTTACTAGACGCTCTTGCATATCTCTGGTAAACGTCTCCAGATGACCCTCGCGACCATATATAAAGGCACATCTATAATAAAATCAATCAGATTTCTAAAATTTCTCTTTAATCTAAAAAAATATAAAAAAAATTAATTTCAGGACACTAAGGTCGAATAAATTTTTCTCTTTTAAAAAAACATAGTTTTTACTTTACAAAATTGTTCAATTGCTGAGATGACTGAAATGACTAAAATCGCAGGACTTAAATTGTTTTAAATCGTAATGTAATGTGTAGATATCAGAATAAAATTATTTACGTACTTCTTCATGATGATCTCGGAAGCGCCCTTGGTGAAGAGCCTGAATCCACCACCCTTTCTAGGGATAACGGTGGACATGCTCTTTCTTACGCTATTAAACGTATACACCCGCGTAAAGGTTTCCTCAGGATAGTCGTCCCGCACGGTTTGATATTTCTTGCCCAGGGCTAATACGAATCCAAGTAAGGCACATTCGGTTTTGTTGCCAACCTGTGTCGGCAATTCAGCAGGGTCCTGCGACTCCATTATCCGCGACGTGTACGCCGAATTGATGGAGATGGCCTGTATGATCAACTCGCCGATGTGGCTCGGAATGTCCGAGAAATTCGGCGTTGTCTTACACATCTTCTCGCATATGTACGACTGTACCACGGTCATGCGGTTCGTAGTCAGGGTGCCGGTCTTGTCCGAGCAAATGGCGGTGGCGTTACCCATCGTCTCGCAGGCGTCCAAATGACGCACCAGATTGTTGTCTTTCATCATTTTCTGCACAGAGAGAAATGGACGGTTTCAAAGAGGAAAAAAGAACGGAAGTTTCGGTAAAGTTAACACGGAATTTGTGTGATCTCACCTTGACGGAATAAGCGAGCGACAAGGTGACGGCTAGAGGAAGACCCTCGGGTACGGCGACTACGAGCACCGTGACACCGATGATCAGATGTCGCACCAGATCACCAGCGTACGTATTTCGCCACGGTTTACTCTCTATGACGAAGGTCGTCACGCAGAACTGTATGATTAGAATGAAGACAGTGAGCACCGCGATGGTCGAGCCGGCGTAACCGATCTGTATGGCGAGTTTAGTTAGCTTGGCTTGCAGAACACTCTTTTCTTTCTTTCCACTCTCCCCGGCGCTCGCGGGTGCGGCTGCGTGATGATTCTCGCCGCCCTCGTGCTTGACACTGCCGCCACCGCCACCGCCACCGCCTCCACCTCCACCTCCACCTCCACCGCCTCCACCGCCGCTTCCCGTCACGTGACTGTTCCCGGTAATCTCTACCGACTCGTCTCCTTGATTTACAGTACCAAAATTAGATTGCGCTCCATCTGTACTATATGCCAATCGAGGTTTAATCGACTCAAGCGATCAATTTTTACTCGCACCTCAGCAAGGACTCTGATCATGCTGCTAATCGATCGCAACGCCGACTGAACCTCGATCGTTAAATTCAGCACGAATATATACGAAGTTGTTAAAAGCATTCTAATAAAAATAGTGGATGCTACTTAAGTTAATGGATAAAAGTTTAATGAAAGATGATTAAGATTAAGTGGCATAGCAGTTACATGTTAAAAACACAGATTTAAAACCACGGGTGTTTATATCATTACTAAAATGCAGAAAACGAGAAGCTAATGCAAGAATGAAATAGCCGCTAACGTGTCAAATGCATATAAACCACTGCCAATAGAACACGCAAAAATTAATAGGGAACGGAAGCGTGGACAGTGTAATTTCGTTTCTTCTCTTACACTCGGTCCTGGATATAGCGTTTAGTAGCGAGCAATATATCGAAATTGTCCTTTAAATAAAAAACGCATAGTATCTACCCTCATCACGATTTTCATTATTTTAAATTAATATTATTGCTTCAAAACGCGCAATATATGCCAGGTCCGAGTACATTTAAACCGTGCTCAATGAAGAGAGGGAAAACCGACTTTAATCAAATATTACCAATACGATAAAATATTCCTTTATACGCAACATTAGTACACATAGTATAAGGTCGTAGGTACAATTAATCGAAATAATATAGAAGAAAAAAAAAGAAAATATACCCGAGTGATACAGAAAAATGAAGAAGATGAAGTGAGAGATAAAAGAAAACTGAATGCTGCCTTGAGAATTCGATCAATTTCTTGGTATTAATAGTAACGTATATGTGTATAATGTATACACATAATTATATATTGAGATAAAAACAATAAAAATATGTATATATATATAGATATTATTTAGAATTATTCACCTGGTAATGACTTCTTCTTCCGCTGCTTTTTAGCCTCTAGATAAAAAAATACATGCAAAACGAAATTGATTAGCAATCTATCTGAAAATGTATATGCCAATAAGTCGCGCCATTAACAGAATTCAGGTCTTTTAATTATAATTCTTTTTCTTCTTTTTCTCGTTAATTTTCTTAAAAGGGTACTTAATACTAACAAATGAGGTAGGTACAGCCCAGAAGGTCTAACATAAAGAATAAAAACGGCTACTGTTTTACACCAATAAACGGACCAATTTTCACTAATATAATTGTAAAAGTGCATAAGAATGCATTCCTGATAATATATACACGCACGCACGCACGTATGTACGCGCCAGGAAAATACAAATTTACCTTCCAGGTTGTGCAACAACGAAATACATACAGAGGAGCATGGATCGTCAAAAAAGAAGGAATTATGCCTTTGATATTCTATTTCCATATATAAAATGTCCCAAAAATGGCGTACTTTTCTCAAAATACAAATCTAGAAAAATTGGATTAAAAATGGCAAATTATAACTAATATATATCAAAGATTCTGATAAGTTTAATATCTGAAAACAATCCTCCCTTTTTTTTTTAAATAAACGTCATACCTTGACATTTTTAATATAATATTATTAAAATGTAAAATTTTTTTTAATTTTAGTCCTTGATTTGAAAAGTACGTGACTTGTAAGACAGTTTCTATAAAAATGATTTGAAAAGATTATAGAATAATAACAATTTAACCAATTTTGCAATTATCAAATGTGAACCTCATATACACATATCAGACAAAGATAAGAAAACATTATACAGTAGAAACATTATACAGCAAAAACATTTTAGCTATGTAGAGGGACAAAAACACAAATGACTCAAGAAAATATAATCAAATAATAGCACCTTGAAAATATTCTACCGATAAGAGCTCCTTTTTTTTCTCATAAATTATATATGACACTTTACTAGAGATAAGTTGGCAGAACTGTAATTTGCAAATATTACTTTCGATATTTGTCTACAGTGCCTAATACATTCAATGTGTATAATTGAATGGGGAATTTTTTGTTAATGAAAGAATTGTCATGAAATAATATTGCTGCGTCATTGCATTTTATGAGAATATTTTACACTTTTTAAAACTAGTAAGTGTTCGTTTTTGAAACGTTAACAAATCAAAACACAGGTTTTCTATAGCCAATCAGTTAATGAGTTAATAAAAATACAGAAATTCATCTGTTGTAGGTGTTGCAAATGCAATGTCAAGGGTAAAAAACAAGGAATAAAAAAATGACTATTTGTAAAATCCGTAATAAAAAATTATCACACCAATTCACGTCAAAACCATGCGTCCACTGCGATTCGTCTACACTCATTTTGAAACATTTCATAAATATCATGCGAAGATATAATAGAATACCAACAACTTCTATTAGGTAAATCGCCGTAAATTCACTGTTTGTACGTTGTAACTTATTCATTTATTACCATCTTAATAATTTGAATGATTCAGAAGTTGCTAGTAAAGAGACAGGTGTACTAAATCATTAGAGTGGAAAGAATATGGAAATATTGATTTTTAAATTAATCTAACAAAACCTAATAGAATTTTAAAAAACACGTACTATATATTTATAAAAGATTACTCCAAGAATTTAGTAACATCTGTATAAATATATAGTCATTCAAAGTAATTAGTCAATAGGAAGTAACGATTACACGTACCTTTCTTCATTTTCTTGATTTCTTGCTCCTGTTGATCAACAGCAGCACCCAGTAAGGTAAAGATAATACCCGCTTGGGAATTAACACCTACTGCAGTAACTAACATTTTCCCGGAACCCTCCATCACGTGCGTACCTTTTCAACAACACAATATATACAAAATATATAGTTTTTCGTCTTATGACGATTCTTCAAAAATTTTGAACCTTTTTTTATGCAATAGAAATAATGTAGTAATGAGAATGATTCAATCAAGGCTCTCTCACCTGAAAGTACCATAGGATCAAACGCTTCCCCTTTCTTTACATGATCTGACTCTCCAGTCAGACTGGATTCATCCACTTTGAGATCGTTGCTTTGTATAAGAATACCGTCTGCAGGCAACAGGTCTCCATATTTTATCTGTATTGTCAAACAGCTAATTTAATGTAAATTTTGCTTTCTTCTACTACATCAATATATAGAGATGCCGCTCAAAGTTAATCCAACAGGTTAAAACAGGTTACTATATATTTAAAGACTATAAAGAATTTGATTAACGATGCTGCATATATACCTGACAAATGTCACCCACAACAATGTCAGATACAGAGATTTGTTTCACTTCTCCTTGCCGTATAACCGAGAACTTGTGTTCTCCCTCTATCCGACTTTGAAGACCTCTAAACTGCCTCTCCTTGGAATAATCATTAAACGCAGTCACTAAGACCACCACAATTACAGAAATCAATATAGCGAGTCCTTCAATCCAACCGTATTTCGCTTCGTCCTCATCTACAGATGCTGGAGATAAACGAAAAGAATATATTGTAAAAATTTCTCTTTTTCTCTCTCTCTCTCTCTCTTTCTCTCTAAAGTTTTTCTAAGCCTAAAGCTGATACTCTCTGCAGTTATACATATAAACACTATATACATATATATATGTATATATAAAAGATTTTAATATAAATTCCTCACTATATACTATCTAACAATAAGTGGAAACTACTCATAGATAAATATATGACATCACATCATAAATACTTACCTTGTGTTTTCTCATCATCAGCAGGATGATAAAAGCTAAGACCTAATGAAACCAATGCTGCTACTTCTAAGATGATTAACGTGACATCTTGTAATGCTTCCCATACTAACTGTAAAAATGTTTTTGGTGGCTTTGGAGGTATCATATTGGAACCAAATGTATCTCGCCTATGTTGTATGTCTGCTGCTGATCCACTAAGACCTACACAAATTATCATAATGTATTTCTCATCATATGTCTTCCTATGTCAGACCGGTAGTCCAGTTCTTATATTTAAGATCTTTTTTAAGGACAGTCTTAAGATTAATGTCAAAGCAAGTTATATAGAGAGTCGTATTAGCATCTTAAGACTTTACTTGAGGCGATCTTAGAATAACAACTGGCTATGAATATTGGCCTAAATCTTCAGAGATTAGAAGAAAGGTATATAAAGCTCATCTCTTGTGTCGACATAAATGTTCTGTCCTAGCAAGACACAGCTAACAAAACCTACCTTCATTGGGTGAAGTATACAGCTTTTTACAAATCTCCTGCACACCACCGTAGCCATTGATTTTGTTGACACCTTCGCGACCCCGGAGCTCCATGAGCTCACGGAGTTGCTTAAGCGTGACACCATATTGGGCCGGCCGGCCGTCTATCGTCGCCATGATATCCCTGTCGCTTCTGTTGGCCGAAGCCAACTACTGTTACGCTTTTGCAAGGCTACCACAGCTCGTATTATTCTCTGGCGTCTCTGCTCCACTGGCCTCCAAGTGAATGGAGGACCAACGGCTGAAACATAAGAGACACCTTCTTCAGTTATCAAGTCTACAAGGGTGTAATAAATGCTAAATGGATATAAACACATGTTCCATGTTACATTCATATACACATGTTATGTTTGATTCCATTTGTAACTTAAATTATCGCAGTGCGTCCACTGACTGGGAAATTACAGTCTATGGACCACGTTGACACATCACGAGGAAAGGATTAAACAGTAGAAATCTACCATCGCGAGGCGACGTGTAGGACACATCGTTGCACGACGACAGGCCAGCTCTCCTTGTGATCCGGCGGTGCTGCGGGAATCGGGTGAACGCGGACGCAATCGATATCGGGCGGCCGCGTGTCAGGAAACTGAACGAATATCCGACGATGAGGACGACGATGACGGCGATGAGGACGAGGGCACGCGGCTACGCTCGCGACGGACGTTCTCGTCGCTTATGCAACGCGATTATTGATTCCGGGGGTGTGCAGCGACGTCGAAAGGAGCAACATCGCTTCGCCGTGCTGGTGCCTGCATACACGTACACTCATATATATATATACACACACACACACGCATATACGACGCGCACACACATACACCACGTCGACCCTACCGCGGCGCTTCGCGCTAAATGTCAAACTCCTTTAACCCGGCGCCGGAGCGAACGCGCGCCGCGCACCGTGTCACGGAGAGAATCGGCGGCGAGATCGGAGATCACGAGGCGCTCGTCTCGCGCGCGCGCGCTAATCTCGGAGGTCGGTTAACCCTCTCTCTCTCCCCCGAGTTAAAGAGCCGAGTACACTCGCCCCGTCCTGTCCGTCGGGGGCGCGTTCAGATTCCTATCCCGAGTACGTTTCCTAGATATCATCTTGTCTCCTTGTTCGATGAACGACAAGGATAAAATGATACCTGAAGAGTGTGGCACTCGAGTGGGAATTCGAACATAGACCAGGTGTTTAAGCCCGCTCCCCCTCGAATTGGAGCGTTCCGAGATTGAGGTTATGCGCGCTTCAGGCAGGGCGAGCGGGCTGCGCGAAGCGGAAGCGGCTGGTAAGCGACGTGAAGATTGGCGCGGATCGCTCAAGTGCGGAGTGAAGTCCGCAGGTGAGGACCTCACGGGGTGAAAACGAACGCCGTGAACGCGGTCGCTGATGGAACGGAAAATACCGCTAACAGGACGGACTGTCACTCGCTCTCTCGCTCGATAGGAAACAAACACGGTGCTCTAAAAATAACGACGCGCGTCGGAGACGGAGAGCGAGGGAATGCGAAAGAAAGAGGGAGAAAGAGAGAGAGAGAGAGGGAGGGCGCGTTTACCTCCTGATGATTCCCCTTTCGTGCACGTATTCGGAAGGTGATGTGCTCCAAGGAAATCGACGAACAAACAGCCGGGCGACCACGGCCCTTTTAAGGCTGTCCCCCTCCCACAGTCACAATTTCATGATTTCCTGTGAGTGACGTATTGGAAGGAGATACTTTATCGCCGTGCAGGCACAGGCAGAAAGACAGGCGAGTGCGGTGACGAGTGGTGCATCCAGTAATGTGTGAAGATAGCTCCCTATCTATCACAGTGGAGGCGAGAGTTTTGAGTGAAATTAGCCATTAGAGAAAGAGAGAGAGCACAAAGTAATAACCTAGTAATAATCGATTCGTGTTGCCATCTAGTAGATTGTGAACGTAACTCCTCTCTTTTTCCTCTCTCATTCTCTATCTCTTTTTCTTCCTCCTTCCCCACCTTTTTGTCTAGGATTGTTATTTTACCTCGAATCGTAGATTCGTTACGTATACATACGAACGCGCGCTTTACTATGCTCGCGATACTTTGAGCCTTTCATTTTCGGTTGCACCTGTCGGCAACAACGCCACTTCAGGCGTTCAAAACGAAAGATCCACAATTATAATAAGATCAAGATGACATGAAGTAGAAGTCACATTCTAGGAAAAGTCATAACGATGTTATACTGATACACTTTCGATAAAGATTTTGCGTGTAATTCTCTTGACATGACAATTATTTTTAAATAATTTTTAGTTAAAAAATACAAAATCACATTGACGTCATATACACTTTTGAAGATAATTTTGTGATAAATTCTTGATATGACGATAATCTTAAAATGATCTCTAACGTCAAAGTCATTTATCTTATAAAAAATTATTTTGATAATTTTGTGATAAGTTTTGACATAATAGTAATTTGAAGTGATTTTTTTTAATTGAAAAAAATCATTTTAGGAAAGATTATAATTATGTTATTTGATACACTTTCGATGATGATTTTGCGTGTATATCTTGACATGACAATCAGTTTTAAATGATTTTTAGTTAAAGCCCATTCTATAATTGCGTAGTTGTAACTGATTGTAATTGTAAGAATTAACCAATCACAGTCAAGTATAAGGAGAATATTCGATTGCGATTGGTTAATTCTTACAACTACAACCAGTTACAACTATTCTTACGCAATTGTAGAATGGACTTAAAAAAACACAAAATCATAAAAATAAGTAGAAATCAATACAAATATAAGAAGGGCAAAGAGCCAAGTAAATCTATCGAACAATATTCAATTATTTAAAATTTAATAAAACGCTTTAATAGATCTTTAAAAATTACAAATTGACAGACCTTTCGACTCCGATCGGGTCATTTTCAATGTTACAATAAATAGAATTAAAATGAATAGTGAACGCATTCTTCATCTGATATAAAGTATTCGGTATAGCTTAAGTCAGGTTAAGCATAAGTAGAAATCATTTAGAAAAAATCATAATATTCGATGCACCTTTGACGATAATTTTATAATGAATTTGATGATAATGATTTTAAAATGATTTTTTTTTGTTAAAAAATTACTTAAAAATCATTACCAAAAATTCATTACAAAATCATCGTGTGAAATGACATCAATATAATTTTTTCTGAAACGACTAATTTTTTTTAATTAAAAAATCACTGATATTACTATCATGCCAAAAATCCATCATACAATTATCAAAATCATAACTCTTTATGAGATAAATAACTTTGACGTCAAAGATCACTTTAAGATTATTGTCAAGAATTTATCACAAAATTATCTTTAGGAGTGTATATGACGTCAATGTGATTTTTCCTAAAATGACTTCTACTTGATGTTATCTTGATCTTTTTGTGATTTTATTATATATTTTATCTAGGTGATACGTAACTTGAGGAGAAAGAAAAGAGAGGAACACAAAGACTGCGTAATCGATGTCCACTTTTACCAATGTAGATTAATTGTAATCTTGATATAATTTACTTTTTGTCTTTTTCTAATTCTATATAAGAATTAGAAAAAGATCGTTAACCTATATAATGTTAAAGTTAAGTTACATCTAGAAAAATGACCACGACACGGGAAAAAAAGAGAAGGGCTCCTCTGCGAGATAAAAATTTCGTCCCGAGAGAGAAACGACCCGAGTACACATCGGAAAGAACATACGGAAATTTAATCCGTTCAGTAAAAGCCCTCTACGACGAAAGATCAACGGTGGGACGATGAGAGACGTCGGGACGCCGGGCGTCGTCGTCGCGACGCGACGCGGAGACGCGTTCTCTGTGGTTCTCAAGATGGTCCAGCTCACTCGCGGACGGTTCACGTAATCCTCTCATCTCCCCAGCTATTTCGAACCGGGCGATAATCAGCAACGGCTGCGTTGGTTCCTTTTACGACTCCACGCGAGATCGCGACGTCTCAACTGCGATGTCAAACAATCGAAGGTAGTGAGGGAATTTAAGCCTTGTGTACAATAATGAAAGTACAGACAATAGGAATAGAGAAAATAATCATTGTATATTATAAATTTTGTAATTTTTTAATCAGGCAATTATTACCTACTCATTAGACAATTGTTATTTATCTACAGTATATTGAGAAAAATTTTCTGATTGTACGAACAAGAAGAGAGTACAAATAAAATTAATTTGATTTATAAATTAGATATTGAGGAAAATGTTTTGATTGTACCAATAAGAAGTACAAAAAATAACAAATTCGATTCATATAAATCAGATACTGAGAAAAATGTTCTGATTGTAGCAACGAGAATACAAACAAAATAAATTCTGATTATATAAATCAAAGTTCTGGTTGTCGTAATTAAATTTCTAGTTATCTCGAGTAGAACGTTTCATAGATTTAATTGTCTAATTTATATCTTTCTGATTGAATCTATCAGAATTAATGCAACGAGACTTTTTTCAGCGTAAATTTATCGACTATTATCGCGAAGTTAATTTGATAAAACTTCTATTATTTTGCAAAACTGCTAGCAGTTTTTCATTATCTAGAATGGGTAATATAAACTTGACATTTTGCAACTTTCATGTCTGTTTCTACCACTATAGAGTAACTTTGATCTCGATTTATAATTTAATTATCTTTTCTAATTTTAGAAAAGATAATTAGAAAAGATAAACAGCATATTAAACTGCGATTAAAGTTAATCTATATTGATAGAAATGGACATTAGTCGTGAAGGGTAGATGAAGGATGGTATACGAATTTGAACGAAATATGGCTACGTTAAATATTAATTCATAATGTGTCTTTACATTGAAAAAAAAATGTAGTTGTATCAATAAGAGATACGAACAAATTGTATTCTGATAATACCAATCAAAATTCTGGTTATCGTAATTGAATTTTTGATTGTATTATCTCGACTAGAATGTGTTTGATAGATTTCATTACGTTTTAAAAAATTCAATGTGGATGTTGAATATAACCGTGGAAGTTAAATATAATTCTCACCTTGTTAATGTTGACCTAAACGCCAACAAAATGTAGATTTAACATGAGTTTTAAATCATACTGTTAAATTTGTAATGCCAAATTATAACTTAATTTGAGTTAGTTTAATTATTTTTGCATTGTGTCGCCACTGTTCCTGTTCTACTAATTTAACTAAAACTATGCAGTTAAACAATTATTTAACTGAAGAAAACATATTGATTCAAATTTAGTTTAATATTTACTATTTGCAAAATGCATTAATATAGCCATTGTTTACTTCGAAACTAACCATAGAAATGGACTGATTTACATTTTGGTAGACATACAAGCAAGAATAACAAAATGTTATTTTAACTCAAGGGATTAGGTTACCATTGTTCTTTTGATATCTAACAGTGTAGTGTTAAATCCACATCCATGCTGGTGTTTATGTGAACCTTAATACGGACAAATAATAACCGTGTATAATGTTAAATTCATACCATATTTTTTAGAGTATAAATATCTAATTTGTAACATAAATTCCAGTAATCTAGGGCGAATGAGGGTGCAGCGTGGTAATTAGTACGCAAATCGATAATCCGTGGATTTGTGTAAATAAATCCTTTATTCTATATTAAAAATTATAACGTTTCGACTCACTTTGGGGTCTTCCTCAGCTAATACCAATTTAAAATTCTTCCTTTGTATTAATTATAGTTGGAGTCACATCAGATTTACAGATTTGATGTTGAAATCTCTCACATTAATACAAAGAAAATGTTTTGAAACATTGGATCGATTCATTTAACAAAAACAATTAATAATTATCATCGCAGATTACATTACTGTAGGCATTCTTTGACTATACCATACTTTATACTAAAAGAATCTAATCTTTAACTCAATCTAATATCTAATTTGTACCTTTATGGTTGAATCTATTAGAATTCCGCCAAATTTTTTCCAGTGTAAAAAAAACGAAAGGACGTAAAAAAGAAACGTAGCGAAAATGATCGGACATAAAGACGGTTCCTGTCGAGATCGAAATTCGTGTGTATCGTTGTACCTCGAGCGACCGGATGACGCGATCTATGGGACAGCTTCTTGCATCGATCTCAACGAAAATTGCGTAAGGAGAAGCAATTTCCCGTTCGTGTCGTTCCGCGCAGCGTTTCCGTCGCTTTTCATTAAAACGAGCGTCAGGCATTTGGCGCGCGCGCGTAATTGCATTTCGCCGCGCACATTTGAGCGGCGAAACCACGCTGGGGCGACTTTTATAGCGCAATCTCGCGACTTGAAATACTTCCAAAATGCATCGGCCACCCCGCGCCCCGCCCCGCCCTCCTTCCTCCTGCCTCCTCTTCACCTCCTCTGTCATAAAAAGTTCTTCGAGTTTCGCTTTGAACCGCGTCGATTAATGTCTATTCCTATCAATGTAGATTAACTTTAACCTCAGTTCAAAGATATATTACACGTATTTTTTTAACGAAATGAAAAAATTATTAAAAAATTACAGATTTTTCTATATTGTATTTGAAAGTAATACGAAAAGTTTGGCAACCATTTAGAAACTGAATCACATATGGGTAAATACATATATGTATACCTGGTTTTTTTTTCAATGTTTTCTCCTGTTGTTTATAATTTTTTTCATTAATAAAAATACATTGTGTATTGTTAAATTTCTTAATGTCTGACGTTACAATTGCAAAAAATTTTTACAATATGTTTATTTTTAGGAAAGTTGTAAGCAATCGAGTTGGATTGTGTTGTTCTTGTAGAGTGCGTTTAAGAATTAAAAAAATTCGAGAAGCATTAGAAAAGAAGAATTAGAAATTTCTAGTTCTCAGACTTAGAAAAAACTAAAGAATAAATTAAACCGAGATATAACATTAATCTACATTAATAGAAATAGACATAATCCAATCGTTGAAGTGAAGGTATTAGAAAATGAGTAAGTCGGTTCGGTCAAAAGGATCGATACCGACGCGACAGCCTTCCATTATAACAATACTAACAGATAACGATCGCGCGTAGTTGTAACGAAATTACGATTTGTCACGTGAATCATAATACAATTCATATTCCGTATTTTCACCGTCATTCGCGCGCAACCGATATATTTATCGCCTCGTAGACCTCTTACGTGTCCGATTCGATCATCCGACAAGACTCTCTCTCTCTCGTGTTCTCCCTTTCTCCGTATCTGCCCACAATGCTATAAATACGGAATCTGCGAGCGTAAAACGCGAAGAAGGTCGCCGGGTCGCCCGGTTAACTCTCGCGTGTGAAATACACGCGGATTACGCAGGTCGCGATGACGGCATTTCGCCGTTAGAGGAAACGATGACGGCCCGGGGAAGAGGACCGGTCATGTTACTGGCGCTGTTTCAGCGCCGAGTGACCGCGGCCGCGAGAGCGTATCGTCATTAAATGCGTCTATAGAGCGCGACGAGAGGAGCGAGGCTGTGGCGGGGGAGACGGAGAGGTCGCGAAATGATGTCACCGCTTACGCACGTTCATCGAATTAGACCCCGCGCGATTTTATTATCCGCTCAGACGGCTCTTAGCTAAACGAGTTTAATCGCTTTTGCATGAGCCGCTCTCATTATTCACCCGCGTACCACACCGTCACGTAACGTTAATTCCCGTCCGGGGTGTGCGACGCCGTTCCTTTTTATTAACTGCACCCGCCGCTGCCGCCGTCGTCGGTTGGATGAGAAATGTCCTGCCAAATGTCAGATCTGTAAGACCGTCGGAAATTCGACGTTCGTCGAAAACTCGAAGGTAAACATTTCGCGAATATTAATATGAGAAATGTATTAACTGTTAAATTCATAATGTCAAATTATACCCACAACTGCGGAGTTATCTTAATCATTTTTACACACAGAAAAATATCATTGCTAAAAAAAAAAAAAAGTGATTATTCACTTACAATTTACTTTCCTGCTTTTAAATGTAAACGGTTATTTTTAACAAGGAATATTCTCTCGATAATAATCTTAAAATGTACTTGAAAGAAATTTCAGAAAAACATACTGAATATAAGAATCTATTTTCTTTTGAAGAACATTGTAAATTTGATCGAAGAAGTAACTTTATATAATAAGCAAATCGAATTTGTTTTAATTTAATAATATTGACTGAAGCATTAAACTTACTAGAAAGGATTCGGAATATATCATATTTTGATTAAATTTGATGCTCTTGACGAACTTCTGATAGATTTGCGGATACACGGAATTAGAAAATCGAAAATTTTCGCAAGTTTATCTTTTAGCACGTGACAAGTCTATAAAGTAAGAAGAAAATTTTGTCTGGCTTGTAGTTTTCTATACGTAAAAATAGCTAAATTTATAGAAACTTGAAGGCACAGTGACTTTTCAAAAGTGGAGATTTTAAGTTTTTAAAAATTTAAATATCGTTCATTTTTAACGAAGTTAAAGATAAAATTGCTTGAATTTTGAAGTTTTGTAGCGCTACGAACTCTTGTTCCAACTTAATTCCAACCCAATACAATATATAAGTTTGGCCAATATCTTTAATGTATTTTATGATTCTCTCTCTCTCTCTCTCTCTCTCTCTCTTTCTCCCTTAATGTAATCTACTAAGAACATTCACTTCGAAATAAAAAATCTGACAAAGAAATAATGACTTTCGCGAATCCCAGTTTCATTGATGAACCGATCAATCAATGTGACTCTCACCTGCTATTAGACACGAGAAAAAAATGAATCTGAGAGCGCGTTTTACGCGGTCGTAGAATAAATAGTGTCATGTCACAACTAGTCATCGGCAATGCTCGCGCTTTCCGAGAGATGGAAGAAATCAACGGGGAAATGATTCATGAATGTAAAAGAGCGTCCTACGCAAACACGATTCTCGTTCGCGCGGCGGCGCGGCGGGCGTTCTCGGAATTCTCTGGCGCGTCACGCGGCATACACGCTCAACCATTTTCTTATCAAAATCCCAGCTCGTCCTTAATACTAGCGAGGCACGCTCGCGGAGGAAATATGTGAGGAGAAAAAGGCATGTAAATAAATATTTACGACGCCCCCTTTAAGCGTCGTATCCGGCCGACCCGCCAACCAAATCGATATAAACGACGCTGAACGCGTCACTAACATTCATTCGCATTCGTGATACGGTCGTTAAGCGAAACAACAATATTATCCTCGAGGATGACGCATATATTTGTTTAATACTTTCACCGCCGCCGCCGTCGTCTAGTAATGCGCGACATTGGCGATTCATGTACGTGGAAGAAAAAAACAGAAAACGCATCGTTTGTGCCAATGGGTTATAAGACGTGATGATGTAAACTCCAACAACGCGTTACAAATGGATGACGTAATTGGCGAATAATTTTGCATATCGATCCATTAGATAATTTGCGAGAAATAATTTTCGGCTTGTAATCGTTCCTTGAAATGTACTCTGGCGGTGTGTTTCGATCTATTGTGCTCGTGCTACGTTACCTACACTTAACGATCACTTTTAGTGGATGCACCTTTTAAAAAAAATTGTCCAACAGCATAAACAGATAACGAGGCTCGACCAAGATAGGGAAGAATGACTGACACGTGGCGATTATATTCGTTGAAATTTTACTGGTTTGCCGCGGCCTCTCTCCACGTAATCGACAGTCTTTTCGAATACGCGCGGTAGTAAAATTGCGACAGAATGCAATTCAGTTTTCAGCGTGCAGTGATTTTGAGATGAACGACAGACGGCATCTGTCCCGATGCATCATTCATGCTTCTACCATTCGCTACACCTTGATTGCATCACTGTTTTTATTTAACTTCTAAAGAGACTCCTGTTGAATATGTTAATATCTAAATTGAAGAGAGAGAGAATCATGAATATATTTTTTGGTGCGATATTTTCAGGAGATGAAATATACAGCACATTTTATATCGTATTTATCAGGGCACTTAAGTATTTTATTTACATTAGTAATTATCACGATACTACAGTTTTGAAATAATTATCTTCTGCGATTGACACTGATATTCTTTTCGTATAAAATTCAACCAACAATATTCAATATCCTTACATGGAAAAGACGACTTTAAAGCATCTAAAAATTTAGCTAAATCTGAAAATAAAAATTATTTTCAGATCCGGATCTAGTTAAATTTTTAAATACTTCAGCAAAATTTTTCGTTTTTTTCCGTATTATACTTTTTTCTTTCATATTTTCAGGAAATAGAGTAAATAAGTACATTTTACTACATTTATCACTAAGTATTTTACATTAATTACCGTAATTTTAACAAAAGTAGATAATTATGAAATAATTATGTCTTGCGACTAACATCGATATTTTTCCGCGTATAAAGTGTTTAAGCAATAATAATCAGCATTCTCATCTTCTTTTGTGATATTTTCAGGAAATAAAGCATAATAAGCATCTAATGCCACATTTGGCACTTTAATATTTTACTTCGTTTTTATCACTCATTTGCTACAACGATACAAGTCAAAAAATGAAGCGGTCCAAAAAAATAAATAGGTAAAATTTTTTAAATTTAATTTTAAAATACAATTTTGATATAATAATCAATTGTAGAAAAAAAAACAAAAGATGTGTGCTTTTAATTTTTTCTTTATTTTTCGTTCCTTTTTGCAAGGAATTAAAAAAATCAAATTTTTTGAATTATCAAATTATTTGAATGTGTTGTTGTTGCAAATGAGCTATATATTTACAAAAGTAATTATAAAATGAAGTTCGACCAACGATGTTCAACACTCTCACGTTTTTGCGATATTTTTAAAAGATCGACTGAGCAAACATTTTAGTTACTTTTGTCATAGCACTTAAGTATTTTACGTCAATAATGATCACGTTACCACATTTAAACATCGTCCAACAAGAACCTTATTTTTTGCAACACAAATATGACTAGGAAAAAAGAAAAACATTTGCAACATATTTTTGTTTGCTCAACACGAATGTATATTGATAAATTTGGCTAGTACGTTATAATTTTGAAAATAATGTCAGAGGCAAAAAATGAGGAAAATGACTGTCTGACTGTTAAACGTTGAATAGTGTAATTATACGGTAACTATATATTTTGCAACTAACATGGGTATCTCTCTATACAAAGTTCAACCAACATTTAATATTCTCCTTTTTTTTGTACGTCTTTTTTACATAACGCAGAACGGAATTCCGCGAAGGGTTAAGGAGTCACGTGTCACTCTAATTACCACCCGCTCCGGCATAATTTCCACCCACGCCAGGACCACAATAACGGGGATTGTCTCAAGTGCGCACGCAAAGTCGAGGGGATTCACACGTTTTTTTTTTTTTGTACGTTAAAGTCGCGCAATAAGCCAACGCGAATAAAACAGCATACACACGACACTTCAATTATATTCCCACTAATTATGTGTAGCCTTCGAAAAATGTGAAGTCGTCATCGCGGAATTTCCGCATAAGTTCTCGTAGTGATAAAACCTGCTTCTTTTTTTCTCTTCCCCCACTGATCTCGCGTGGGTCGCGCTTTTCCACAATTTTTTGCGACGTCGTCCCGCAACTCGGAAATAAAACAGACCTGAGAACGCGAGAGCGAGAACGGGATCGAGTTTGCGTGTAGGTGAACTCATTAAAAGTGGATCTTCGAGTATCCGTGCAAGAGTTTCCTACGCGCTATACACGTGACGTCATCTAGTACGAGAACGTCGAGTTTCTCGCGAGAGCGTTTGTGGATTTTTCTAGCTTATTTAACTACGATCGCACGAACGTGTCGGGCGAGTTTTCCGTTCTTCTTTCCGTTTTTCACCTCGCGGGACTAGTAATTTTTATTATACACATAACGCGCGGCCGGAATGCCATGCTTTCGCAATATCCTTCTTCGCAGATGATATTCTTCGTTAACAATATCGCGTCACATGCTAATCGGGGTCTTCGGCGAGACGCCAAGTTGTCGAAAATTGCCTCGAGAATTGCGGCTATGAGCCGGGAAAACGATGAAATACGACACCAGCTATCGGGAAAGGTAGTAAAATGCGGTATACAATGAGGTAATAAGCAGCGGAATATAGACGGCGGGAACGAAAATATTTACACGAGCCGCGTATCAATGGACTTTTGCGAGCGTGTTACTCATTAAAGCAATCTGTTTCGGAGCTCCATCTATATTGAGTCACGGAGGTGATTACCGCGATTTTCCTTGAATTAATCAACTTAATTCATTTCGCTTAAAAAGATGGGAAGATTAAGGTATTTAATACCCGATCGGGGTAGATACCAGGGTGTAGCCGAATTGTATCGCGCGTGACAGCCACTTGTTCGATGTCACGCACAATATAACGTCACGCACCAGACCAGTCGGTCAATCCGATCATCCTCAGCTCTTCCGCATCTATCTCTCTCGTTATTTATTTTTCTTTATTTATATTTATTTCAATACAATAAATACACGGAAAAAGAATGATTTTGATAAAGTACTTAAATATTGAGACAAATCTATATCTAAAAATAATTGTATTGGATCATCAAAATAATCATGCAGAAATATCAAGCATAATTAGAAATGCTGCAAAAAGTTTTCATATTCTAGCAACAGTTTGAACATCTTACATAATTATTTTGATGGTGCAACAAAATTAGTATCAGATTTGTATTTAGCTAAATATTTAGACACTTCAATAAAATTTCATGTAAACAAATAAGATCAGTGGATCTTGGCCTAATAATATTTTTGTGTGAATTTTACAATTTCCCGTTCAAGCAAACTGCGCTTCGATTATCTAATTGTCGGTCTTAAAACACAATTCTACATTTTTAAATATCAAAGGAATAGTGATCCAATTCTTTAAGTTAAAAAATGTATTTTGTTATTTTTAACTTCCATGTGCGTCAAAATGTAAATCAGTACATTTCTGTGATTAGTTTCAAAGTAAAGAAGCAATAGTGACTCAATTCCTTAAAAGTTAAAAAAACATATTTTGTTATTTTTAACTTCTATATATGTCAAAATGTAAATCAGTAACATTTCTGTGATTAGTTTCGAAGTAAACAACGTCCCCATATCACCGGATGCACTTACAAACGAATAATAAACTAAATCTGAGCCAAATTTAATACATTTTCTCAAGTTAAATTGTTTAATTTTATTGTTTTAGTTAAATTAATGATATATCGAATGAGAACAGTGATGACAGAGATAATTAAAAATAACTCAAATATTAGGTATAATTTGACGTTATGAATTTAACAGCGTGATCTAAAGCTACGTAATATCACAAATTAAATTGGGAAGCAATTTAACAATACTGATGCTGATGAGCATCTAAACCTTCAACAACAGTTACGAAAACTACACTTAAGTTCTAAAGCTTCCTGTTTGAAGTGCAGAATGCAAGTGAATCAACCTCCGTCTTACGGCGATTGATAGAGGAAGATTTTAAAGGATTTGTACCTACAACTTAGAACTTTATAGTACCAATCGTCCAAAAATTTTCGCTTCGGGTCCACATTTCTTACTATATTCAAAGTAATACGGACTCGATCAATAATATACTGACCAGTAATATTGAATCAGTAATACTGTCAGAATACATCAATATTTTTACAATCTTACAGCATCACTATTATTGACAATATTTTAGCTCACAATCAGTTTTATGTACTTTATGGACCTTACACAGTCAATATACTCAAGATACTGTTAGTACCAACAAATACTGACAATATTATTGACTATAATCCGGATTTCTTGATTTTTGAGCATCACATCGTTCTGTGATAGAGGATATCGTGTATCGGAAGCGTGCTCGAGAATGAAGAAATCCGGATCACCGTTAATATTCTACAACAATCCATCAATATTACAGGCAATAATAATGACAGTATTTGTTGGTACTATAACAGCGAGACTGACAGTATTATTGACCGCATAAGGTTCTTACTTTATATGACGCAGAACATTGAAAGAACTGAGACATTGCAATGTTAAATGTTGAAATGTGAATGGTTTTCAACACTGAATTTGAGCTGATTTTACCAGTATAAAACACTGCAAAGAATTTATCCCGCAAAATATCCATTAAATGACATATTATGACTCGAAATATCAGCCAGGATTCAAACCTAGATCTTCGTAATTTCGTGACGTGCTTTTTACTATTGTTTATTTATTTCTTTCTTACGTTTAATATTTTTATGGGGGGGGAGACCGACCTCCCTTTACATTGTTCACAATCACGGTTACTTCATTCTGGAATCACACACGCACGCGAGCATTCAGGCAGAGCAAAACAGCAAACAGCGCGTTGCCGCACGCGTAATATATCTCTGATCTCTGATGACCGATCCGGTCTTTCTACAGTTCCATGCAGGACTGGCGGATGCCGTCCGTCGAAACATTTCCGCCTGTCGTATAATCGCTAGTCGCGACATACGCAGGAATGTATAATACATAGTCGGAGCCGTGCGCGACTCTCCAGGGACGGTTGATATTACGAAGTATCTCACCGCAAAATATCATTTTACGTGGTTTTAATATTTCAGCGTCTCGTCCATCATGCGTATATTTCTACACACAGAAAAATATTCTACTGCTAGAAAAGTGATTACTTCAGTTTACTTTTTTCTTTCAAGTAACGACTCAACAAAGAATATATTTTTTTAATATAACTGTCTTATAAAATATACTTATTACAAATGTTGGGCTTGGGGCTCCACTTTCATAGTTACATTATTGCTACAATGTTAATAATAATAATAATTATATTTATATAGTTTTACCAAAGAATATAGTTGATACTGAAAATGATAAAAAATTCTAATTAAATTGTGGTAATTATAATTTATAACGAATTTTTCAATATAAAATAACATATATAGATATCGTACTAAGAAATCCAAAACGTTTTCTTTCTTTACGGAAAATTGATTTCTTAGCCGTTCCGGACCAGCTCCGACAATTATTCTTACAGTCAAAACGATAAAAATAAAAACGAAAAAGTTTCGCCGACTTTACGGCTCTCAGATGACAATATAGTTCAAGTTCGTGGAAGTCTTTTTCGGGTATTTGGCACTCTCTTGGGACTTCCAGACAGCGCCTGAAAAGTTCCATCGCGAAATATTAAATCGATCCCGATTAATATGAAAAAGTTATCACCGATTTCCGCATAAAGCAAACCGCAAAGTTGACAGCTCATAAATGAAGTTCCTCACTGTAAAATTATTAGTCACAAATACCATATATTTTTCTCTGAGTACCTTACTTGTCTCCATTTGTTGATCTTTTTTCCGACTATTTATTTATTTATCTAGCGTCTCTATCTCTCTTCTTTCAGCTGCAGCGTGCATTAACTGTGCGATATATCGTTGCTGGTCAACGCACGCGTGCAGATCACCGGCCAAGGATGCGGTCCCCTTCTGTTGTCCCCCCCCACCCCACCCTCGACCTCGCCGTGCGCGCACGTGTAACGTAATCGCCGATAATATATAAGCACCATCGCGCCTCTTTTACGTGCCGCGAGACGCAACGTAGGGTATCGGGCATAGCTCTCGTCTGCTATCGGATTCTGCGGCGCCGGACTCTGCGGTGTTTGTTGGCTCGCTGGAAAATTCGTGCGGTGTGTGGTGTTGCGGAAAATTGTTTCACCAACTCCGGTGACCGACACTGACGCGGCCTGACCTGTCTCTTCCGCGGAAACAACGGCCCTGTCGTCCGTTTCCGCGTAATTTTGCTGTTTACGCAAGAATCAAGATTCCAGAATGAAGATTCTTTTGCACATGGAAGAAACATCGTGACAGAACGTTATTTCCGCTTTTTTAAATAGATAAATCAGTACATGGATAGATAGGTACCGTTATTTATTAAGTATTTTAAAATCAGATTATCTATTCAAGCGTTAAAAAGCAATACATAAAATGAGATATAAAAATAAAAAAGATGAAAATTGAAAAAATACAGAATACACACATAGAGTACATCCTTCCCTCTCGTTTTCTATTTTTGTCCCACGATTTTGATCACTTAATCTTTAAGTAAATATACTAAAAGGAAAAGTTTCGACATGTCACTATACAAAGTCCCAAATTCGAGACTCAAAGTACCAAGTGGCAAAAAAGTTTTATAAAAATTAAGCGGAAAGATTATTTGTAAATTTTTATTTTAATCAATTTCTTAGATGTGAAGGTTTAAATGTGGCCAATTACAAACTACGTTTATGTTGTCACCTGTAAGTATTAGTGAGTGCGTTGAAGTGCGCTTATTAAACTATCGCACATACGACTCATGGACAGCGGGTAGTCATCCAAACGTAGTTTCTATAATTGCCCATATTTAAACCGTTATTATCTATAAAATTACAACTTACAAAATTTACAAGAAACTTTTTTACTTCATTTTTTGAGAATTTTTTTGTTATATCATTTTGAGTCGCAAATTTTGGGGAATCCCGTATATTTAATATTACGTTACTATGATTACGTGATTATTAATGCTATAATGTTAGTAAAAACTAAATGTATAATTCTCTCTATCAACAAATATATATACAGTTGGCAACCAAAAATGACAATAAATTATTTTATTACTATAAAAATTATTGCTATTACTGTAGTAATTGATTTAACTACAAGTTATACATAGTAATGGCAACCACATTTTGGCAATAAAAGGTACCTATTATTAACAATTTTTTATTGTTAGTTAATAATTAATATCATTTTTGGTTGCCAACCATATATGTATATATTTAATGATAGAATTATATATATTTATTAGATACCAGTTTATACAGCAGTAATAATCATGATTGTAGTAACAAATACCAAAAATTTTTCTCTCAGTGTTGACAGGATATTTAGAAACACCCGAAAAAAACTCATTTTAAATTATAGTTATATTTTTTAAGTAGTATATATAGAATTTACATTAGTTATACTTTTAAATGATAAACGAATGTAAAAATAATGAACTTTTGAACTTCTTGGCAGTACCTTTTAGAAAAAGTTTTTAAAATAACTATATACCTAGGCACCTTTCTATCTAGTTAAAAGATAATAAAACCAATGCTGTTCAAGATTTATAATTCTGAGCAATGACTCGATATGTATCGACGTTCATGTTATCTATTAGCTTTCTTTCTTAATGAAGATTGAAAAAGGAAGGGCGTAAACATAAAAATGTCAACACACGTTAAGTAGATAGGGTTAAGTCGAGGTCCAGAATTATAAATCTTGGACTATATTGCCTTAAACGATTCACTTTCTCTTTTCAGAGATAAAGTTCGAAAATTAGGCCAAAGGGCGAGATCGGCCGTTAGCAGAGTAAATTTAATCAATCTCACGCGGATCTTCGCACGTCACGACGTCGTTTGCCAGGATCGTTTCGTATAATGATCAAGGTTGCACAGTCATGCCCCTACCTTCCCTGTTCATCCTACAAGACGTATTCAGGAAGAAACAATTTCATTCGATCTGTCCTTTCTTTTTTCTCCGTTTCTCTTGGAACGGTGATTGCTCCCATAATGATACAAGCTTCTCGTAGAAATAGCACAATTTTATCATGGCGATAGAAGAAAAAAAAGAAAAAAGCGTAAAAGTTGGGAAAGACAGTAAGTAAGACAGAGAAAGTATTGCGAGATAAAATTGCATTATCCCTCCTATTCTTCTTCCCCTCTCTCCCTCCTCTTATGTCGCGATCACTCAAGAGATATTTCGGCTACGTCTGCTGACGTCAGATATAATAAGGAAAAGCGTATATAATGCGAACGCATGCTGCGTAATTGAGATACTTGAGATAGGAACGATACAAGAGGAGACAGATGAGCTGTAACTATATATATGTGTGTGTGTATACACACACACACACACACACACACACACATATGTATATTATGCGTATAAGATTATTTCCTGGGAAGATCGAAATGGGGAAGAGAAATTATATACCGGCGACCGTGTTAAACCGTGGAATTTAATTTGGCGTTTTCATCAGAGACGTTGTTTAAATCTTAATTAGGCCATTACGTCATTCCTCGATCGAAGAGTAGGTATGTGAGTTTCTCGAAACTTGCTTGATTCGTTGAATTAAACAGAAGACCTTTAACCGCGCGTGTGTCATACACAAACTCCGCTAGGCGGAGAGATATATATCAAGTAATTTTCTGAAAACAATGAAAAAGGAGAAGACATTTATAAAAATTCTCCTGAAACACGAATCGATATTTAATTCTGCATCGACAATGGGACTTGAAGGCCGTTTTTTTAATTGTGAATTCTAGTAAATAAATTTTTTTTTTTAATGTATAAGAAGTAAATAAAATACAATTCAACTTCTATGACAATAAAAACTCGTATAAGCTTTCACAATTATACAAATTTTGATTTTTTAAAGTGTGCGAAATATAATACAGAGTGACAAAAAGTTTAGCAACAAAGTGTGTATTAAATTATTAACATATATTTACAAAAATCAGTATCGTATATTTATATAAAAATATAAACTTTAAAATGTTTTAGTTATATCGTATTAGTTATAAGTGTATATTTTTAGCTTTGATAGAAGCTTTAATGTTTCAGGAACATATCAATGATGGCCGCGTATCTTTTTATGGATTCTATTAAGAAACTAATAGAGCTATACTTCACCAACCGATCAAAAGTCTTTTAGTGTTGCTGCAGAATCTTTTTGGCATCTATTAATAAGATGTAACTAATACTTCATAGTTTGCTCTTTTGAATATACGTTACTATCTAGGTAGCAAGGTGACGTTATTTGTCACCTTGCTACCCAGATAGTTTTGACGTAAAAATGACGTCAAGCATGAACGTCAGTTTGTTATTCAGACAGAACATAGAGTCATAATTGAATCATAATATTGCTTACTGCACTTTTTTGCATTCAGCATCTTCGATTTCTCTCTCTTCAACACCCGAATATATGTACCTGTATATGTATTTATTTCATTTTAAGTGCAACAGTTTTGGATGTTTCAAGTAACACGAACAAATCTAATGAATCATAGGACATCATTATTTAATATTTAAAAATGAACTTAAAATGATGATAAACACACACAACTTTATATATCTTTTTTATCATCTTGCATAAAAATCTACATCGAGTTCAAAGACCAAGGTTGCAAAATTACATATTATAGCAACAGAGAATTAAAAACGATGCATATCTGTATCAAAATTGTTAGATAATAATAGTTTTCGAAAATATCCCAGATGATGAATGAATATCACGAAGAAACGTCTTGACAAAATTTAATTAGAACAACATACGTTTATAGATATTCATAAAACACGTTAAACATTTTTCCATAAAATTTTGCAAATCGCCCGAAACGATAAGCGAGACACGACGGGAAAGATTCTTACAAATATTCGACTTTGCACGTATGAGTGAACCACGACAAGATTGATCGTACTCATCGATCCTACAGAATCTTGAGTGTTCGGTGTAAACTGTCGCGTAAAAATGTCGACGAGTTCTTATCGCGCGTATTAACGGCGGTGGATGCATTTCGCGAAACGGTAAAAGACAAAGTAATTCCATTTAGCAGACTCGCTCGTGATTAAAAATAGCGTCGCGATGTCTTCGTGCACGCGTTCTGTTTTCTCTTTCTCTCTCTTTTTCTCCTTCTCGACCGAACCGGCGCACCCATTCGTGTGCCATTTGTACACAGGGTGCTCCAGAAATCCTGTTCTTAATTTTAATGGAGCGACCTGTACGCGCAAAAGAGCAACATTCTCAATCATGTGTTCAGTGTCTTGTAAATCGTGACGATAAATTGATAATATTCCATATTTCCTCGTTGCACGTAATTGTTAGAATTAAGTCTCGAAGGCGTACGAAGCTCCAAAAGTACCAAGTGCAAAGTTCTAAATAGAGAATATGAAAATTTATGCAGAAATTTATCCAATATTAAAAACTGTTTCAAATTTTAATTATATTAAAAGTTACATTAAAAATATTACATAAAATTTTCATATCTCATATTATATTAAAAAAAAAATTACATTAAATTTATTAATTATTATTTTTTCTTCAAATCTAAGCTACCAGATTTTACCTAGAAAGATATAAACAAACGGAATTTAAACGTAATTTCATGGACGCAAAAATTATATATATGTATGAATGTCATCTAATTACCTATATTAAATTCTGTTTGCACCTGCGGTTTGCACTATAAAAACAAGAAGCTATAGTGAGTTCCGATAATTATAATATATGGTATACGTCATTCCGCACTAATAGATAAGATCGTAACATGACAATAACGCAATCGTATAAAGATTAAATCAAAGGTATTATTAAAAATATATTAAATATGAATTATTATATATATTGTTTTGATGAATTCTAATTCAGCGAATTTTATACAGAGAGACACAAACGAACGAAATTTGAACAGATTTTTATGTAAAAAAAATACACACACACACACACACACACACACACATATATATATATGACGTTTGTAGATATATATATATATATAGATCTACAAACGTCATCCAATTGATATTAAACTTTATTTACACTTGCAGTACGTTATGAAAGCAAAAAGAAGCTAGTGAGCCACGATAATAAGTACACGTCATTCAGTACTAATAGATAAGATTGTAACACGATAATAGTGTAATCGCATAATACGATTTTAATTAAATTATGAAATAATCGCGATAAAAATCTATCATTTTATTACGGGAAGATCTTAAGGCTGTCTTTTTTTTTATCTCGTTTACATTAATTTATCGCGGTAACATCGTCGTTATCCGTTATCGGACATCACTCAATAAGCCAAATTTGCCAATAGAATTATTTTTCGATGCCCAAAATAACGACACTCTATGGACATTTAGCTTTCGTATTTATTAAAGCTATATGAAATATCAGAAGACGAGCGATATCGATTTGATACCGTGGGTCGAGTTTTTAAACTTGCGTTATCACTTGAAGCGTTTCCCAAACTTACTTGTCTTATCTTGAGTAAAAATCTCTCTGCATAATTCAATTTAATTTCAGCTCGCAATTAGAATTTAATCTAATGGTTCGTAGACGAAACTAACTTTCCCAATTTGTATATTTAACAGCTAGCCTTCGTTCCGGAATGAAAATGAATAATAAA
The DNA here is from genome assembly GCF_001594065.2 of Cyphomyrmex costatus. Taxonomy (NCBI): domain Eukaryota; kingdom Metazoa; phylum Arthropoda; class Insecta; order Hymenoptera; family Formicidae; genus Cyphomyrmex; species Cyphomyrmex costatus. The sequence continues at coordinate 920,209 of NW_017276039.1, forward strand.
TACCGAGGCAAAAGTTTCATATTTCGGTCTGAGAGCCTGATTCGGATACACTTATTTGTATATTTATCCGTGTACTTGTATTCTTATACGCGCGTATATTTAGATGCCATTTTGACATTTCATAGAGCTGCAAGTTGCCGCTAATGCTTTATAATCTTTATTCTTACGTCACGTCAATAAATCGTCATTGGCGACATTCATTTCCTGTGACTAATTGCGGCTGTAAACTCCAGGAATACAGTAGTCCACTTGCTTTATAATTGCGTTAACAAAACATCTGTGCAATTTGCAGTCCGCGGTGCATCTTTCACGTGTCGGCACCGCGAACTGTCGATTATATATTCATAAAGATTTGAAAGTGTGTTTATGGGTCACCCGGTAGGGCGAGAATCGTGTCGACTGTGTGATTAATATTAATTAATTAACCGCCGCGGTGGCTATTTATCAGGAAACATCCGCGATATGAAACGAAGCGCGTAATTCTCAACGGTTTTACGCACGCGGCCAATAATTTATTTACCGAGACTAATGCTTTCGCGAGATTGAACTCACAAATCCAGGCCACGCGTTGTCATAATGATTGACAATTAAAGTTCCGACGTAAATGCTGCTGACGTCGCTCTCGCGAATCTCTATAGCGATCTATTTCCATCGGCGATCAAGAATCATTCTTCCCTATCGTGTACACTCAATTGTGCGTTGATCCAATTTGCATCGTATTATTATGTTACGACCTCAATTGCGTTAATTAAAACGTAATGGAGTAGTAAGAGCACAAATTATACTCTACAAGGTATCTAGATGTACCGACGAGTATGAATCATAATTGCGTTATGTATATATTATTAATAAAAAAATTTTAACAAAACAAGAAACGGAATTAGACAAAACGAGATATTCGTATAAATTTAAATTACATTAACATAATTATAGTTAATTATATTAATTGTAGCATAATTATATCAATATAATTATAGTTAAAATTGATAATTTTTCGATCCTAATATTAGGCCAATCTATTATGTGTATCGCAAAAACTCACATTAACTTGTTTAACAGGTAGTTCAAATCGTTTGTAAGATACTTTAAGGTATGCTTGAAGGTGCGCTGATGTTACATGATCATCATTAAATAGCGTAAAAAATTATTTATTATATTATTTACTATTACGAAATGTATATAAGACACGTGCTTATATTGAAAAAAAAAAAAAAAAAAGAGCGCCTTG
>NW_017276039.1:921483-1007334 GCF_001594065.2 Cyphomyrmex costatus
AAAAAAAAAAAAAAAAAAAGAGCGCCTTGTTCTTAGAAAGGGGTGTAGTCGTTGAGGTACGATAGAACGCCAGTCATCGATCTACACTACTGATCTATGCGCGTTGACCTACACTACTGCAGCTTCGAAATTAGGTCAGGACATTTCCAATTTGCATACAGATGTGAGATACAGTATCATGGATCGGAAGAAAAATGTTCATTAATAATAGTTAATGCTTTGAGCAAGGTAGAAAGGCGGCTTACTCGTACCAAAACTCGAGCGATATATGTTATATAAAATAAACAAGAGATCACGCATATCAATAATAATTAAACAAGGATAAACGAGCGATTGAGCTTTATCTTTTAATTCGTTAATTAATTTTTTTTTAATGCAGATGGATAAAGCAAATAAATTTCATTTAACGGATATTAAAATTTCACGCGTACATAAATTCTTTACACTTTCGTGCTCATTCATAAAATATATATTTCGCTTCACTGACATACGATCCTATCGGTATGGAGTTACGGTTTACTCAGAGAAAAATATAATGGTAGGAAGTGTAAGGTCAACTAACAAGTTTTATATATGTAAAATTAATATACATAGTTGAATATAGATGTTTTACAGTTGCAATAACTATATAAAGGCAATAACTATACAGGTTTTATATGCAGAATTAATGTGCATAGTGATAATGAATAAATTACTTCATGGTTACGAGAAAAGTTATAGTTGTCACTTTTATAGTTGGCACTACTATGACTCTTTCTCTAAGTGTAGAAACTGTAGTTACTGCAGTACACCTTTAAATTCATAATATCAAATTATATCCAATTTGAGTTATTTTTAATCATTTCTATAGGTCGCCACTGTTCCTACCCGATATATCTTTAATTTGACTAAAATAATGGAATTAAACAATTTAACTCAAGAAAATGTAAATATAATTCAAGTTTAATTTATTATTTCAATAAATGTATACGTTAATATTTACTTTGAAACTAGCCACAAAAATGGATTGATATACATTTTGACACGTGGAAGTTAAAAATAACAAGATTTTATTTAATTAAGGAGAACAAACCTATTTCTGGTCGAAGCGAATCTTAGTGCTTAAATATTTCACAGAGTTTATATACATATCTAATTCTGTAAACCACGCGCCGAAAATATTATTTAATCTAAGGAATGGGGTTACCATTGTTCCTTTGATGTTTAACAATGTAGTTACAATTTCATGTAGCTGTCATGTAGCCTATATCTGTTTTACTTTTGACGATAAAACTCTCAAACATTCCGGAGTTGTACATTTCAGAACGATAATCAGAACCGTTTGAATTATCCTATTTGGTCGTCGATTGACCGGGAAACGGTATTCGTACTAGGTATGAGAACTGTAAAGTGATTACGTCACGATCGTTGACGTCTCTCGACACGTGACTCGGACACGAGGTCCTATGATCGACGTTCAGAGATTCGCTGTTTAATCGACGCTAACTAAGGACTGGAAATCCGATTTGCCCGAGCTGTGTTTCGCACAGAAGCTCCTACGTTAGCTGCAGGATAGAATTAGGCGGGGAGGGAGGGGGGGGGACGAGCGACGGTGAAAACGACCTTCCTTCGCGCAATCGTGAGCTGCCTGTCCGAGTAAGATAAAAGGCTTGACAGATATCTCGAGAGATACCGCATGCCTCCGATAACGTGTCAAAATAATTGTCATGTAAACCCGTCGGCTGTCGCAAGACACGATCTGACGTCAATCGCCGTCTGTTTGTAAAGCCGGCGACGTTCGCGACAGGACGCCACGTAGAATGGAACCCGATGCCGGAAATCGAAAACACCTATAATTTCGGTAAGCTCTCGGATCCCCGCAGCCGATGCCCGTGCGGCCGACACGTGAAAGCGATCTCCGGTGGTTTTCCCGCGACAACAGAAACGCGACGCCCGTATTTCTATATACCTGCCACCGCGTAATCGAAATTGTACCGTTTTTGCTCCCCGATAACTATCTTTCTGCAATATTCGACATCGATATTAATAACAATTTATAAAAATACCGATAAATATCAACGATCATAAATTGACATTTATGAAATCTGATATTCGTAAAAAGAAACGTAAAATATAGACCTGACGTTATTTAGAAAAAGGCTGCGATTGAATTTTTTACACACAGGATGATTCCTAAATAAGCACGTAAAATTAAAGGGGATATTCTTTGGCTTATTTTGAAAAAAAGATATGTATATAATATACCTATATTCTAAATAGTCTGAACTGTTTCGTCAAAGTACAGGACATCGAAATTGATAGAAAAAAATGTGATAATTTCGGAAATTTGGAAAACTTAAATATATTTTATTCAAATTTGTACATGTGGTATTATATTGAAAAAAATCGCAATATTCAGAAACAAATATTACTCGCGACATTTTCTTTGATATTTATTGTTTATAAAAAGAGTTTGACTATGATAAAATATACATTTCTGTGAAATATAACCTCGTTTTTCTTATTAATTGTAAAAAATAAAATTAATGGTTTATTTGCTAGAGAGAGAGAGAGAGAGAGAGAGAGAGAGAGAGAGAGAGAGAGAGAGAGGAATAAAATTTCATTTCGTCGTGTTTAAATAAGAATTTATTTCAGTGAAATAAACATTATATCCCACAAATAAATTAAAGTATTTTTCACGACAACCATTTTTCAGTACCGAAACATTTTTACATCTATCAGAGACTTGCGTGTGAGTAATTTATATTTTCAAAACGAAGCAGTTCAGGATATACGTTTATAGAATATATGTTCACCTTTTTTTTCGTAAAATAAATAAAAACATCACTTTAATTTTTTGTATTTATTCAGAAATCATCTTATATATATTTAGACTCTCAGACGAAGTACATTTATTTATCGAGCGCTATACAATCTTTGAAAATAAATACTTTTTTCACTCAAGCCGTTGAATAAATGTCTCGTAACGAGTTCGATATTGCCTCACATAAAAGCGATATTGGATCGATCTCTTTTCGAGATTGACGTTAGATTGACGTTCGCATTTGTGGACTGCGGAGAAAAAATCAAAGAGGAAGAGAGAAAGAGAAAGAGAGAGAGAGATCTTGCTTCGAAAATGAATCAGCGTTATCTTCTACGGGAAATGCAAACGAACCGCTTATCATGGCTCGCGTGCGGCAATCCTACACGCGAACGGATTCTTTCCGTGGGACGAGATATTGGGAACTACTTCGTAATAATCGTCGGCAGAGAAATTGCTGTGCGCTGCATGAATGCACATATCCGTTGTGTTCATAATGGCAGAGTTTGCAGGAATAAAGAATCACAAAGGGAATATGAGACCGCCTGTTCACCTTCCAGTCTTTCACTCTCCGATAATTTAAAAAATAAAAAGAATCTCGCGCAATCTAGAAGAAAATACAGGAACGCAAGTGTAGATAAAGTAAAAATTTAGATAACACTTTTGTGATAATTCATTATCTTATCACAAGTTATACAATGAAGCCTATAATACATTCATGGAGTAACTATAGTTTAATTTTGTAAACGCGCTTCTTTCGTAAAATAACAATTCGATGTTTACTAAAAATGTTGAATGTGTTTCCGCGGTACCTCCGGCAGAAATCTGTTATTATACGTCTGATCTTGACGAATCTCGTCGCCTGTCTCGTCGCCGTTCTGAAAGACGACGAATAGACTGTCCGCACGCGGCTATGACGCGGCCCTGACCGCCGACGCACACGATTCATCACGGAAAAATAATTGCGTGGAACGTTATTGCCTCGAGTGGAATTGCATCGCGTGTCAGAGGTAACGAAATTATGCAACGACAGGAGAGGCGATACGTCGCAATACTTGAAATGCATCGCGTCGATCTCTGGCGTGCGCGATTCTTCTCTCCGAGGTTTTCGCGGGATATATATGCGATTGGCATTCGCGACTCGCCCGAGGAACGCGTCACGACTTTCAATTCAATCAGAAGCGACACCCGATGGCGTAAGCAACACGAGAGATTACGAAGAATTACAAGAATATCGGACTGATGACTATATACATTGTATTAATAATCACGAGAAAACGCGCGTTGGCGAACGGGTTTCGCGACTTCAACGGAAATCAGTGTCGGAGTGATTTTTTTCGAGACCCGTAGTCAATTTCAAAACCCATCATGATGATGATAATAATAAATACTACTGAATAATAATAACAAATGTTAATAAATGCCAATAATAAATAATTATTGCTACACTAAGAGAAAAATGTTTGGTATTTGTGACCATAACTGTATGGGTAAAACAATTATCGTTATAGGAGCACCATTTTTATTATTATTTCAGTAATAATTATAAAAATGCACTGAAAGAAGAGTCTAATAACAGCTACCAAATAATGAATAAAATAATTTCAATTAAATATCAATCGATAACTAAACATATATTATAATAATTTTAGTTTTTTAAATATTTAATAATTATTATCGCGAGAGAAAAAATTTGATTAATTATATTTGATAATACTTATCAAATATTAAAAAAGAGAAAGTAAAATTATTTTAATTTATATTAATCGAACATTTGATTGAAATTATTTCGTTCAACGTGTGATTGCTATTAGATATCGTACAACTATAATTATTTTATTACGCAATTATAGTCACAAATTCACAAATATCGTACACTTTCATTATCAGTGTAGGGTAAGATGCAGGATCGTATTCGTTCACGGCGAATACGAAGCGTCGAAAGTCCGTGAGTCTCAAAAGTAGCGGTATTTAACGAAGTACGGCGTTCAACAATAAAGCGCGTCGCGGTTTTTTAAACAGCACCGACGCAGTGTTAACGATGTAAGTATGTAACCGATATTGGATCGATTGACCCGAATCCCGACGATGGAAAGAGGATAAATAATAGTCGCGACCTGATTCTACGATAATTCCTATCGAGAGCGACGGTGACGACGGCGGCGTCCGCGGCCCTTGTTTCTCATCGACGGAACATCTTATTGCACGAGGCGACCATATCGATTAATCCTTTAAAAGGTCATGTCAATATAACGGTAGAAAATGCAATATGCATTGACACGACGCGGCTCGTGGCTTGACAAAGAACGCGCGGAATATACACCTCCATCTCATTATCCTCCAACAACGACAGTATTCGCGCGCGAATAAAAGTCTACCCTGATCGTTTTAACCAACAGCCTAGTAATCGCGAAATTGCGAGGTGCACGGGTAGAATTTTGATTTATACAATATCGCGGGCGAATATATACGGGTACGGTATTCTACGCTCTTCTGCATCGATACAGTGTTTTAATCTCGCTAATACAAAGCTTGTTCAAATTCACAAAAAAGTCATTGACGCGAAATTCGACCACAAATTCATACCGTGAAATGGGATAACTTTGGCCCAGTTGAGATAAATTTGACCTGAATTTTAAAAAGGGCATAACTATAGCACTTTAAAACACACTCTAAAAAATATGGATGTGAATTTAGACACTATGGGTGTCAAGTATCATTCTCATTGTGTGAAGATGATGTAAACATCAACTTTAGAACGGGTTTTAAATCATGATGTTAAATCTACACCATGTTGGTATTAATATCAACATCAACACGGTAAGAATTATTACATAAATACCACATGATGTTAAATCCACGTCTGTATTTTTGGAGTACACGCATCCAAAATCAGTATATAAATCTTAAAACGTCTTTAATGTTTTAACATACGAAGAGAAAAGACGGTTTATTTAGCTAAACTAAGTTAGTTTGTCCTTATTTCTTTCGATGAAGATTAGTCGAATATTTTTTTCTCAGTGTATGTATTATATGACAAAATTTGGACCAAAGTGATATTATTTTACAGTATTACCAAAAATTCGCGACTGTAAAGAGCAACTCCAATCAGGACACTAATGAGACAAAATGTAATATGTAGAGCAAAAATATTTGCGCGAAAGAAAAAGTCGTTCCTGATGCCGTTCCTAATTATATCTCATACTGTCGAAGTGAATGATTTTTACTCGCAAGCGAGACACGCAATAACAAAATAATATTTGTGTACATAGAAAACAATGCAATTTAGCCTTGAGCACTAGAGCGTGAAGGCTTCTCATCTCTCGCATATGAGGACTATACATCACCGGTGATGTCAAAAGCATATTTTCGCGCTGTATGCTCCGACCGTCGATGCGGCTAAATTTACCGAAACATTCACAAATCGTAGACGCGAAGCGATGTAGATGTCAGAAAAATAGCTCTGAATAAAAAAAGGACGGGGGGAAAAGTCTCGCACGACGAAAGAGACGCTGTTTAACAGAAGAGAAAAATCGAACGCTTCACCCAAGGCCGATATTTCTCGGATGGAGTGGAAGATTACACCGCTCATTTGCTACAACGATACAACACGAAGAGCAATGTTTTCCAGAAAATAAGTTTGAATGTTTTAAATTTTTTAAATATTACAATTTTGAAATGCAATTTTGATGACATGACTAATTAAAAAGTAATAAAAGTACGTTTTTTAAATATGTGCTTTTTTTATGTTCCTCTATTCTTTTTTACAAGAAACTAAAAAGTGATAATTTTTAAATTATGGCAAATGAGTGATATCTCAAACTCGATATGGGCGAAGTTAAACCATTTATCATTTTAGCGTTTATTTTATAAAACAATCAATAGTACTTTTTCTCAAACACAATTCATTTGTGAATATCAGGAGAAGAATTGATGGTGCGAAGTGTTGAAAGTGTTCTTGGCGTTTAGATCATCTCGGATTTCAGTCAAGGGTTTCGCGATAATCGATAAATGTGACGGATAAAAAAATGTGGGTACCGCACGATTAACGGACTTTTATCGTGCCACCGTAATCTTTTCTACACAACGCGCTCTTTGCACGGATGCCTTTTAATCGGGCGCACACAGTACAACAACAATGTGTACGTTAACAGTTAACGCGAGGATCCTTGCCGGCAGCATCGACTCTTCCCTATTTTTACATGCATCCAGCCACGATGTGTAAAAAGTGAAGGATATAAATAACCTCACCTATTTACATGTTAAATTGGATTACATGCGCGTGTGTATCGATACAATAGTGCGAAAAAACCCCGGACGAGAATAACTTTACGAACGAGGTAAATTATCAGCTTTTAAAAGTTCTAATACCGAGGAGGAAAAAAATATATATGCATGTATACATCAATCCCGCGCCACTTTGCAAGGAGGCCGAGATTAACAAGGAGTATGAGTCTCCACGAGGAGAGGAAGAAAAAAGCAGCGGGGGTGGGGAAGCGAAAAAAAGATGAGAGAGAGAGAGAGGAGAAGAAGGGAGGGCACATTCAGAGAAAGACACAGCATGGTATAAAATTAAAAGTAATTTTAAGTAAATTAAAAAGTAAAACAAAAGTATCTAAATTAAAGTAAATTAGAGATAATATCACTTGGATTTTATTTTTTTTTTTTTTTATTTGATACAACACAGTTTCTTTTCGAGGAGCGCGTATTCTTAGTGCCCTTTTTTTACCGTTTTGTACAAAAGCAATTTTGTACTGATAAAAGTGACAACTGTACAAGTTTTATATGTAGAATTAATGTACATAATTTATTTAACTACGTAATATAAACTGTACATATAAAACTTGTTTAGTCTTTTAGCTTATCACTTTCATAATTGCTACCTCTATATTTTTCTCTGCAGGGGGAGGAGGAGAGATTGCAGATATGATTCCAGGTAGAACACAGAGTCATAATTAAGTCATAATGATATCATAGGACGTCATCGTGACGTCATTCGTCACTTAAAAATGAACTTATAAGTGATAAATAAGACCATGATGAAGTCCTTATAATATTATTATGACTTCTGTTCTACTCGGGACATAGCACAGATATGATATGTATAATTAATGTATCGTACGTAGTTCACTCAACTACGTACATTAATTGTACATTTAAAACTTGTATAGTTGTCCTCATAGCTGCTACTGTTATGTTTTTCTTTGAGTGGGACGAGAGATTCCAGATATGATATATATATATATATATATATATAATAGCTTCACGATATTTAAATAGGCTCGCGGCGACGCGCACGCATTGCGTGAAATTAATTTCTATTTTCGGAGACGGCCGGGAACACGTGAAGAATTTAGAGCGCGCGGGTATACGTAATTCCGAAGTAAAACCAAGGCTCGCGCGAGCAAGAAAGAGAAAGAGGCTAGCAAATTGAACGAGGCGGCCTGCAGCGTCAAAGAGTCGCGATATAACCGAGATAATTGCTCGCGCGTGATGAGCGGCGAAGAGAAATGCATGTTAACGTCATTGAAAGAAAGCGGATATTTTATTTTGTACCCTTATGCGAGGGAAATCCGTATAATATCCACACATATGCATCACAGGCCATTTGAAAAGGTCAATCTATTTTTATCATTCGTTTTATTAAGTTAATTCTCCGATTTAATGAAATGATCCCGACTGAATCGAAGAGCATAACTCGTTAGCTTGCAGGACGATTATAACTGCCACGGGAGAATTATTTATTTATGCCCGAGATTCCGCAAGGGAATTTACAAGAGAATCTCTTTTTATATATGAATTAATTCAAAAGGGCGGATCAATCGCGTCGCGATGACCGATCGATTGCGCAAGTTGCTCTGACAGAATGGATCGAGTGAATCAACTAAATGCGTTAGCCGAGCGACTAATTGATTCGGGTTAAGTACATTGTATTTTATCCACGTGCACGATATATCAGATTACGAAGGCAAAGTGTAAACACAATCAAGCGGCGAGCGAAAAGGCCGACGCAAACTGAATTAAGAGATCGACCGAGATTCATCATCGATTACGCTTTATCACTCGATCCTCCCCCATTTGGCCTCTCTATACAGGGTGTCTCGCTTTTATCGATAATATAAAAAAATCATTCGCGGATTAAATTTGGCGGATTCATTTTCTCGAGGGATGTTTTCGCTTATCGATTTATCGCCGTTTAAACTTAGGTATCATGTGTTGGACATTACCTGCCCTCAAACTAAAATCTCGTTACGACGATAAGTCTATTTGAAATATAAGCAAAGTATATAAGCTGTTGCCTAATTCGTTAGAAAGTTCCGCTTTTGATCGCTTGTGGCTCGGTAACTATTAACGTCCCGATATTACAAGGAAAGAACGATTTGCTGAAGTATCTAAAATTAAACTAGATTTGAAAATAATATTATTAAATCCTCGAAATAATTACGTAAAACATTCAAAATGATAATACGTTCTAGCAATTAGCTTGAGTACTTATCCAATAAAATATTTGAATGGTCCGACATATGATTTTCAAATCTGCATCTTGTTAAATTTTTATAGATACAGATCTGAAAATACTTTTGTTGAAATATCAAAATAATTATGGAAATTCAAGTATGACGTTGTAAAATGTTTTGACATTCTAACTTGAGTTCCCTATTTAATTATTTTGATGGCTTAACAAAGTTATTTTCATTTGATATCTAAATGGAAGGAACAAGTTTGCTGCCAAAAGTTTAGCTAGATCTATAATAAAAATAATTTTAAACCATTAAAATAATTATGTAAAAAAGACTCAAGCATGGTAAACATGCTGCAAAAAAATTTATCATTCTAGTAACCAGCTTGAAAACGTTCTGAAAAGAGTCTGATTGCAATAATAAGAATTCAGATTGAAAATATTGATAAATAAATCAAAATTTAGTTAAATCTATTATAATTCTAAGATAATAAAAATTCTGATTGATATCTCCTAATTCGTCTATTTTTAACTAGAAACTTTTTGTGCGTAATAATTTTGATTATTTCAACAAAATTATTTTTAGATTTGTATTTAGCTAAATTTGTAGATACTATATGTTAAATTCATAACGGCAAATAATACCTAATTTGAGTTAGTCTTCATTTCTATTCAGGTCACTACCGCTTCTACTCGATATATGGTATCGTTAATTTAACTATAATTTAACGTAGCTAAACAATGAAGTTAAACAATTTAATTCAATAAGAAAATGTATTACATTTAACTCACGTTTAATTTACTATTTATTAAATGCATACGTTAACATGGGCATTTTTACTTTGATATTAATCACAGGAGTGATTTGATTACATTTTGCCATAGATAAAAGTTAAAAATAATAAAATATTATTTATAATTCAAATGATGAATTATATCATTGCTCTTTCAATTTCTAACAGTGTTCAACAAAATATAATACTAGTATTTCCATGTAGAATTTTCGCCGAGATTTCAGAGGATCTCACGGTTGAAAACGATGAAACTGAGATACCCTGTGTATACCACGAGGAAGCTCTATTGCACTGGAGATGTAATAATAATTTAGTGGCGAGTCGCGTCGGTAATTTATAGACGCGGATGTAATTCTTGCTTTAAGCACGAGACAGATCGACGGGAGCGGCCCGGCTTCATCTTTGGCCGGGCATGATCGATTCGTTCGCCGATCAATTATTCAGCGTTTCGCTCGAAATTGAAGTTCCACGTCGGCCTTCGCGGGTATTAACTTCGATTAAGGTCCCTCCCCGAAGCGAGCACCGCGGACGGCAAAATAGACGGTATTATTAGTAACGGGATTAAAATAGCGGACGATTAGACTGCGCGCGTTGCCTTGATCCGGGCGAATTTTGTCGTCGTCGGTAAATCTCGAGGAAGCCGCCGAGTTTGAACCCTTTTTATCCGATTGCATAACAAATGGCATAAATAGCGACCATTTTATAATTACAAAAAAAACATCTCGCGAATATAAAATTACATTGAGGACCAACTCCGGTTAACTTAAACAGCCGATTATTCCATTGAAATTGACCAATCGCATCTGTCGTCAAAACATAAATGATCAATGCGATTGGTCAATCTTGCAAAATTACTGGAATGATTAAGTTAATCGGAGTTTGGTGAAAGTCGGCCTAAGAATAGAAAGAGCATCGAAATGAAATCTGCAACTAATCGCAAATTTTTTGCGTTTAAAAAATAATATCTTATTACGTCTACAGTCCCGCAAAGTAATCGCGATTATCGATGAAATCACAATCGAGATCTTCCGAGACAAGGAAGGTCGGTGTGTAATAGGATGATAGGGATCGCAACATGCCGATTCGCATACAATGGCGATACGTAATCATGTAAACGGTACAATGGCAAGATGTATGACAACAATCGTTTGGCGATGAAAGGAGAAGCCTATATAGACGTGCGCATACAGACGCGTGTTAAATACTTTTAACGCAATTCCTAACGCGCTGCAACTGCGCTAACAACCGCAGCTCATTAGCAAGTTTGTCATTCGTGACTGAACGTGTTAAACCACGGCCATTAACGCCCCGAGAAAGCGGAAGCGCCTATAAAAACATGGAGTCTCAACTATCGATTTTAACTCGTGAAGATGTGCTCCGAAATTACAGATCAACGCGCGCACTTAGAAAAAAAAGGCCATCAATTTTTTAAGTGGTTATTATTTTTACACAGAAAGAATGAATTTGCTAAAGTATTCAAAATTTTAATTGGACATAAAATAATTTTATTCGATCATCGATTGATAATAATTATGTAAAATTCAAACTAGCTACTAGAATGTCAAAACTTTTTACATTACTCACCGTGTTTGAGAATTTTATATAAAATTACTTTCAGATCTCATCTATACACTGAAAAAAATTGTTCAAATTAATTTAACAAATACAATTCATATTAGACTGACGAGAATAAATCAATTAAAAGAGATAAACCTATTTTCAGTCAAAGCGAATTATAATGCTTAAATATTTTTAAGTGAATTTACATACCTATTCGTAAAAAGCCGAGAATACGCTCAAAAAATTACAATCTCCGGCCAAAAATCGAAGAATGCGAGATTTTCGACTGGGGCTTTACTCTCGAAAAATACCGCATAAAGAAATACTATACATTATTGTAGTGTATATTACGTATGTCATAAACTTTTTATACGTGATATTAAAAAATTGCAGGCCTTGGGAGACATTCCATCATGCGGGGTTCCCAAGGCACTCTGTGTGTATTCGGCTTTTTTTGGTCGGAAGACAAGCGAACGCAAACTCCACTGTGAGGTATATGCGTATATTTTTGTCGCTCTTATTGGACATTAAATATCCTATGAGGCGACGACTTCGATATCAGTTCGTAAGGAAAGGTCAAGGCAAAATGTGAAACGTTCTAACAATAATTAATGCGCGTTTCGACATGCGCCCATATAGAATGTGCGTGTTTCATGCGCGAGGACAGATTTTTCAATCGCCCTTAAGCGCTACCGGCGAGCGGAAGTTTTTCCGCGCGATCTTTTTTCGTGAATATGTCGAATACCGGTAATTGCCGGTCACTGGTGACCTCCCCGTCGAGCGGAGCAATTTATCATCCAAGAAATATTTCAACGAGTGTAATAAATGGGTTTTGCAGACGTATCAATACAATCAAGCATTCACAAACGCTCTGTGAATGATTGCGTTAACTTTTCCAACACCGAGTCTTCGTAGGAAACTGATCCGAAAGTTTTTTGAATATTTCTAGATCGGTTTACAATTTAATAACCTTATCAATATTGAGTGATGTAGGATTGCTGTCGATACGTACAAATTTTACGTATAAGAAAACATATAGATCACTCTCAATTAATGTAACACAAATTTTTCATTCATTTCATACTTGTAACGACGTAATATTTATAATTTAGACCTTTTTATAAATAACTTAATTATTAACTTTAACTTTAAATAGGTAGGTGGCCACAGTAACCCACGCATAATTATCTTAAAAAAATCTCGCTTTGAAAAAGGAAAACAGAAAATATTACTCAGAAGTTTTAAAGTCTTAAAGTTCGTTATTTTTAAATTCCTGTATCTCAGGGTATAATTAATTTAAATTTAGTTCTATTTTAGATATACTATTAAAAAATATAACTATAAAAATTAAATTTTCTTGAAATTCTGAGCATCCTACCTACCTACTTAAAAATTAAAAGAAAACACGAATAAAGCACAAAATTCGAGCTTGAAACAATATATTGTATAATCCAATTGTGTGCCTCATCCTCATAATATTTAAATTAAATATATAATAAATGTAAAACTGCTTAAAAATTGAAATCACTTATCACGTTCTCTATTATAATAATACTGACCACCCTGATATATAAAATAACGGACAGAATTTTTAAAAGCTCGTTTTCGTTTGTCCTTACAGCTTTTAGTGCAGCTGATTGGACTGTTTCAGAATGACCACTAAAGGCACAGTTTACCGCCCTAATGACCTCATTCACTTGTTTATGAAATTTACGTATCGATAGTGTTCTAAGTTTATAATGGTATAACTAATTGCAAGAAGAATAAAAAGTAATTGTGCGAGCAAAGCGTTTTTAACATCGCAAAATACTGTGACTCGTTCGCCTTCGTTAACTATTTCACTTAGAGATTGCGCAGACGGTACTAAGTGATTTAACTAGTAATTGGTGTAATTAAAACAAGTACGCCCAGTCGCGATGAGTGCCGGATGCGAAAGAGTTAGGTAAATGAACGCGGTCGATGAGTCGCGCGTTCCATCGAGCGGTTTGTTTGCTTTAACGTTATTCGCAATCATCGCGATGCTTCGATGCAGGGGGAGGTAGATCGGATCGTTAAGTTATCCCGTAAATCCAGAGTACCAGTCGGCCGTATGGAAATCACGGGGGAAGCATCCGCGGTATTTTTAACCGTTTTATCGTCTGGCGCTCGTCGCGAGCCACCGAGATGAAAAATTTGACTAGGTGGCAGATATGTAACTTTTAATACTCACGGGGGGAAATGGACCGCGGGGAGGGGGGGGGAGGGAGGGCGTGTACGTATCTCGTCGGGGATTAAAAATAACTAAGACACGTGTAATATGCTCTTCCACTGTTTGGCGGCTAGAAATACATACATAGTCGCGCCGCGCCGATGAGGCACCCAGCTCTCCCTTCTCTCTCTCTCTCTCTCTCTCTTTTCCTTCCCTCTTTTCTCCTCAACTTTCTCGAGCACGACTGGTGTGGTTTATTCATCCGCGAGTAAATATCGAACCCCCAGTATTAACGGCCGTATATATAGAGACTATATCGGGTGTCTCGGGATCATCCAGGAATGTTTTCAACGGTAGAAAATAGAGACGGGAGAAGCGACTCTTCGAGTCATTAAGAACGGTCTCGAGTATCGGGGATTAAAAAGTATTGGCGAAACAGAAAAGTATGAGTACTGTTTAATAATAGTTTATTGATATTCTTTTTCGCGAAACTGTGCACTGTCTTCATGTCACGTTATAGTCAATTTGAGTTATTTGTAACTATTCCTGTAGGTCGCGTCATTATTCCTGTTAAATATGTCAATATGTAATTTACAACTAAAATAATGGAGTCAAACAATTTAACTCAAGAAAATGTAATAATAAAATAAAAATGTAATTAAATGTATAAAATTTAAATGTGTAAAATAGGGAAAGAAAAATATAAATTTTGCTGTAATTTAGTTTATTATTTATTAAGAAGGGAACCGCTGGAATTGTCCCTTGCCAATTTTGATATGCTTGGGATGGGCTACGTTATAGAACATAAAAAAATATTACTCGTGTTCTTTTTATCTGTTTATTTCTCAAAGTTCAGAAGTCAAAACAACTCCTTGAAAATAACTTTATTTTCAGCAAATATCTTCGAAAGTATGAGGTATACGAAAAAATGTTTTATACACACACAAGTTTTATGATACATATTTTATACTCTTAATAACAGTATATTCACGTTTATCGAAAATGAAAAAATCCCCGTTATTTTCGAGAGGCTTTCTCGACCCTTTGCAATAAGTAGATAAAAAAAACATGAGTTTAATATTTTTTGATGCTCTACAACAACATATCTAAAGGCCATCAAAATCATCGCTGAGAGGCGGAGTTTCGATCGATTTCTTCATAAGTGTTTACGTTAATATGTATGTGGTTTATTTTAAAACTAAACAATTCAATCTCAGAAATGGATTGGTTACATTTTGATCACACGTGGAAGTTAAAAATGACAAAATGTTATTTGAGTATAGAAATTGAGTTACCATTGTTTCTTTAATAGGTAACAATGCACAAACAAGCGGAGGACAACTTATTTTTCAGTCCACCTTAATTGGACATTAAATCTGGCAAGTTTTTACGATGTACGGGACATTTTTTCCTCGAGGTATCGCATCGCGTTCGTTGAATCGTCTCCAAAAAAAAAAAAAAACAAAATGAACTTTCGGAGTCGCGAGTTGGCTCGTTTTGCGACGTGTGTTCGCGTGCATTGCGACTTCTGCAGCGTGTGTTACAAATAATAGTCACAACTTGGCGGACGATATAAACGTAATTCGATTTATTTATAACCATTAGATATGTCATACGGTTCGTATATATTTTTAACCAGTTCACAGCCCGATAACGGAAAGAGATCGCCAAGTGTGTTATTTATAATCCTGCGACCAAAGACTGAGGAACAATTCGTCGGTATACGTGAAATTCCCCATCGCGAACGGACTCTCGATGGGCGTTTATCTCCGCGAGTATATACGTATGTATACCGCACGAAGAGATATGTACCCGAAATACGCACTTTGCGAGCGGAGAATAGAAGAGCGTGAATTATTAACCGGCTTCCCGATAACACACATTAGCTCTCGCGTTTCTGCATCGGGAACATACGCACAGCGTGGCCTACACACGTCGTGTACCTTCGCGCGAAAGATACGGTAAACCGTGGAGCTTTTACGCGGAAACACATACAAATCGACTCTCTATACGCAACCAAAGATAATAATAACAATTTATGTTCGGCAAAATGCGAGTAATCCGTTTCCAGTAAAGTCTAATGCGATCAACAGTGGCTGTAATATTTAAGTAAAAAGTATCGCGAATACGGAAAGGGAATGATCGGCTCTCAAATGGAAGGAAACACGTCCGACATCGATTAATCGATCAAAGATGGCCCGCTCCCCCCTCACTCTGCTCCGTTTGCCTTCACGAGGCGCGTGTCTGACAACGACCGTCTATTTCTACTTGCAGCGCTATGCTCGGCTTTCTATCTCCCGGGAACGAGGCATGAGCCGCAGTTTAGGTCTTACGCTGCAATTCTACATCCTATAAACAACCGCCGGGAACACTTGACGGCAGTCGTTATACCGGCGATGTTATTAACCCTTAATCGGTCTTCGTATATCTTGGCACACGTCCCAACAAAAATCATTTTCATCCTGCTGCTTCGTCGCGAGTTTAGCATACGGGAAAAAAAATCTGGTATAATAATAATCAAGCCTACATAACAGTTACTATAAGGTTTTAATCATTTCGATCAAATGTTCGGTTAAAGTAATCAAAAGTAATTAACGCTAATTTTATTCTTTTAAATTATTGTAACTTACACTACCTTTATAATTATTACTAAACGATTAATTATTATTTTTGATCATATTTATTAAATATTGCACCAATACACGCTAAACAAAATATATTTGGTAGTCAGTGCTAGATTATCTTTTATTTGATACATGGAAAAATCCAGTAGTAATAATCGAATCTATATAAATGATAGTTACTAAAACTCGGTGAAATATCTTGAAATATTCGGTTAAAATAATAAAAACTACAACTAAAAAATTTTATTTTTCTATAAATTTTATCAAAGTTAATTACTATTTCTATGTTCGGTAATAAGATTTATTAAATTTTGAACAACACATTAAATAAAATTTGATAGCTATTCCAAACATTTTTTCAATACAGTCTGCTCGTATAATAGATGCAGGGTATGTTAAGTTAGCACCCCAACTATAGTACTCAGAAGTTCTGATTAGAGTTCCCACTTCCTTTTGACGAGACGAAGAGTTCCCTATAGTTAATAACAAGAATTCCGCTCAATAAACATTTCTTTTACATTTTTTAAAAATGGAGTGCTAACTTTTTATCGAATTTCGAAGTATAATAGTTCTGAGTGGTTTAATTTGCTTCAATTTGCTATTGCCTAGAGTTCCTGATATGTAAAAAAAAGATTTCGAATAATAGAAAAATGGAGTGCTAACTTTTTATCGAATTTCGAAGTGGAATAGTTCTGAGTGGCTTAATTTGCTTCAATTTGCTATTGCCTAGAGTTCCTGATATGTAAAAAAAAGATTTCGAATAATAAAAAAAATTAAAAATTTTTGACAAATTAATTTTTAGATACAATAGTTCTGATGATAATTTCTGCTTTTTTTTGACGATACGAAGAGTTCTCTATGATTTTTAATGACATATGCGCTTAATAATCATTTTTTAATAATTTTTTAAAAATGGGGTGCTAACTTTTTAACGAAATTCAAGGTCGCATAGTTCTGATATGATCAGCTTAACAGAACTATTTTGTGAATACCTAGAGTTCTTGATACATAAAAAACATTTTTGAAGAATAATAAAGTTTAAAAAAAATAGTGAAAATCTTTGAAAATTTTTTTGAGAGTACCGAGTAGTTCTGAGTAGCGTTTCTTATAGTACTCGACGAGTTCTACCGAAAACTGTAAAGTGGAAAGGCGATTGGACCAACAGTTTGCAAGATACAGCGACATTTGTCAGAAGATCAGCAATTTTTAGAGTATATTTCGGAAACCGTTGGTCCAATCGCTTTGAGCCCTAATACTTTTCGACAGAACTCGCCGAGAACTGTCCAGAACTCTGATCAGAACTACTCGGTACTCCCAAAAAATTTTTACTTCAAATTTTTTTCTAAGTCCCAAGTCGGAAAATTTTTTGAGAGTACCGAGTAGTTCTGATCGGAGTTCTGGACAGTTCTCGGCGAGTTCTGTCGAAAAGTATCAGGGCTCAAAGCGATTGGACCAACGGTTTCCGAAATATACTCTAAAAATTGTTGATCTTCCGACAAATGTCGCTGTATCTTGCAAACCGTTGGTCCAATCGCTTTTTCACCTCACAGTTTTCGATAGAACTCGTAGAGTACTATAAGAAACGCTACTCAGAACTACTCGGTACTCTCAAAAAAATTTTCAATGATTTCCACTATTTTGTTTTAACTTTATTATTCTTCAAAAATGTTTTTTATGTATCAAGAACTCTAGGTATTCACAAAATAGTTCTGTTAAGCTGATCAGAACTATGCGACCTTGAATTTCGTTAAAAAGTTAGCACCTCATTTTTAAAAAATTATTAAAAAATGATTATTAAGCGCATATGTCATTAAAAATCATAGAGAACTCTTCGTATCGTCAAAAAGAAGCAGGAATTATCATCAGAACTATTGTATCTAAAAATTAATTTTTCAAAAATTTTTAATTTTTTTTATTATTCGAAAATTTTTTTTACATATCGGGAACTCTAGGCAATCGCAAATTGAAGCTATTAAGCCGCTCAGAACTATTCCACCTCGAAATTTGATAAAAAGGTAGCACCCCATTTTTAAAAAATGTAAAAAAAATGTTTATCGAGCGAAACTCTTGTTATTAACTATAGGAAACTCTTCGTCTCGTCAAAAGGAAGTGGGAACTATAATCAGAACTCCTCAGTACTATAGTTGGGGTGCAAACTTAACATACCCATAGATACACTACAAAAAAACATATACTGCATGTAAATATTTATCTGTTCGAAGTATTTCAAAAGTTCATATATTCGCAAATTTATCACAAGTTCACCACAAGCACAAAATTTGTTGAAAATATGTTCTGAATTCTAATGAGTTTCAATCGGACATATTTCAATCCAAATTATTAGATTAACACAAATTCAATTTGCTTATTATATGAAGTCGCTATTTCGGAAATTCTTATTTTGACTACTAATAATTAGTTTTCCTCAATTTTATGCTAATTGTAAGTATATTTTAAGACTATTATCGAGAAAATATTTTTTGTTGAAAATAACTCTAAAAAAAAATAAACTATATGTAATCACTTTTAGCAGTAAAATAATATTTTTCTGAGTGCGCGGGAGATTTTATCCTGCCTAATTTGACAGAATTATGTGATTTCGTTTCATTAAAAACATTCCATGTATATTATGAAAAATATTGAAACGACAAGCGTAAGAAACATGTTTTCATGATGCATGAGATTACGTATCGTACATAGATATTATTTCGTTGCGCGAAAAATCAATTTCTATTCTTGTATTCTTCAAGATATTCGTGCAAGATGTAGCGATAGCGTCAATGTTAACATTAGCCGGGAGTTCTAGAAAACTTTAATACTAGCCGACTGTGGATATGAATCAGTATTTCTGTCACTCGCAAACTTTCCCCACCCTAATATGCAAATTTATTATTCCATTTCAAATAATGTCACATTTCCAGCGCCACGAGTATAAGAAACCGAGAGGAGAGAGAGAGAGAGAGAGGTGTCAAAGAATAAAAAAAAGATGAGAGAGAGAGCCCTCTCTCACCCTTTTCTCTTTCTTTCGCATCACCTACCCGCAACTATTTATTATATATTTCCACCCGCCATCATCCATCATGACGAGTGTCAAAATTTCGCTTGACAGGGCTCAAGAGATCCATTTCACCAAAAAAGCTGCGCGCGTTACTTGGCGCGTTACGTCGGCACGCACTCGCGGGTATGGATGTTCAAATTTCATCAACAACGAGGCGCCAAAGTAATCCGCCAAACATTTTGATGCCCCGCGACGGGCGGAAAAATAAACGGCGGTCGCTTCTCTCTTTCTCTCTCCACATTAATACCAGCACGTTCTGGCTAAATCGCTGTGCCGTCGAGAGGAGAGGAAGGCAGCGCGTGCGGTTCAATACCAAATTCCGACCGTCGTCGGCAGCACCGAAATAACTTAACGGCCTCCCCTATTCAGTATTTCCTATCCGGTGCGAACGCACTCGTCCTCCTTGTCCTTGTCCTCGTCCTCGTAATCGTCAAGATTATCGTCGTCGTGATGCGCGCGCGAGGTTCGCACGTGCGTAATTATTAGCGACCCTCCTTATCGATTCGAGAGGGGGGGCCGGTTTCGTCGTAACAAGCGAGCGAACGAACGGACGAGCAGAGCAAGCGGACGAGCGGCTGTCAAAGGTTGGGTATATTTCCTCGGCAAGTGAGTCTAGGTCACCATCGGGTCGATACCACGAAAGCGGGACAAAGGCGAGTCTTCGACTGTGCCTCACGCGTATTACAGTCGGAGCTGACCAGAAGTTGATGGGCTCGCATGGCGAACGGAAAAACAAGTTCTCGGTCCCAGTCTCACCTTGCTCTTTCCGGGAAAAGAAGAGAGGAAGGGAGAAGGGCGGGGGCAGGCGAGGGAAAAGGGAGAGCCACCCTCGAGAGACCTCGCACCCTTGCGCGGAGGGATTCATGCCGGTGGAAGCCAACGAGTGAGATGCACTCTTTTGCAGCGCATGCATGCACGCGACGCGAAGGCGTGGAGAACCGATCGCGCCCACGTGAGACACGCGCGACACGCGTGCAAAACTCTTTCGCGAAATCGAGGACTCCACGATTTATCGCGCGAAGGACGACGTTCGTCAAGCCGAACCAGTCGGACCGAACGGATGTTATAATAATCGTGAGTGAATCTCGCGCTATCAAGACAACTCCGAGGAGAGTTACATGCTTCCTATTTGTAAAATCGCGAATGGAAAATTTCTAAAACATAGCGTATCGATTAACTTTCTCTCTCTTTTTCTCTCTCTCTCTCTCTCTCTCTCTCTCTCTCTCACTCTCTTTTCTGGTCAGCGTTCACGTTTGCGCCGCGTGACCAGTCGAGGTTTCGAGAGGATTTGGGCATTAGGGAAAGAGTTCGGTTGCATTAATAAGAATTCTAATTGAAAATAGACAAATGAAGATTTTCTAGTCGAAAACATTACGATTCTGGTTGAGATAACCAGAATTCGATGATCGCTATGACAGGAATCTCTGATTTGTCCATGATGTTTAATTAGACAATTTCCTCGATGTGGGAAAAGAGTCTCGTTGCATTAATAAGAATTCTGGTTGAAAGTTGGACAAATCAGAATTTTCTAATTGAACCTATTATAATCTGTAGTAAAGATAATCAGAGAGAAGATTCTGATTGATATAATCTGGTCCATTTTCAACCAGAAGACTTTTCTCAGTGGAGAAGCACAAGGGTGCTTGATCGTTCGTCGCTCGCATCTCAAACGTAAGGAGATCTTGAAATTCACGAAACGAGCTCCGGAGTTATCCGAGCTAGACGACATTACGTTATACGTCGAGAATCGCGGAGTGTGTGTCGCGGGCCAATTTTCCGCGAGTCCGTAGACTCGAGCGGTCGCCAGCGGCGAGTCTCGTGGCACCGACCGGTTTACGTCCCGAGGCGCACGTATTATGGAATTCGTTCGGAATGGATTCCGATCGGAATTATTCCGTTCACCCAGGGGGGGAGCACAATAGAAATCTAGGGAATAATTGAGCAGTTCCTACCGGAATCTATTCCGAATAATTCCATAATACGTACCCTGATCGAAAGTCGGTTTTCCCCGACAATGCGCTTGCCCGATCCCGGGGCACGCGTCATGCAGGAGACTCTTTCTCCCTCTTTCTCCCCATCTGCCTCACCATATCTCTCTCTCTATCTTGCTCGCTCTCAGGGTCCGCTGGCAGGTCTGCTGGCACTCCCGAAATAATGTTCGGAAGAACGGTACAACGCAGGGGAGAGGAACAGCGAGGTGGCGGGCGAGAGCGGGGGAGAGAGATGGGCGCCGAGGGGGAGCAGACTGTGATATCCAGAGGAGGAAGATGAGAAAGGAGAGCGGAACAAGAAACGCCCGGATCGAGCGCGTTACATAATTTTCGTAACCCACGGCGAAGCGGAGAGGGCGACGCGAGGCTGGTGGGGATGTGGGGAGTGGACGATGGTCTACGACGACGAGGAGCTTGCTGCCCCGAGGTGCCCTATGCAAGAGCAAAAGAGAGAGAGAGAGAGAGAGAGGGTGAAAAGATGAAAAAGAGAAAAAGGGAAAAGCGCGACGGAGCAAGAAGAGTGTACATGTGCGCGAATATAGGGAATAGGTAGATGGATGGGTGGATAAATGTTACGGAGGAGACATAGCAAAGAGGGGAGAAGCGCGCAAAGAAAAAGGAGGAGAGAGAAGAGTAAACATAGCTAAATAGACAGATTGTGAGGGAGAAATAAATATATATATTTAAATGGGGAAAAGAAAACACAAAAGGGAGAGCGAGAGAAAAAGGGAGAGGGATATGGGAAGAGAGAAGGGGTGGAAATAGTGGAGGCTCGTGTCCTGGTGGGCGGAATGGCGAATCAATCCTCGACGAGGGGTAGGGGCGCATGAGGGTGAGAGAGGAGGTGGAGACGGAAGAGGGAGAGGGGGTTGATGACGAAGAGGAGGAGGAGAGTGGGTGGGGGGGGGGGAGGCAGTGTGGCGACATACTACTCACCGTGGACGGTGGCAGCAAGATGTCTGCGAGGTGTCTCTTCTTCCTCGACGGTGGCAAGAGAGAGGAAAATCCGATGTCACATACGCCGCTTCATCGGGCCACTGTGCTGCCGCTTAATACCACTCCGCGCGGTGCTCTTCGCCCGCCTTCTTCACCTTCTGCCACTAAAAATAAACTCGCTCGCTGTGTACCGTGCGCTCCTCTCTCTGGCTGCCCCCGCGCGCGCGCTCGCGAATCCTCTCCCTCCCTCCCCCTCACTCACGCACACTCTCGCTCTCTTTCTCTCGTTGTCGTTCGCGTCTCACGTCTGGTAAACGCGACCGACACATTTAAACCGCGAGCTTTCGAGCCGCTCTCTCGGACATTCTCGCGCACCTCTCGCGCTCTCACCGCGACCGACCGACACCGCTCGATTCCCTAGAATCGAGGAGGTGGCACTGTGTCGCCACTCGCCGCCGCTTGTCGCCGCTGCTACCACCACCGCCGCCTCCACCACCGTCGCCACCTCCTCGAGACTCGATCGTAGCCGCGCTGGATGGCGACGATGGTGAGGAACGGCGCGCGGCGCCGATGGCGATATTCGATGATAACGGAGCGACAAGCTCTGCTGGAACAGAGAGATGTCGACCTGTCACGGTCGAGGTCACGGAGACCCCCAAGCTAGATCTTTCTCGCTCCGGAGCGGAGAAAGCGCGAACGGATAGAAAATCGGAGCACGCGCGCGAATCCGCGAGAATTAGAAAGAATTAAGAGAAGAAGATTGAGCACGAGGCGAAGACAATCCAGGCAGCCGACAGAGAGGAGAGAGAGAGAGAGAGAGAGGAAACACGCACGCATGCACTCGCGGTGATGCGGTCGATTGATTCGTTTTGTATTCCGCGCGCCGCAGGGACGGACAGACGCACGCACGCACGTTCTTACCCCCGAGAGAGGGGTGCCACTGCCGTCGTACCGAGAGCGCGGGACTGTCGCGCTCGCGGCGCTCTTCAGTTCCTCGTGGTCTCGTCGGACCTTCCTCCCACCCTACTGGTGGTATCGACTGCGCCGGCGGCAGCGGCGGCGGCGACGACGACGGCGACGGTGCGGGGCGGCCTTTTCTCCTTGATGCCTCTTTTCATATAGGCAAGGCCGCAGCACCGATTACCGCTACCTGGTAGCTCACGTCGGTGGTAGCGCGCGTTACCGCTGGTAGCGACCGGCGAACCGCGACGACGGCATCCGCGCATCGACGACGATGATTACGACGAACGTCGGGGACACGACTACACCGCGACGACGACAACGATTATACTCCGGCTCTAGCTCGCTTCCCGCTGCTACCGCTGGCCTCTGTCTGCTGCTGCTGCTGCTGTGCTGCTGCTCTGCCTCTGTGCGCCGATTGTGCGCGCGCACCTTCGACGTACAGTACACGTATGTACGTGTACAATGGCTCTGCTGTCCGTCCGTCTGTCTTCGGTCTATTTCTCTCTCTCTCCTTCACTGTCTCGCGTGTGTCACGCGCGCTCGTGCGCGCCGTCGCGTGTCCAAAGGCGAACGACGAGGAGCGCGAGTATGGGAGAAGGAAAGAGAGGGAGAGACCGGCGAGGAACGAATGGAAGATAGAGTGGGACGGTAGGAGACAGGAAAAAGAAGAGGGAAAAGGAAAGGAAGGAGAAAGAGAGGAAACGCGGATAGAAAAGCGCGTGTAAGCCGGGAAAGGGTTCGGGGGGTCTTGGTCTATTCAAGATAGGATGCGAATTTGGTGCACTGTCAACGGTACCGCGGTTGCCGTTGGACTATCGTGTGCCTAAATCGAGGAGAGCGCGCGCACACGCACACAAACACACGAACGCAGTGCCGCGTTAAACTGTCGTGCGCCCACCAGCTAAAAGTATTGCGGACGCCCTTTTACGAAACATTGTGATGTCACCTA
Organism: Cyphomyrmex costatus; assembly: GCF_001594065.2. Lineage (NCBI taxonomy): Eukaryota > Metazoa > Arthropoda > Insecta > Hymenoptera > Formicidae > Cyphomyrmex > Cyphomyrmex costatus. The sequence goes on from NW_017276039.1 coordinate 945,807, forward strand.
TGGAATACACAATACATACCTTTGGTTCGATTTCTGGGTGTAAATATTTTTTCAATATTTTCTAATTTTTTCGAACATATTTCAGCGCACCCTGAATTGAAATTTTTTTGTATAAACTTTTTTGTTTTCAATTTTTTAAAATATTTTTCAATGTGTGTGTGTGTGTGTGTGCGTGTTTGACTAAAAAAACGTTCTTTCTAGCAACCCCTAGACATTTTTGTCGCCCTGGGCTCAGCCCATGTCTTAATATGGCACTACATACATATACATACACACGGGAATCAAATGGTGCACCCTCCCCGCGGTTTGCGCGCGCTTGTTCTTTCTCCCTTCCACCCCAACTGCTCTCAACCTTGTGACCCACTACCCCCGTCGTCGCGTCCACCACCCTGCGGGACCAGTTTCAAGAACGCGGTTTCGCGGTTTCTCCGTCCAACACCTGAATCCGGTTAACGGCTCGACAACAATGAATCCCGGCGCTTCGTCGAAATAGCCGTACTTCATTCAGTCACGATACCATACTTCGACTCCATTCAGCGACGTGGAGCTTCGAACTAACTTCGAGATCGTCGATCGCGGTTCAGAGTACAATATCGTATCTTCCATTATTAAAACGTAGTTTCATTTCCACGCATACGTGTACTGTTTTTCACGCGACTCGTCTAAAATAGAAATTTTTCATCAGTTAATAACACAGTTCTTTTACGATAATTATATAATTCTTTAATTTGAAAATATCTTTCAACCTCCTCCCATTTTTCTTTTTCTTCCTCTTTCTCTTAATTTATCCATACAGCACACTTTACTAATTACTTAATAGCGAACTCACTTGCATTACCCTAGATTAGTGTATACTGAAAGGTGCTATGTAAAATTAACAAAGTTGAATGCAAAAGCATATAAATATTTTAAAGGATTAAATATTTAATAATGATACCTTCATGTTATCTAATAACATTTTAAAACAACCTGGTTTGGATTAACAACATTACATACTCTATCAATAGTAGCAGCGTGACTCTAGAAATGATTAAAAATATTTTAAATTGGTATAATTTGACATTATGAATTTAATAGTGTAGAATGTTTAGAGGATATATTATAAAATACAAAGATGTCCTTTGAACATCTTTAGGATGTTCCTTGGACATTGTGCTGTAAATCTTTCCGAAGACAAAAGCAAGTCTCATCAATTTCGATTAACTTGATTAGTCGATTAAATTTCAGTATTGCCAACTGCAAAACTGAAAACATAATTTTTTAACATTTGAAGAAGCAAAAACGATTTAATAATTATTATTAATGCCACTATGATATTAAAATATGTAAAATTAATTAATTTAATTACTTTAATATTTTAATTATTTTAATATCATACATTTTCACAGCTGTTAGAAAATAATGTTTTCTGAAATTTAATCGGCCGATTATGTTAATCGGAGTTGGTGAGACCGATCTGAGGTTTGTTTTATTATTGCACTGAATTGTATTAAAACTTGCCTTCTCTCTTTCACCAAACGTCAAACATATTTCACTTTAAAAGAATTTATTCATAAAGAATATATTAAGAGATCTTATGGAGAATTTCAATTGGAATTATTCCATTTCCCTAGAAAACATAATAGAACTCTAGGGAATAATTAACAATTTCGATCGGAATCCACATTTCAAATAATTTCATAATACGTAACTTCCATAATACGTAACATAATACGTAAGTTCCATAATGTGTGTACTTAGTTTAGTTGAAAAAAAAGACCTTGTGACATAACGACAACTTAATATAATTACTTACTGCGTCGCTTTTTATCGCGGCGTTTAAAATCCAAGAAAACGTTACGTCGATAATTGAACGCCTTGTCGGAAGAACGTATGCATTTCGATAACAGGTAAATATTGGACTAAAGTACGCACTCACGAATTCAAATTTCAAAAGTCGACCACCGAACGCCGCGATAGGCCGGTCCGCCATTACGCGAGCGCGATTCGACGGTAGGAGGTGGAAGGGGGAAACGCGTCGGCTGCGAGATGCGATTGGCTCGCGCGCAACTGACGTCCGCGATGCGTGAACGTCACTTCTGTAGTTCAGTAAGCGATCGGTGGTTCGAGAATGTGAGTGTTCGACTACCTGCTCTCGCAATCTATGTCCAAAGACTCCAAACAGTCCGAATGTTGTTATTATGAGGTTATGGCAAACCCTCCAGTTCATGGACTTAAGATAATTGGATGCGTATGAATTCCGAAAAGAAAAGAGACAACGCGCGATAAAACAAAAAATCCCTTGTTCAATCGACTGTATTAACAATCATTGTTGTGTTGTCTTTTTTTCTCTGGGTTAGTAGATTAAACGCTGTATACTAAAGTGTCTGATATCTCCAAAGTGATAAAACACTAGTTGCAGTTTACCTGCTTTTCTTCCTGTGAAACCCTCGTATTAGATCTATTTTTTGTTAAATGAATTAGTGTACATTTTTTGAACTTAAAGTGAAGTAAATAATATATATATATATATATATATATATATGTTTGATATCTGGTGAAAGCAAAAAAAATTTTAGGGTAGTTTATTCCAAGGATAAAAAAAAACAATCTTTTTGCAGATAGTGTCTTCGTGGATTTTTTTTGTTAATGGACTTCGATCGTCTTATCAGTTGCCTGATAATGTTGTCCAAGGTGTGAGAGTGACTATTCTTTGAACAGTGATTGATAGATTTATGATCCTCCTACGTGGATAGCTGTGACGTTTATGAAACGATAAAAATGGTTTCAGTGCAAGAAATCGGTTTGCAACTTACGAAGCCAGTGAGAGAATTGGCACATTGGAATTTTCCTTTTGCTCAGGTATGTCTGCAATAAAATCTTATGTCATTGTGATAGTAATGCGATCTCTGTTGAAATAACATCTTTTTTATCGTTGCAGACTTTGGAACAGTATTGCTCCTTGTTCAATACAGCATGTAATAAAAGTTTCGGCGATGCTGGACTTGTTCTACAAAATTCTACAGCTGTCTATGTTCATAGACTTGATTCTCTCTGGACTGAAGTTGATTATTGTAGAAATGCATTATCAACTCATGAGTAAGTGATTTATTTTAATGTTACTCTCAATTGGTATTTCAGGATATAGAATGGACATTTTTTTAAATTACGTTTTAAAAAGTTGTTTATAACAAATGTTTTCTATAATTTTACTTTTTAGATTACAAAATATTCATTAAATTTTAATCTTTAAATTAAAAAAACATTGTTTAATTATGTTAACTTGAAGCAAAGGTTTAAAGTATTAATTTAAAATATATATAATTCTCTAGTGAAAAAATTTTTCTCAGAATTTTTATATGAACAATTTTTTCAGAACATGCTATATATAATAAATACTCAGAAGATCTATGTATTTTTTTAGAATTTTTTATATATGTAAATTCTGAAATATTTTAAAATTTCTAAAATTTTTTATTGTATGATTTCTGAAAATAATTTTAAAATACGTTTAATGTTTTCAGATTTTATAAGATTTCATCAGAAATTAAAGTCTGAGAAATCTTAAAAATCTTAGAATATTTTAGAATTCATATATGAAGAATCTAGAAAGATATGTATATAGAGAGAGAAGTTTTCTTTATGCTTATAAGAAGTATTCCAATTTATAAAAAAAAATCCGAATAATTTTTTAAAATGTTATAAGTTATTCAGTAATTCTGACAAATTATATAAAAAATTTTTGCCAGGGCAATCTATCCCTAAATACCAGCCAAGATGCCAGTTAAGAAAATTTCAAAATAAGTACTAATTAGGATTTAAAAAATTGTAACAGGAAGAGAAAGGATCTTTTATTTTTTTTGTTAATATTGATTAAAAATTACTAGTTTGAAATAATCCATATAAAACTGTCTTTTAGGCAAGAAGAGGCGACAAAAAGTTCTACTAAAAAGAGAGATAGAAAGACTGACATATGTTTTCACAACTTCAAAACTGTCAACTTTGCGGAAGATGTAGACAAACATATCGATATTAAGAAGAATCATGTTAAACATGAGTCTATCCAATCAAAAAGCCGTCGATTTACTCAATTGGAAAACAGTATCGCACATGTATCTATTGACATTTATGATGTAAATGGGGAGATTATCGGCAAAAAATATGATTTCCGGTGAGTACCATTTTCCCTTTACATTTATTTAAATTTTTTTATTACACTTGGATAAGTTGACTATGCCTAATATCTCGTAGGTGCAATCAAAATTTAAGTCTGGATGATACATTGGTTGATGAGTTTGCGCCTCAAGGTATGTGATTGGTTGTACAGATAAATTTGTAATAATAAATGGAAAATGAATCAATAAATATTAAATAAAAATTTGTGATTTAGTCAAATATTTTTTTAGAATTACTTGCGTTTCAGATTTTTATTGTGGCGACATTTCTGTTAACGAAAAATCTTCGTCCACACTTTTGTTCGATGCTTCGACATTGGATTCCTCTATACACGATAATGGTGATGAAAATGTTAACACATTCTCCGAGTTCGAGAGAGACAATAATTCGACAGAAGAAGAGATCTCTGATTTGACCATGTCTTTGGGCTTGAGCCAACAAAATCTCTCTTTATCTAGAAATACTGCGACTGACAACACGCTTGTCAAAACGCCAACGAATATTTCAAGCGATAATTGCCATGACGTGACTCTCGTGAATACTCTGAATCAGATATTCTCAAATACACGATCCCATACAAGTTCACCGATACTAACTAATATTGATAATACTATTTCATCGAACAATGATTTGGAAGATCAATGCTTGAATAATAATATTAGGGAAAGTATAGACGTTGGCAGTGTATTAGATAGCCCACCTGAATCGGTGAATTCGAAAGAGAGAAGGTATATTTTTGTTATTTTTAGCGCTACTTAATCCTTTTGTTATTACAGGTAGTCGCTTGACGCTTATATTTTGAGATAATATAAATATAAATACAACATACATTTTATCGGCATTGCGGCTTAAGACTTATTTACTTCATGTCCAATGCTCTTTTCTTATCATTAAAATTATAAAAGTAATATATTACATTGTCAAATATGATTTAGGCGTAATATCATTTTGAACGAGCGCGCACGATTCGTATAGCCGTATCGTATAATATGTTTCACAACAGACGACTGTAATGAAACGGTTAGTGTAATAAATCTGTTAAAATTTTGAAATTGCTGGTATTTTAGAATTTCGTCAACAGACGATTTAGCAATGTTAAATGATACAAATGGGTCTCTAGCGCAAACAAATTCATGTATCGATTCTGTGCAAAATACTTTTCTGAAAGAAAATAAACAAATTAAAATGCGGCTACGTTTAAAGTCTACTCCGAAATTGGTATGTTATGTTGCGATTTTATTAATAATTAGTGATATTTCTTCCTGATAATATCCTGGTGATATCCTGTTTACTTGCAGTTGAGACAAAATCCACGCATATTGTCTAAAAAACCACGAAGTATAATAAAGAAAGATCTACATGCTTTGAAAGATTCGCCTTCTTCACGAAGAGGTAAATCTGTTACATTTTGTTAATTGAAATCGTCCAATATAATTTTATCAATTTATACTAAATTACTTGTCTTTCAGATAGGTCAAGTATGTTCAATAAAAGCTCGCTTTCTTATATAAAGAAGTATATACGAGAGTATTATTCTTTGCGATACGAAGAAGTGACGAACGCAGAGTCGAATCTTTTAGGATTTCGAAGAGGTAAATCTGTTACATTTTGTTAATTAAAATCGTCTAATATAATTTTATCAATTTGTACTAAATTACTTGTTTTTCAGATAGATCAAGTATGTTCAATAAAAGCTCGCTTTCTTGTATAAAGAAGTATATACGAGAGTATTATTCTTTGCGATACAAAGAAGTGACGAACGCAGAGTCGAATTTTTTAGGATTTCGATTACTTGCCGATACTGAATCGGACACATATATCAATGCTGATGTAACGACGAATGACAACCGTAACAGAACACCTTCGATCGATACAGAGATTTCAGAACGTCACAGTCCTATGGACATATCACCGAATTCACCACACAAAAATTTCTGTGACGATTGGTTTCATTCAAGTTCGCATTTTTCATCAGTAAGTTAACCGACGGTCAATAAGAGCGGTAATGTACTGGTTGTAGATTATCAGAACGGATTGTAATTTTAGGAAACTGTCGACCAATGGCACGAGATAATGGAGCCTAAATTATGCGATGCCGAAAAAAGATCGATGTTTTGTATTCGCGATTACACTTCGCGAATTATGAACATTCTGGAGACGAATAACCAACAAAGAATCAACTTCAACGACGTTGTTCAACAGGAAAGCCCTTATGAGGTGGCTAGATACTTTTTAGCATCGTTGGACTTGGTGAGAAAGATTATTAAAAGACAAAAAAAAATCAGAATTAATCCATTCACTTTTAACGAAGCTTATTGTCAACAGGCTGCGAAGCAAAATATAGACATAAACGAGAATGAGGATCCTGAGCATAATATAGAAATTACTCTACATACAAAAGGTGGGCAAGGTTCTAACAGCCAAGCGGATTCTCACGATTAACGATCAAAAGTTATTTAGTTCTAATAATCTGTACAAAAATGTACATTGATGAAAAATGAAGTTACGTACCTTTTTCAATTTCGGGAAGGTCCTATACTGTGATATTCTGCTGCTTTTTTAAGAAAATGTTCTTTATTATTATTATCCGATTCTTTCAAAAGAAAAAGACCTTACATATAATGTATATACATATGTACATATAAGGTAGGGCGGGGCTATTCCGTCAGTTTTAACTTTAAAGTAATACGATATCTCTTTCCAGTGACGTGCTTATGGTTATACAGCCATGATTGCTCCTTGAGAGCACAAGCACTACCTTTAAATAATCGACATGTGCTACTTAGAAACATTATCGTGAGAAATGGACAAAAAAAAGCCCCACTCTACTGCGTGCGTGTGTGTTTGAGCGTGTATGTGTGTATTGTATGTATATATACATGTATATTTGTATATTAAATTTTTTTGCTGGATATTAACTCGTTTCTCTTCTATCTTTCGTTTCCGTCCTGATCGTTGAATTACAATTATAGATGCATATGGAATAATAATTATACGATTCATTGGAAATCTATACATCTCCACCAGGCGTGAAGTTCCAATTTAACTACCGTCGAGAGTGGTAATTCGCCGCCGGGCGGTTTATAACGAGCAGTTACGCGAAAGAGACTGTTACAGCGACTGCAGCGTGAAATCGATTTTTTTTCTCTCTTCCCCCCCCTTTTTTTTTTTTAATTAAGACTGGAACGTATCCCATTGACACGCGCTCGGGTGTGCCTGTGGCCGTTGAACAAAACGGAGCGTGCATTCACGAACGTTGCGGTTATCCCGGCTCGTCGGCGCACACCACGACGCAACGCACGTCTCACACGTGCAATGTATGACAATTGGCCGTGGTGTAATACACAGAGAAATGCTCACGCATGCGTCTCGTCGGATACCGAGCCGACGACGGCACCGGCTCACAGTTTATATATTAGTTTACATTAGGACCACACGGACGGACACCGCAAACCGCCGTGTAAACTGCGTTCTCGTTAACGCATCTCGCGCGAGCGTTCCCCTCACGCGCGCCGACGAAGTAAAATACCGCGTGTGAGAGATCAAAAATTGATATTAAACTAAACAGTAAGTATTTTTTTTTTTTTCAGTGACGAGTGCCATAAAAATATGGTCGTCGTTTGGAAAAGTTTGTAGAATGAAAAGGTAGCGTTAAGGATTAACGTTACGGCGAACGGGAGAACGGCGAGGAGGACGTATAGGAGACGGAAGCGTGAAACGCGCGGATGTTGCAGAAATTTAATACACAGTCAATTCCGCTTGATAGTAACCAATCAGACGACACAGATCTATGTGCTTCTCTCCCCCGATCTCTCTTTCCTGCGGCGTGCCAGAGATATCCAATTGAAATAGTTGCGTTCTGCCGCGCGTCGCGTCTTCGCGCTATACACGTCGCCGTGTTATCGTTCGCACGTTTGTGTAACACATCGATTACGTTAAATTAATTAACAATAACAATTCGGCGGAAGCGATCCAATAATATTTAATCGAAATGATTGTTTAAGAAAATGTTCTTTGCCATCTCATCTTATAATTAGAAAATCTGGCACTGAAAAAAATTGTTCTGATTAAATTAACAGAGGGGTACTTTTATTCTTTCACAAGAATAAAATTTTTATGAGAACAAACAAAATTTTTGGTCAGATGATAACCAGAAATTTTCTGTTTATATAATTTCACCAAAATGCTATTTTTGTTGAGTTCTGTTGACTTTAATCGGAATATTTTTTTTCGATGAGAGGATTTTATTTGTTATTTTTCGTTAATTTTTAAAAATACATCAGCGATAATTTTTCGCAATGTAGGGGGCTTTTTCAAACGCCACTTTTCACTGGAGTTAAAACTACGTCAGCATGAACAGCAAGAGTGCATTACTGGTCCAACGCTGGATGCTCCAGCCGCGCGTGTTGCTCGTTCTCGTTTTGCTACAATTTATCATTCACTTTTTCACGTCCGTCTATCTGTATAAGTACATCACGAGCGTGGAAAGTGATTTTCGTCGGGTAAAGAGCCTGTATCCGCCGGAGGCTGTGGCAATTCCACGGCGAAGACGCAGCAGCTCGTTGCCGACCTCCGAGGACAATGCCGTTTCGGATATAGCCAGTCGGGTATGTAAAATATATAGGAAGAATTTATTTTCAAAAATCTAAGGAATATTTATGGAAATCCAATCCTGCGTGAAGCAAAAATTGTAATTCTTTAAATGAAGAGGGAGAGAAACGACTGTAAGGTTTGAAATTTCCTTTTATTACCCTTTACGTGGAAATCTAATTTAATTCCACTAATTCAGTACTGAGAACTAGTGATTGATTACTTATTTTAAATATTAAATGTACTGAATAATGGTATTTTTACTAAAAATAAACAGTTAATAACTACTTTCCGGTATTAAATAATGTTTATAAGGGTAACGAAAAACACAGAAAGCGTATCTGAATTAAAACTTTACGCAGTTGCACTATTTACACGAAATAAAGAAAAATATATGTGAAAAGAGAAAATTATTCTAAAAATTGTGCTGGAAGAGAGAGATTTCGTGTCTTAATTCCCCAGCGTTTAATTTTCCCGAGATCTCTCAACACAGCGGGGCTTGCCAATTTAATTTCTCGAAGATATCTCGGATCTTTCCCTTAATATCGCGGGATTGCTCGGGTCGCTCGGTTACAGATCCGAGATGACAAGGAGATACAAGGTACAAAGAAGGTAACCGCCTCCCCGATGGTATCCGGCTCCGCGTCCTCGCCAACGGTAGCCGGTGGTCAGGATTGGGTCTGGTTGAACGCCGACACACGAATACAAGTCAGTTCTGTGTGATTGTTAGAACTAGTTACCTGTTTCGCGATACATATCCTTGTGAATACTCTCCTCAAACTTGCCGAGTTGTCGCGATGTTCCTCGACGAGTTCCGTCATCTATATAGAACACGTTGCGTGTGTAGAAGATACTTGGAGATAGCGGCTAAGTATCCGCTACACCTATTTTCCGCATTAAAATAATGATGCTAAAATAACGCCGTTAAAATAACACTCTACTAAACTAACAATAATATTCGTGCAAACATGAACTCTTGTCATTATATTATATTGATTTTAATACATATAAGAATAAGAATTTCGATTAGAAAACTAAATATCGCTTGTGTATATAATATAATACATATAAGATCATACTTTAACTAACGTTTAAATAAAAATGTATTCATATGGAAATAATTTGTTTTTAGTTTGAATATTTCAAATGTATTATTTATATGAGAAAGAAATAGCTATATAAAAGATTCTGAAAACTTCAAGACGCTTGCAGAATCAGGCCACGAAAATATTTCAATATATAAAAATAGAAATAACTACAGTTTGAAATAATACGCAAGAAGATTTTATTTGTTCGTTTTACATATGCATATCATATAAAATCGAGCATTCTACGTGCCTGTTTACCTGCATTTCAGTTTGACGCGATCGAGAATTTTTGTCGTTCGTCCGCAAAATATTGTCCACCGGGCCTCCCCGGCGCTCCCGGAAATCCGGGTCCTCCTGGCGAACAGGGTCTGCCGGGTGTCCCGGGAATGGAAGGTCTGAAAGGACCGCCAGGACAGCCCGGTCATCCTGGTGCCAGAGGATCTAAGGGTGACATCGGTCCGCCGGGCTTTGACGGGAGAGATGGGGTGCCGGGTGAGCCTGGTTTGGACGGCATTCCCGGTAGAAGTGGTCTGGACGGTATACCTGGGAGCAACGGTAAGCCAGGTGCAAATGGATTGCCTGGGTCGCCTGGAAGAAACGGAACAGACGGTAAGTTTGAATATAGAATTACTTGACAAAATGTATAAGTTTCAACCGCAACGTTGATGTGAGAAAATGCACTTTGCTGAAGTACCTCAAAGTTTAGGTGTACAGATCCGATCATAATTTAATTGGATCATTAAAATAATTATATAGGAAACTCGCGAGTATAATGAGCAATATGTTACAAGAAGTAACATGTTTGTTTTACAAAAAATTGACATTTAACCAGCTTGAGCGTCCTACATAATTATTTTGATAGTTCAACGAAATTATTTTCAGATCTGTATTTAATTAAATTTTTTAATATTTTAGCAAAGTAATTTTTTCCGTGTACGAATACCAAAATAAAAATTCAACATTAAAAAAATTTTTTCTACAATGCGTATCAATATTTAACAATTATAAACCAAATATTTTGTTACTTTTTAATATAATACAGTTTTTAATTAAAAAAATGTATGTTAATTATTGCGCGTGAGAAATATTTAATTTAATTTAATTTGTTGAATTAAATTGTTTCTATGATCCTTTAAATAGAAGATTTAATTTTCTAACTTAAATTTATAAGAAACGTTATGTTAAAATTTATACTCTTCAATTAAGTAATTATGTAATATTAATAATAGTAAATTATGTAATATTATTAATATAGCAGAATACAAATATTTTTTGTAATACCTCACAAATGAAAGATTGATTAGACAATTCGTATTTATTTAGGAAGATCAGGGCAAATGGGACTTCAAGGACCACCAGGACCTCGCGGTAAGTAACGTCACTAGACCACTATCACCGTTTCTTTATTTTACAAATATTTCACTAAACAGCTCGTTTATTTTTTAGGAGATATAGGCCCACCTGGTCATCCAGGAGCATCCGGAAAGGATGGCAAATCAGGCATACAGGCATACAAAGTGAACATGAACGATTATAACGAGAATGACATATTAATACCGCCATCCATCGTGGGTAAGGACTGCTGTCTTTACTATTTTAGCAAAATCGTTGCTTTTGCCTTTTTTATAAGGTATTGAATGAAAAACACAAAACAATTTTTTTACATATTAACTTATATTTTTACATATTCTTTATTACATTTATTACATTATTATATTTTATACTGTTTATTATATATTTTATATTATCGTAAGGCAGATTAAATAATTCTCCATCACATTGACCATCTCCGATCGTGCGTATCTCCGATCTGCATTTCTTACAGAAGATTTTACAATCTTCGAAAATTGTGATGTTTTACAGAGATTACACCATTGTTAAACTCAAGTAGCGTGATTTCCGTGCAAGAAGGCAACAAAATACGTCTGAGATGTGCCGCGAGTGGGAAACCGCAGCCTGTTATACAATGGACGAAAATAGACGGTTCCATGATACCCATGGGCCCTTGGCATGGTATAAACGGACTCTTTAATTCAATCATACGTAACGAGCAGATAGAGCGGAACTAACAAACCTTCCTATAAATCTTGCGACTCTAGTGAGCTCAGTTACGGGCCATACGTTTAACATCAGCGTGGTGAATCGGGAACACATGGGTGACTATATGTGCAATGCTGATAACGGAATACCTCCAGCACGATCTAAGAGGTTCAAGCTTCAAGTCAAATGTAAGTATATTTCAATCTCAATTAAAAGGAACATACATTTTTTTTTATATTCGATAATATTGTTTTGAAATATGAAATTGTAAAATAAAGTATTTATGACAATATATATATTGACAATAAAGTTTCTTTATTATAACAATTTAAAAGGAATAATATATATAAATATACTATAAATAATGATATAATTATATATTATAATATCACATGAAATAAATATAAATGTATATTTTATACATTAAAAAAAATTGTTTATGTAAAACTTTAGATCTTCATTAATTAGGACTTCATTCTGATTCTGTAATTTCATATTTTAAAACTTTTATTTTTTATTTAATATATGTATATATTTTCTATTGTAAATGCGAAAAATGCGCGATAGAAATGCCTTTAAAAATTCTGAAAAATTTCGCACGTGTCCGCGGGATAATACGCATAAATATTTCCTGGGTTTTGGCATTATATTAGGGTAACTTGGAAAGAAAACCATGTTTTGCTCGAATCAATAGGCACAGATGTGGGTAAAATTGATAATCGATCGCGTTCCAGTTGCGCCGTTCATTCGTATACGCAACCAAGTGGTACTTGTGCGAAACCAAAATCCTGCGACATTGGAATGCGAGGTGGAAGGCTTTCCCGAGCCGGTGGTATACTGGGAACGCAGTGACGGTCGCCGTCTGAAAATGTCGGATAAGTACAGAACGGAGGTTTACGACAGGCGTGATAATTACAAGGTAACCCGTCGAACTCGTATCCGCGGACTTTCGCCAAATCGCTTTCTACGCAATTTTCTTAGAGACTTCTTTTTCATTTTAATAAATAACTTGCACATTTTATCGTATAAATCTCGATAATAAATCGTTTCTGCTACACGTTAGCAACAAATGAGGTGTCTTACAATACGTGAAACTATTCTGAAAAGCTGAAGATGAAGCTGAGAATCGCGAGGGTGACCACGTCGGATCATGGGACTTACCACTGCGTGGCAAAAAACGATTTTGACACTGTCAAGGGATCCTTTATAGTAGACGGTTCGTTTTACCTTATATTACCTCGTATTTCTCCTTGCATTAATAATAGAATTCTAAAGAGCCATTACGGAATTACTAATTAATTACAACATGAAGGATATAGAAGGAAGCCTCTCTGAGTTTGTGAGGATGTGTGCGCTATTATTTTGTATTATATCTCTCAGCGTAATGTGTTTCCAGGCAAAAATATAATACTACTACTTCGATTTTCGATTCAATCTTTAAATGAGAAACAAGAAAATAAATACAAACTATTAATAAATAATTATAAATAAAAATGTTAACAGAATATTACAAATTCTGAAAACAAATGTGAAAAGCACGTTCTATATTCGTCGTATAATTTCACAGATTTTCTTGCGATTGGAAATTTGATTTTTTCCAGCATAATTCTTTTAAGATTGATTCCAATGCTTATTCCTAGGAAATAATTCTGCTAATTGAATTTTTTAATTGACGGTAATAAATAACGCTAGATGATATAAAAGACGTCGAGAAATACAAGTCAAGAAAGGAGGAGCACGTAACATACGGTCATCCTATGCCCATGAGCGTCGATCAGGAGCAAGAATTGTGCATCCCTACACAAGAAACCTGTACGACGTGCCCAAAGTGCACGTACACAGATATAATAGACCATCTGCATGTTCAACCGTTGAGCGATATTAATATTACGCGGCCGCCACCGCGGTCAACCGGTACGTTTAATCAATTCTAACTAATGTATTCCAACGGCGTTCTTGCGCAAGGTAGATCAATTAATTCTAGAGGTGCAAAGCTTCGGTGTAAACGCATATGTAACGTAATATACATTTCCCGACGTAACATAGTTTCAGTATATATATGCATTATGTGTACATATTTTACAAAACGGATGATATTTATCAAGAATTCTTGTTGATCGATGCGATAAAGAAAATAAAATAAGAAAATAATAATGTAAAACAAACAGAGGGTATATCTCTTCAATGATTTTCTACAAATTTATTAGTCACATACATTTTAATAAAATAAATAGAGATCAGGAACTAGCAAACTCGGAATGCAGCTGCCATCTAATCACTTAAATCATTCTTTATCATCTTTTTTCCTGAGTTGACATGAAATTTGTGTAAAATGTAAATGTTTTATTTATGTTATTATATTTTTGCTGCTTCATCTGAAAACAATTGCTATTCAATCATTGTTGCTAACTGAGTACTAATCCAATGTTAAGTTTGTTTTCTTTAAATTTTAAATAGCTTGAACTAAAAAGCAAATATAACTTTCGTAGACTACAAATATTTTTTAAACATTTAAAGAACACGTTTTTGTTTTCTGTTGCAGTTTAAAAAACTTTATCTATTTTTTTATTATCTAATGAATATGTTTATCTCTTTGCTTTGTTTAGATTTTTAAATAATAAATATGTTGCTATATAACTGCATTGGCGTTTACAGCATTTGTATTTGTCTTTGTTTAATAATTGATAAACAAGGATGAAATGAAGCTTATAAAGCGTTGAGCATCAAAGTGAATGTAATTATTCGTTTGATCTAGACAGACCAAAGATAAACTAGTGAAAATAAGAATATGTACTATTTTTATTTTATTTAAATGTTCTTAATTAGTCTGAAACTTTAATAAAGTGTCATTTTTAGTTATTGTATTAGCCTGAAAAGTCTCTTTTCCACGTAGAATTTTGCTGAAGTATTAAAAAATTTAGCTTGATACACACATCTAAAAATAAATTTAAAGAATTATCAAAATAATCGTGTAAAAAATTCAAGCATGGTGATCAATGCTACAAATCTGCAATTTTGACATTTTAGCAACCAGCTTAAGTTTCTCACATAAACGTGTTTGGCGTTTAATAAAACTTTTCAAATCTATATTTAGATTTTTAAAATACTTTAGCACTGTTCTTTCTATGCATAAAGAGTAGTCACAATTTCATTTCTTTTATCCGATGACTGGATAGCCGCGCTGGAAAAAAAGTCATATTTAAGATATTTGTTTTAATCAATTTTACCTGACTGATCGAAATCGATTTTCGATTTAACTTTTAATTTATCTACCTTCGTATGAGCGCGTACATGTGGCAGTACACAGCGGAGAACTCCTTCTTCTCCCGTGAATTAATGACTAAAGGGTCGCAATATCGCGAAAGTTTACGTAATTAACGAACTGACGGCACTCTCGTCAAACACGAGTGTCCGTAATATCGCGAACTAAAAAACGATCTCTTTCCACGTGAACTCTTCCGACTTGAGGACATGAAAGTTAATAAACGACGTTGGTAAATTCGCAGAGGGTTTTATAGAGGCTATAGGAAAACCTGTACTGAAAGGAAACATGGACGACCACTACGGAAGTTGGATGCACGACGCGTCCAACGATATCATGCCCGACAGACTTTGGGTTACTCGCCACAACGAGACGTCCTACATCTATGAATACAAATCGAAGGAGGACTTTAAGAACAATACAGCGCTAAACGAGATAAAATTACCCCATCCTTTTCAGGTCGGCAACTTTAGAATAACAGACAGTGAGATACCTTTAATTATATATGGAAAGGACGGTTTTGCTGCAGAATTAAAAAATTTAACTAGATGTCGATTTGGAAATAATTTTTAAATTATCAAAATATTTAAGTAGGCCACTCGAGCTGATTACTATTATAGAATATTGAAATTTTTTGCAGCTCATCGTGCTTAAGAGTCCTACATTATTTCTGACGATCCAAAATTATGTTCAGATTTTTATTTGTATATAAAAGACCTTTCTCTGATAAAAATTTTTCTCAAAATTATTCATATAATTTTTCAGTATTTATAAACTTTTATGTAAAAATTTCAGACTCTTTTTAAAAATTTCTCAGACTTTTTATACAAATTGGAACGTTTTTCAAAAGTGCCGAGAAAAGCCTACAGCTTTTCTAGACTTTGCATCTTTTTTTGTGTACGTGGAAACAAAGTTATTCCACGGAAACCTAATTTCCTATATAATCATTGCAGAATTTTTTTAGATACTTAAGTAAATCGTTATGTTGTGCGGAAAGAATAATTTTGCTGAAGAATCTAAAAAATTAGCTAGGTACTGATGTAAAAATAATTTTGTTCGACCATTAAAATAATTAGATAGTATACTCAAGTTGATTGCTAAAATGTAGAAACTTTCTACAACATTACTTATCATGCTTCAGAGTTCTACATAATTATTTTGATGACGTAACAAATTATTTTTAAATTGTGTCTAACTAAATACAATTTTAAATACTTCAGCAAAATCGTGTTGTTACACATTCCTAGAATTTTAAAAGTAACTATAATATTACGATATAATAAGGACATGTACATATTTTCTTTAGAAAATTTAACGTTTAACAAGGAAAATGCTTGAAGCAAAAATTGAGTTTGCGGTCGACATTTTCTTCTAGGGTAACGGACATGTAGTTTACGACAAATCGTTTTTCTACAATCCCATTAATCGACCGTCAGTCCTCCGATACGATCTCTATGCGTCCTCGGATCATCAGCGGTGCAAGCAGCTTTCTCCCGAATGCGAGATGCATCTTCCGTGCTTAGAGGTCAACGGCCAGAACTACCTTTACACGCGCAATTTTACCTACACGGATTTCAACGTAGACGAAAACGGTAAAACGAGCAGTACATACAAATATTCGAGCTCTACATATAAAGTGGATATAATTGAATGATTGAAAATATTTATTTCCACGTAAAATGGAATATTATAAATACGAGTAATATTAATGGAACCACATTGTGGTACGAAAATACAATGTGTAATATGCGGCGTTTCTGCAGGTTTGTGGGTCATTTACCCATTATCCCCTAATTGTAGTGGTAAAAATACAGTGGTAGTGAAAATGGATCCCACTAAAATGATCATTCAATACGCGTGGAATATCAGTATCGATCACCGTCGCTTCGGAGAGATGTTTATCGCAGGAGGTGTACTTTACGCTATACGCAGTGTCACCGATGATACTATGGAGATACGGTAACGCGAGTGACGAATTGCTCTTAAAGCTACAATATAAAGTACAAATATCTCAAAAAACTTTTGGATACTTGGGTTTTCAATATTTTCTATTATCTTTAATATCACTTTTAGTCTTTATCCTCAGTAAATGTAGGTAACTATAATAATTTAGAATGTGAGATTGTATCTTATCTTTATTACATTCAAAATATCATTCCTTTATTTCAACAATTACATAATTATAACGTGATTTTCGAGTTAGATAAATGTTATCTTAAGACTTTAGAAACAAGACCGTTTGCAAGATATGAATAAATCAAACTGTAATATGAAACAGCCAATTAAATACAATATTATTCTATTAATCATTAAAAACAAATTAACTTAATAACTTAATTTTATAAAAAATTGTCAGAATATCAAAACTTAAGAAGAATAGTTTAAAAATATTTTAAACTCTTAAAACACCATCAAAAAGGATTATGAAATGAAAATGATAAAAATTTCGATTATGTTAAGAATCCTCTATTCTTTTTTACCTTTTTTATTATTTGATTAGTCAATAATTTTCTGTCAAGTTAAAAAATATTTTTTCTTTTTTTGGAAAAATTTTATTTTTTTTAAATTCGATTACTTTTAAAATAAGAGAGTGATATATCCACGAGTAATTTCATAAAATATTTGTACTTGCTTCTTTTGCGATCTAAAAATTATCATTATTTGTAATTTGATTGATTTGACCTTAGATTTGCCTTCGATCTCTACAAAAATACGACGTTGGATGTAAACTTATCGTTTACGAATCCGTATCACAAGACCACGGCAGTTAGTTATAATCATAAGACTAAGGTACGTGTTTAATCGAAATAAAGTATTTTACTATTTTATCGTTTCGCGATCATGTAATTCGTTTTGTTTTAGGAACTGTACACGTGGAACAAAGGCAACCGATTAGCCTATCCCTTAAAATGGCAGGAGGTAACTGAGAGGGAACCATCTTCACGATACACGCACGTACCTCGAAGAAACGCACGTAGGAGCGTCGCTAATCGTCACGAGAACGTTAATTAAACAAGTTTGACGTGTAACGAGTTTTCTTCCTTCGAACCTTCTCGCGAGCGTATTTATCTTGTAACACGTGCCAAAAATAAAACAGTTTAAATGAGATTAATCAGTGTGTATAATTATTGCTTGTTAAATTCGGAAATTATAATAATGCTAAGAATCATCGGATTTACATTTAAATATATGTATGGTCGTGCAAAATAATACAGAATCATGTATAATCGTAACATAATTTTAAAAATTGTACTTTTAAGAGAATATGCAATAAGAGCATAAAAATATATATAAGAATTAAAAAATGACATATAAGCTTCTTTTTTAAAACGATTAGTTATCGTTATCGATATCCTTATTCTAATAACGTATATGCTATTTATATATAACGTCCTTTCACTTAGTTAATAATAGAAAATTTAAATTTTTTAAATAAATATTCATTATAACTGCGTTGAATAAATGAAAGGAGAATGGAATTATGGCACTTAGTCGGACCGATCACATAAAATATTCTTCTTCTTACGTTAGGTCTCTAGTTACACCTGCAGTGTTACATCTCATATGCTTATGGTGCGCTCGCTGGTTATTCAATCACCATATAACAAGTACATAAAATATATTAATAAATTTTCTTGAATGATCGTCACCCTATTTTTCCCTATATATATTTTCATTTTTAAAATTAACAATGTTAAACAAGTTAAACTTTGCTCTAAAATAAAAATAAAGAAGAATAAAAATTTACTGAACTAAAATATACATTAAATATTGTTAAATAAATTTTTTCCCGAATTTATTAAATTAGTACGCGACATATATTCGCAAAACAAATAATTATCAGTGTTATAATTTCCTACTCAATAATATATAACATAACACATGTTGTACGTAACAGTTTTACATTATTGAATGAGAAAATATATCATTAATGCTAATTATATAACGTAAGAAACTACAACATTATTGATAACGCTACTGAGAATAATGATAATTGTTAGTTTATATTTTACGGATATATTTATGTGAATAGATAATGATATCAAAGATTATCTAAGATAGGCTTTGATATTACGTGTAGTTACGTTACAAGATAATACTTTTCTATATTACTTAACGATTGAATTACTTAAGTGTAGATGATATATTCAACGGTATATAACAGAAGAAGAGGTCAATTGATTGCAACATCTGTGAATTAACACTTTGTGACTCATCTTCGATTGGATGTTCACAGTTACAGTATCATCAAACGCATCTATAATATGCACGCGAGATGCAATTGCAGAGATAAAACCGTTGACGCGTTCTTCCCTTGCGGAGATGCGACTCTTTGGGCTTCCGACCCTTTTGGTACATGATAGATGCGATAAGGTTTCGAAACGCGACGATAATAAGGCATGGATATCCGGTATGATTGAAGTATGACAAGTTAACCATTACTCTCCTACTATTTCTAAGCAATATGGAAGGGGAGCATGGTGACGATATTATATGCAGCACGGTTATAAATACGACCGCGGTAGAATTGACAAATAAGTCCCGTCGACTTAACATTCGCTCGGTTACGGTAGAACTATACGTACAGTCCTTGTTAACCAAGTTGGCCTAGGCTCATCTCTACGGAAAGTCGGAGACGTGACTTCATTGCATCTCGGTTATCGGTACCAGCTCGCGACTCGATTATGGGTGCTACTGTCAGTAATTTGGGGTAGGTTAACAAGAGTGATAAGTAAAAATTATTTCAACGCTTTCCCTATTATACAACTTTATTACGCTCGATTGCCTTGTTCAGATCGTTATAACGTCATGACTGGGAATAGAGATCGCTATCTTGATAAGAACTGGTGTCTACATTGAATCAATGTATTTTATGTAATAATGCTTCTCTAAGACTTTAATAGATAATTAACTTTAAAAATATTAGAAGGTTTTCGGGTTATCGCTGTGTTTTTATTCATCGCTAATGTCAATGTTTCGCGCACTGATACGTGTGCGCTCCTCGCCCTGACGAAGTGAACTACAAGGTTCATGAAACATTAGAAATAGTTAAAGACTCGGCGATAACCCGTAAATCCTCTAGTATCTTTAAATATTTTACATGAATTAAGTGGATAAAAATTTATTGACATCTATCTATGCAAATGTAATAAATGACAAATCATCATATTTAAATTTTAACGTGGATTTCATAGAATAAAAATTGATGTGAATTTATTCATATGAATTTGATATTACTATCTTCTATATTTTATATTTCATCTTCTCGTTAAACATCATTAATTCTACGTGGATAATACGTATTAAATCTATATGAAAGTGTTTATGTATATAAAATAAAATTTTTTATGTTGAATTAATTTTGAAGAAAATTTATTTAATGAAATTACACTAAGAAAAAAATTTTCTTGGATTTAATATTCATATTTGTTTGACTAAAATTTTTTTAGAACCACATATGGGTATACAAAACATTATTTATTTAAATAAAAATTTTGTTGTTTCATTCGAAAAACCTTTATTGTTTGACAAAAGTAATGTTATTATTTGAAGTATATCTTTTAATCAAATATGTATTATTTAGTTATAATGAGTACGAACAATGAAACACATTATTTATTAAAAAATGGCAAAATACAGAGGTTGCTCCATGCAAATAATTGTTTTCTTAGGACAACCATTTTATGACCGAAATTACAGCTTATACACTTATAACAACAAAATTAAACGAGTAGTGTTGTGTGTATCAAATGTATTCAAGCAAATACATACATTGTTTCAAAATCAAACAATCGTATATACTTATTAAGATTCAAACATTAGGTTGTTTGGACTATTCTAAAAATAATATTTGAATATACACAATAAAATTTATGAAATAAATTAAATCTTAAAAAATGTTTTTCTCTGTGTACAATTATATTAATTTATGTGCATATATATCACAACGATGAATTTTTTGTCCACTATCTTTTTTGTAAAATAAATAGATTCAATAAGATACCATAAACCTACTTTTATGATCGGTAATAATTTCGTCAACTTTACAAAAAAATCATGATTTATATTTATAAGAACTTAACAATGTTACAAAGCTATAATAATGTCGGACTATGCGAGATTTATAATTCGAGATTTGCTATTCATATGAGATTTGCGAATAAATGTATAAATATATGTGTCAAATTAATAACTTCAAGTTTTTGATAAAATTGAACAAAATATGTAAATTACTACGACTAATGGTCGATCAATTAAGATCTCGATTACCACATTACTAATTAATCAATTAAAAGATTGATGGTACATTAAAAAATTTTCAGGTATCGATCAGGGTGAGTGAATATGTGCAATCAGTCAATTTACATGTACCTATACTTAATGTTCCATTATACATTAAAACTCGTAGAGTCGATAAATATTATTGCATAATATTTATATGCGTTTAACTTTTTAATTTTTTCAGCTATCATTGACATTATATTTTTCGTATTATTATAATAAATTATTACATTAAATAACAAATTATGAATTAATCGTAAATTCGAAATCATATGAAAGATCTACACTACATGAATGACGAATCTCCGTGAATCTTATACAAATAGTGAATGACAAATTATAAATTGCGCATTTCGACGTTGATTTTACAATTTTAATGCAAGATTGCGATTACAAGTTTATTTAAAACATCACTTTTTGTAGATTTAAATCGTAATCCGATCTACGCTCGCAACATTTATTTTATCCTTGCATTAATAAAATGCTAAATGATGTTCACAAGTATTGTTAGCATAAATGGGACTATGGCTTTGATAAGATACGATGATTTGGAAAGAATTTGCAAGCAATCTACTTTGCTGCAGCAACCGGTTTTAAAACAGTTTGTACTTGAGCCTCATTGTGACAACGGTCTTATATTGTGAAATTTTAATGTGTTATTAAAAATATTCTTTCTTTGTTCATTCTTATTTCTTCTTTTCTATTATATTTCTTTGCAAGAATTGCTTATGTAATGAGATGCAAAAACAGATGAACTTCCATTTGCAAAATAAAGTTCGTAATCAACAGTGACATATAAACTGCCTCGTAACGTTCAATTGCTCTGCGACTGTTTTTATCTTGCATATCTATGTGTGCTTGTGCTTTATCATGAAATTTGCTTGTGTTAGAAATGTAAAAAATAAATGCAGTTACGCCTTCACGATTCCTACGATCTGTTGCATAATATAATGACAGCGATTTCTAACTTTTGTTGTAACATTGTTAAATGGATAAAAACATCTTGCAATTCCTCACTTCTTATGCAATATTTGCACTTTTCATCAAACGATCTTTAAACGATGGCGCTTGAAAAAATATGCAAGTCACTTTCGAAGATACGCAGTGAATGTTTACAAATTCAATTAAATATTTTATATTAATATTCTCTCAATAAGATGTTTAAAATAATGTTGATATTCCTCGAGAAAAACGTTTAACTTTGTCAATAATAAAATAATATATTTTATAAAATATAATAATGTTTTAAGTTTAAACGACTGGACTCCTGTATTCTTTAAAATAATAATAAAAACATATATCAGTGAAAAATAAAACAATTCCACGTATTTCTCTCATTAATATTTAATTCGTCTCTACTGCAATTCATTTTTGCTTTTATGATCATATTATTAATCTTATTTTTTTCTGTTATATAACATTAAGCTTCATAAAAAAACTTTAGAATAATCGCAAGCAATGATACTTCACATCTTGCTAAAATTACTCGAAACTTGGTACTATCGACTTTCAGTTTACAATAATGGAATCAACGAATAACAAAGTCATAAGCGAAATCGACTGCTCGGCTCGAGTGTAATTCAGGACAAAAACGTCGATATATCTATTCGCCACGAGACATGCAACATGCATCGGAAATATGAACATTTAATAATCTCAACAAGAGTTTTACGATAACATATATAAGAAGTGCACTTTTTATATTAAATATAATCTTCTTTTAAAAAGTTAAAGTTTAGATTCCGATAAAAAAAATTATCATAAATAATCGTAGTCTCTAGTTTTTATACTAGTATACTAGTATATAATTATGTAGAATTATGTATAATTATATATCATTATTTACATATGTTTTTACATCATTTACATCGTTTTTATATTGTTTTTATTGGAATTATAAATATCACGATTTGTTATAAAATAATCCATGATGTGCGTGTCATTGTTTTAATTATCTATCTCCTGCCTTTTTGACAGTTTTCTGATATGCTTTTGAAGTTTTTAAGGGTATTATCTTCAACGATATCAGAGGGTTTGCTGAGTGTTTTTATCCATTATTAATGCCACCGTTTCATGAACATTCACTTTATCAGGACGAGAAGCGTACTAATACAAAGAATTCCCTTTATATAGACAAAATGCCCTCCCCCCTTCACACATACCCTCGTCCTCAACAGTTTTCTGATATTTTTATATCTTCCTTTATATCACTGTAGCATTTATAGTATCGGAATTGCAGTTATCAAAAACTGCAATTGATATAATTTCAGTGAACTCATATATTTCGAGATATGGAAAAGTTATTTATACACATATTCGTATGTCTATACGTTTTCCCTATATTTTCAATATTGAACATAGAAATGGAATCGATATATAGGTATCAATTTTTTATTTAGTTTAATTATTTAACGCTCTCATCTGTGTATGCATCTAGTTCGTACAACAAAAAAATTGATTCAATGTTGAGCAAATGCAACGAGAATATTTCATGTATTTTTGTAGGAAACGTAATGGAAAAAAGGTATCAAGGGGAATAAGTGCATGCAATATAAAAGACAAATCTGTTATAATTTTTTTATTCTTAAGCTAAATAATAGAAAACAAGTAATTAATTGTTTTTCAATCTTCCTAGAGTGAACTCTTCTTGTTTATCTTTGTTGTTCCATATACAGAACAACAGACGGATTAAAGTAAATGGCGTGGTGAAGTTAATTAAATGAATATCTCGCTGAATATAGTATAAATTTTCAAAGACTGTAAACAAAAATTTGTACTGAATGTTTTAATAATACATAACTAAAATAAAATTAATAATAATGGTAATTTTATACGTATGTATATATGTGTATATATCTTTTTCACACATAATAATTACGAAGTGTAATCCTAAGTCTCTTTTTTTAGTTAAAAAGAGAAAACAAATTATTGAATACAAATTTCATAGTCTAAAACTTATTTTTATCATAATGTTCAACAAGAAATGGACAAAAAATAATACGTTGTAAAATCAATTGCCATTTGAAATTTTTAAGACTAAGACTGCGTAATAAAGATTTACAAAATTTAAGCTTGTACAGATTCTTTTAAAATTGTGCTTCTTGCACAGCTTAGTTAGCATATTATATTGCAAAATTGCGCAATTGAGATTAGGCACCTTTTGTACGGATGTGAGTTATCATCATATGTCAGCGTTATGATCTTTAGTTATTTCCGCATAACAATCAAGTTATTTATGAAGCTGAATACATAGGTACTACAAAGTATGAGTTTATGCTACGAGTTAACCATACGATCCAAAACAAGTTTCTTACAAGGTGAATACTGATTCGCAAATGACAAAATTGATTGTTGAATTATAGCTTAGAGAAGAAAAAAAACGAGTATTATATGGTTACTCTTAGGAAAGAAAAATTATCCTATTATTTGTTAATGACATTGGCAACCATTAATCATGCGATTGCAGTACATAAATGCTTTCGTGACGAATTACGCATCTCACGAATGATGGAATATTGTAACAAGTATATGATTACGTAAACTCGTTAGATCGCATGTTTTATCATGCCACTATACGTACATTATAGATTCGAGATCGAGAAAATCACTCGAACTTTGTTATGCTTGCATATGCTATGCAATTTTTTTTACTTCAAATATCTATTGTTTTTAAACAAAATGATGTCAAGGGCGATTAAAGAGTCAAAAAGAATTTTCGTTAAACAATAAAATATATAATTAGTCATTTTCAATAAAATTAAAACATTGTTTTTACACAAATCTTTTCTTTAATCTTTGGTTCTAGTTTCTAAAAATTCTTATACTTATATAACATCAGCGAATACTCGGTCTTGTTATGATATTATTTAGTTTCCAAGTTTTTTCATTTCGTATTATTCCTCGTTTCTATTAAAAAACCTATTACACACATTACTGAACTACACTGTAAGACACTATGTTTATTGAAAACTAAAACCTGATTTTTTGTTATTGATCTTGAGTTTAGTATCACGCGGTTTCATATTTCGGATCTTCGCCCTTTTTTCTATTGCATCTTATACTTAATTTTATTATACACAATTAATCGATTAATTTCTCTCCCTTCTCTTCTTATATTCGTATATTATTCTGTATTTATATACATATATATATAGGACGTTCTTCGTTAACGGGGACAAGCGTCTGGGCAAAATTTGTGAAGTCAAAATAAGACGTTCAAGAGCTTGAAATTTTTGATTATTAGTTTAAGAAAAAACGTGGCGTTTTTTAAAATTCAAAACGGTTGTTCTAATATAACGGTTAGAATGAATAAAAATCGATATTTGTGGATTTTTCGAATCACTAAATCACTCATAAACAATCCGTAGTCATATTTCCAAAATTCGAATTAATAGATTCAGTATATTAACTGTACTAAATGAAGAACTGATCGGAATTTTAGTCCAAAATTTATTCAATCTTAAAAATTGAAATCTGAAAGTTTTTCGGATTACTCATAAATAATCCACAATCAGATTTCCCAAATTTAAAATGGCATATGATGACTGCAGTGGAAGAAGAATTGACTGAAACGCTTAGATTCTTAATCATGTGATTAAAAATTGATTTTTCTCGGATCTTTATTCCGAAGAATAACAGTTTTCGGGTAAAAAAAAAGATATCGATTTTTAGGATTGAATAAATTTTGTACTACTAAATTAATGATTTTAGAATTCCAGTCAGTTCTTCATTCAGTACAGTCACTATACTGGATCCGTCATTTCGAAATATGACTACGGATTGTTCATGAGTAATTTGAAAAACCCACAAATATCGATTTTCATGGAAATTGAATGAATTTTAAACCACCTGATCAATGAAATAAACGTTTTCAATAATTTCCATAAGTTTTTTATTTATTCTAACTGCAATATTTTGGAGCATGTAGCCGCTTTGAATTTTTGAAACGTTTTTCCTTAAATTATAATATAATACATATAAAAATTATATATAAAAAAGAAAATTTTAAGCCTTTTTGAACGTCTTAATTCGACTTCACAAATTTTGCTCAGACACTTATTCCCATTGACATGGAACGTCCTATATATATCATTATTCCATGTATAAAAGTGCGTTTACAAAAAAATAAGTATACGAGATATTTTTTAGATAAAAAGTTAGAATCAAGACCACATATATGAATAGATCAATTAATTGTAAGCAAGAAAAACCGTTGTTATGATATACGGTCAACGTTAGCTGTTGGAATAATAATTTCTCTTTTTGTATGAAAAACTCGAATTGTGTGTAAGATAATTACATAATGATCTACAGATTACTCCACAGCATTAAATTATATTTATAATTGCATATAATCTTAAAGAATCTTTTTATGTTTCTGTTGCAAATTAATGTTACATTGTGCTGAGTAAGCCTATGGCTCGAGGCAACAACTCCTTTTCTTGTATGTTGAGTTAATGTCGCGTGTTGATTTGTAGTTTGCGGCAATAAATTATGATTAAGAGTCTTTCCGTCTCATATATTTGTATATATATAAGGCTGCCACATCCGTCCTTTTTTCCCCGGACATCGTCCTGTTTTTAGGGGGATTTGCCGAAGGTATTCGAGATAATTACGAGCGGTAATTCCTCCAAACGTTCCCGGATGCTCTATAAGAAGATAGTATTCAGAGAAAAAAGAGGACAGATATGGCAATTCTAGTTTTAATGCAATTTTATCTTTATAATAGAAAGATGTAAAAATACATACAATTACAAAAAATATAAATATTCCTATATCGTAATATTTGTTACACTTAAAAAACAATAAATAAATAGTCGCT
Organism: Cyphomyrmex costatus; assembly: GCF_001594065.2. Taxonomy (NCBI): domain Eukaryota; kingdom Metazoa; phylum Arthropoda; class Insecta; order Hymenoptera; family Formicidae; genus Cyphomyrmex; species Cyphomyrmex costatus. Next base: position 973,045 of record NW_017276039.1, read on the forward strand.
TGAATACGTGAGATGAATTACCTTACATGCAACGTGTTCGTATAAACAGCAGTATTATATCATACTTATTTGAATATTCATAAATCTTACAATTTACCTCGAAACATTAATAAATCTTATAATAATTGGTAGATGAAAAATACTTTCCCAAAATGGCGAGACTTTAGCAATGGGATTATGTCAAAGCAAAATATACGATTCATGCTAAATGTTATATCGTTTTTTAATAAATTTGCATTTAAATGACTAATATCAGCTAAATATCAGTTGCTAGTTCAAACTTTGGGGTTTTGTCAGTTAAAAGCGTACTTTAATTCAAGTAGCTGAGTAAGTGGTAACTATATATTCCTCACTATATTTTAGTTGTACTCCATTTGCAATTGTTTCTGGAATGTTGCCGGCTGCTTGCGCGTAAATCGTATTAGTAACATTGTGTGTCAACTATTAAATAATATATCAGCTATTAAATAATTTTTTTGGTCTTGAAATACAAACTGAGTTATTGCAGTAATTTCATACAAGATAAATTGACTAGCAATTTAATAGTTTATAAGCACTTTAAAATGATCTTAATAATGTTGAATGACCGAAAAATTACTTTGGCGTATAGTTTAAACATACATACTATAGAAATTACACACCGAATTATTTGAGCATGAAAGATCTAACTTCGACTATTATGAGCTCTATTTCCTATTAGTTATTTTTTAATGTATGATTCAATAAAATTCTTATGCTAGATTAACAGCATTAGCCGACACTACCGACAGCATCTAATTAGAAATAATCTTGTTAATTTGTAGTATTAATAAAATAAGTACGCCATTGTGCAATACTCTTAAAAAATTATTTAGTAATACTCTGTTATTGAATAAAAACAGGACTTTTGATTAGATTACTGTTGGCAAATGCTGTCAATACATTTTTTTCTTGAGTAACAATACATTTTTCAACGTAATAGCCAATACAAAACTCTACTATCAAATTTAATAGTTGAAGTGGCTAAAATTTAGCACTAACAACAAAACATATATATGTATAATTTCAACTAAAATTCCCAATTTTGCTACAAATATTATTAGTTTCTATTGTTAAAAGAAATTACCTTAACATGTTCAGCTAAACATTATTTTACTCTAGCAGTGAGTGTTTTTTTGCTGTAGTACTTAAATTTTAGTATTTAATAAATTGAGCTTTAGCAGTATATAACGACACTATAGCTATCCTTATTATAAAGACACATTTTAATTACTACGGCTGTATTTTAGCCGCATTAGCTAATCTTTTCTCTGCTTGTACTTATTGTATTCGATAATTCATGCTTGTTTAAGTGATGGTTTTAATTTTTTATTCATCACACGTGCACAATGCATAATTTTCAAAATATTTTTATTCAATAGCTATGAAAAAATCATTTTGCGTTATTTTGCACACCTGCGCTAAAGACTCAAATAAATATGATATACTACATAAACTTATTTGCAATTAATTCCAAGAATAATGCATCAACATGTTTTCCTTGCACACGCTTATCATCTTTGTTACTATAATTATTGATTGACACAAATTGAGAAAAACAAGAATGTTAAAAGAATGCTAATTTTTGCTCCCGGAGTAGCAATTAAAAGTGATATGTTTTTCATTTAATTTTATTTAACATTTTATGTTTTTTATTTAGTTTTTAAGCTACAAAATTTGACCTTCAAAAAATTTAATTTTGTCGGGTAAATATTAAAATCAGTATAGCTATTATTAGCTTTAATAAAGTTATTAAAGTTATTAAAGATCTATATATTATTGTAAATTATAATTACATTTGTTACTAGCAGGTATAAATATATTAATATAAACATATAGTTTGTGTTTTTCTACTAAAAACATGAACTATTAGAGATAAAAACATTTTCATGTTTTATCTCTAATAGTTCATGTTTTGCTTGATAAAGAACGTAAAAAAATTATTAATATCTATGAAAAATAAGGGTAAAATCAACAGAAATTATTTTAAATCTTGAATCTGAGAGCGTTGTCGTTTATAGCGCTCAATTTTTCAAGATTTTCTTTCTGCTCACATACTTAGCAATAAATAACGCTATCAGATGCTATTATGATTTTAAATCAAGATTTATATATAAAATGTTTTTATTAATAATGCTTTTATTGTTAAATATTAATAAATTTTATTCACTTTTTTAAAAAATTAATATATTAAAAGTTTTATATACTGTTTTTATTAATTCTCCACCAAATAAAAATTTATTAATGTTATAATTAAATTATACAATTCATAAGTTATAAAAAATGTACTTTACCTAATGCTTTTACTTGCCATTTTAGGGACAAAAATTGGTACTTTTAAAATATACTTCCTATATAATATCTGATAATTATATCATTTCTCCGTATTTCAAAAGGCATACGAATATCTAATAAGACTCTTGTGTAAGTTGGTGGACCTTTTGCCAATCCTTTGATTGCCAGTGCGTGCATTGGCAAAATAGACGAACAATGCCAACAATAATGTAAGTTTTCATTATTGCCATAAAAAATTCAGTAATAATATTTATATTATATAGTTATATTACAGTTATATTATATTATTTATATTCAGTAATAAACATAATCAATATACAAATTCGTGTTTACCTTTAATTTTTAGAAGCATTTGACTCTTGATATACATATATTTTACGATACAAATTCTAAGATAAATACTTTTCACGTATTTATATAATTTCAATTATACAGTAAACTAAAAGGTGTAAATATGAAAAAAGAATTTTTATGTGTTTTGTAACATCTGTATTATGCTGTCATATTTTCTTGATCAATGATAATGATAACATTCCATTCAATCTAATTTGTGCTTTATTGCAGGGACAGTGAAAAATCCATTAAATTTACTATAAATGGAACACCACACATGAGTATGTATTCTTCAAATTTATAACATATAATTAAAAGTTAAATTATAGAAGATTCTTTTATTGTTTAAAAATAAAAAGTTTCGATTCTATTAAACAGCGAGCTAAATAATTCCGTTATTTACACGGCGGCAGAAACTATAGAATTTAATTATATGCACGTAATATAATTATATAACGCAGGAAAATGTAGTTACATTGGTAGAAACTATTACATTTCAGCTATGAAAATTTAATTGTGATGGCAGAAGCTTTAAACATTCAATTGTAAAGATTTAATTATGACGGTGGGCTTTTGTGAAATATCGCGTCAAATTAAAACCCTATATATGTTACTCATATTCGTGCTTTATGAACCATAACTATCATTTCGATTTTACAATCGTTTTCAGTATCAAGAGATATACCGGCTGATACGTCCCTCAATGTCTACATTCGCGACTATGCAAAACTCCGCGGCACAAAAGCGATGTGCCATGAGGGTGGCTGCGGCGCCTGTATCGTGGCTGCGGAAATCAAGGGCAAGACAATGGCTGTAAACTCCTGTCTCATACCAATATTAATCTGCGACGGGTATGCGTGAATTAATCGAGATATTACATTTAAATTTCACGCTAAAGAAATTAATAAAACTTTATGACACATCTTTTTTCATTAGAAAATAGTCTTTGACATGTCAAACCTATATATTATATATATATATATATATATATATCAGGGTTTATTTATTTAATTTCTTTCAACTTTATTAAAACTATAGTTTTAAATAATATCTATATATTGTATAATAATCTGTAAATAATTTCACAGATGGGCGATTCACACGATCGAAGGTGTCGGAAATAAACGAGACGGTTATCACTCAATTCAAGCCGCACTCGCTGGAAAAAATGGTTCGCAATGCGGATATTGTTCTCCTGGCATGGTTATGAATTTTTACAGGTGTGTGTGTGCGGTAAAGAAATTAATTAAAATTGTTTTAATAAACTATTTCAATCTCAAATGATATAATATCTGAAAAAAATTATTGTAATTTCACACAATTATGGTCCAATTCACGCAAAAAAATAAGGCCGCGTTCTAATATCATAACGATATCATTCAATCTATGCTGTGACATTTAGTGTGTAAATGGTTGCCTGATCGATGTTTTCGTGCGTGTGAGTGTTTAGATCACAGTTGTGGCATAGAACCATAGTTATGAAAAATTACGGTAATAAATAAATCGTTAGTCAGAATAAAAATAATAATTGAAAATTATATGCATAAATAATGATGTAAATTAATTAAAATTGTCATATTAAAAAAATAATAATTTTAGATATATAAAATTTTCTCGAAATTGTTGGCGTTGCGGTAAATTTTTGTTAAATAATACATAATAGAGAAAAATTTTAAATAAATTATTAGTTTAAATTATCGAATATAATTAAAATAATACATATATAAATAAATCATAAATTAAAATTAATACATAAATAATGATGTGCGGAAGCGAGCACGCTTCTATATTTACGTGATATACAAATTGAAAATTAGAATTTGAAATTGAATAGATAATTTTAAATTTAATTTGTTTCGTTGTAATTGGTTGAGTTGTAATCTCTAATTCACAATCCTGATAAGAGCTTAACAGAATGTAAATAAATTTGCATATTATTGCATTTTATTATTATATATATTTTATTATTGGAACTTTCAGTCTTGTGCAGGACAAGAAATTGACTATGCAGGAAATCGAGAATTCCTTCGGTAGTAACATCTGTCGGTGTACAGGCTATCGTCCAATTTTGGATGCGTTTAAGGGATTTGCCAGCGATGCATCTCCACAACTGGCAAAAGACATTCGTGATATTGAGGTATGTAATATGGAACGAAAAATATTTTATTTCATATCGGTAAAGATTTTACTTTTATACTCTCAAATTTATTCCTAAAATTTGATCCTATTTCCACACAAAAGTCCATTTTGTGTATAAGTTATTATTATAATATTATGGAAAATTGTCTATATTGTTTAAATATTATAAATTCAATGATATATTTTATAGGAGATCTATAAAATTAAAACCTGTCCAAAGAATGGAATGCCATGCAAAGGCAATTGCGCCGATAGACATTTCTCAGATGGAAATACGCTGGATATAAAGTTAGCGGATGCGGAATTCTATAAAGTTTACTCCATCGAAAATTTATTTGCGGTATTTCGAGAGAAACCAGATGCAACGTACATATTAAACGGTGGAAACACAGCACATGGTAATTTGCTTTCAATTTGCACAATATATATATGTATATATTATATATGTATATCAAAACAATCTGATAGACAAATATATATAATATATATATAATATATTAAATATAACAAATTAATAATTTTTATGGATTGAGTTGTTCCAAAATAATAATTGTTAATACATATTATTACATTTATAATATGTTGTAACACATTTATTATTGGTAACATCTTGTTACAGTTTGTTTTTAAATTCAAGCAAAATGAATTTTTTTGTTTAAAGGACCATTTTATTTTATTAATTTTATAATAAAAGTTTTTATTTAAATGGGAATAAATGGAAACACATTTCTGATGTATTTATAAAAAAGAGCGTTTTACTACATCTCATTTTTCCATGTATTAAATGTATCATTAAAAAATAACACCGTGAATCACATATAACACATACATATATAATAAAACATTTATATTTTTATTATTCTCATTTAAATGATTTTCTTCTTACATAATGGTAATTCCGCGATTAATATTAAAATGAATATTTAATATTAGAAAAATGAAAATATTAAAAAATTTTTATTAATTTAAATCAACGAGCAATCAATAAACTAGTTTTGTCATGAAAAAATATATATAATATTGAGAGTATAATCTTACAGGCGTTTATCGGACGGGCAAAAACGACCTCCGCATCGATATAAACGATATCCCGGACTTGCGTCGCATCGAAAAGACTAATGATTCTCTAATCCTGGGCGGAGGCGTATCTCTCACCACGGCGATGGAAACCTTTCAGAAGTACTCGTCAGAAACCGGATTCAAGTATCTTCATCATCTGGCCCATCACATCGATTTGATCGCCAGCGTGCCTGTGCGTAACATCGGCAGCATCGCCGGCAATCTGATGATCAAACACGCGTATCACGAATTCCCGTCCGATTTGTTCCTGATGCTGGAGACTGCCGGTACTCAAATACATATCATCGAGGCACCGGGAGTCAAGAAGAGCATGATGCTGCAGGACTTTTTGAAGACAAATATGCACCACAAGATCATTTACAGCGTGGTGTTGCCGGCATTATCTGACGATTACGAATACAGGTCCTACAAGATCATGCCTAGAGCCCAAAATGCCCACGCTCATATCAACGCCGGTTTTCTCTTCAAACTTGACGGCACCGGCAAGGTAATGAATAAATAATCCTTTTGAATTATTCATATATTTATTGGGTTATTATTAATTAATACATACTTATGATTCACAATATTCGCAATATTTCACGAAAAGGTACTGGAGAAGCCTAACATCATCTTTGGTGGTATCAACAAGCACTTTTTGCACGCGAAAAACACAGAGCAACTGTTGATTGGTAAATCTATCCTCGACAAGCAAGTGCTGAAGACAGCCTTAGAAACGTTGCATAATGAATTGCAACCCGATCATGTGCTGCCAGATGGTTCGCCGAAATTCCGCAAGACTCTTGCCGAGGGACTATTCTATAAGTTTGTGTTGAACATCAAACCGGAGAACGTAAATTCGAAACTTCGCAGTGGAGGATGCATTTTAAAACGAGGTCTCTCTTCAGGTATGTATAAAATAATCAAACAATATATCTTTGCTTTTTAAACAAATTTTTTTGCCTTTAAGCAACATTCTATGTATATGAGGAGTTAAATTTGTTTTAATTCTTTTTTATACATATTTTATAACAGGATGTTTGACAATAGATGGAAGAAAATTTAATAAGTTATTTTAGATGATAAACTTGGGCGAAAATGAAAAAGTGGAAGTAAAACTTCATTTTCAATTATAAATGTTTAGATATTTAAGTAAAATTGTCTAAAACACATAAATATTTAAACATTGAATTATAAATTCACAATTTTGTTATCTCTTCATTTCCGTCTTACTTTAGCATTCAAAATAATTCCTTAAATTTTTCTTTTATCGCCGAACATTCTATATACACATGCATATGTACATTTTATAAATCTACATTTTTATACATATGTATAAAAAAAATATTGAAATATATAGTAAAATATATTTATAATAAAACAAGATAGAGAAATACTTCTTATATTAGCTTATTTGTAAGAAATCGTGAGGTGTCTCTGATTGCTTTAATAAAGAAAGGGACTCCTTATGTTAAAATAAAACAAAAATATTTAATAAAAATTTAATAAAAAAATCTGATTACTCTAGGTACACAAGACTATGACACAGACAAAAACGTATGGCCGGTGAACAAGCCTATGGTAAAGTTGGAGGCGATTCAGCAGACATCAGGTGAAGCTCAGTATTGCAATGATCTACCACCGTATCCTGGAGAAGTATTCTGCGCTCTTGTACTTTCCAAAGTCGCTAGTGGCAAGATCGACAGCGTAGATGCGAGTAAAGCACTAGCTATGAAGGGTGTGGTGGCATTCTTCAGCGCCAAGGATGTACCCGGCAAGAATCTGTGTATCTCGGCTAACAACCATCTAATGATGTTGATAAATGACGAGTTGTTATTTGCTGAAAATGAGATTCTCTATGCCGGTCAGGCGATCGGCGTGATTGCCGCCGAGACGCATAATCTGGCCAATGAAGCCGCAAAATTAGTAGAAGTCAAATATATCGAGACTTTGGAAAAAAAGCCAGTGTTAACCATTGAAGATTCCCTCGCCACGAAAGACGATACCAGATACATGCAAGGCATTAGCGTTCCAGCGAAAAAGAAAGGTGTGATTGATACTTGAGTAAAATAAGAGAAAAAAATTAGAATAAAGAAATTCCAATCACAATTATAAAAGAATAAAACATAATTTAGAAAAAGAATAAAACTGAATAACTTAATATTAGTATTGATAAAAAATAAATCGTATAATTAGCTGTTGCTAATTATCTGGAAATGGTACAGCAATTTTCTTCCTTAAACATATTTTGCTCTTTACAGGAGATAACGTTAAACATAAGATAAAAGGTGTTTTCAAAACCGGCAGCCAGTATCATTATACCATGGAGACTCAGTCCTGCGTGTGCGTTCCTGCGGAGGATGGTATGGACGTTTACCCAACGTCGCAATGGATGGATCTCATTCAAGTATCGATTGCAAATGTTCTCGGTGTTAAGAACAATAGGTAATTTATCTTCCGCGACTATCTTGCGAGTATCATTAATTTAGTTGTGATAACGTGATTTCCATTTTAGATCGATAAGAATAAATTAAATAAGAGGAATAAACTTAAATTAGCATAATGAATTCAATTTTTGTAGTATCAATGTCCACATCAGACGAATTGGCGGCGGATACGGAGCGAAACTCTCGCGGAATGTATTATTCTCATGTTCCTGCGCATTAGTATGTCACAAACTGAATCGCCCAGCACGATTAATCACGTCTATCGAGAGCAATATGCAAGCACAGGGCAAAAGAGTTTCTTCACGCCACGAATACGAAGTCGGAGTAGACAATGAAGGAGTTATTCAATATAATGACTCGAAATACTGGGCCAATGGAGGCTGTAACTACAATGATCCCCATTCTTGGGCCTTATGGCACTATTTCGGAAAGTATGCATTAAAAAAAATGTATTTTCTAATAATATTTTAATGTTAATCGTTATTTATATATAATATATATATATATATATATATATATATATATTATATATAAATGAGAAATCAGTTTATTACATACAATTCATGTTAATTCTTTAAAATATTATATCATAGCGTTTTTTCTTAGTCTTATTAATTTTTCAAGTTCTTAAGTGTGGATAATTGTTACCGATTATTTACAGTTGTTACACATCCGATAATTGGGCGTTCACTGGATTTGATGTACGAACTGACTTACCATCAAATACATACTGTCGAGCGCCGGGATCCACAGAAGGAGTGGCCATGATCGAGAATATAATGGAGCATATTGCGAAAGTAACGAAAAAGGATCCATTACAGGTCAGATTGGCGAATATGAACGATGAGCATAAGGCCGTATTAGAATCTATGATAAAAGATCTATCGAAATCGGCCGATTATGAGATGCGGAAGCGGGCTGTTGAGACATTCAACAATGAGAATCGGTGGAAGAAAAAGGGCATCGCTCTGATACCAATGAAGTATGCATTCGGCTTCTGGGGTCAATTCAATGCTATGGTATCGGTCTGCGCTCGCGATGGTACGGTTTGCGTGACGCACGGAGGGATTGAATGTGGCCAAGGTATAAACACCAAGGTACGCAAATGAAGTATTTTTCTTTACTTTAATTTCTAATTTGCCTAATTTATCTATGTTTTAAGAGAATTTATAAAATAATTTATTTTATAATTAATAATTTCGTCAAACATAATTAAATGTAATGGAAAAGAAATTATATATCAAAATTTAGACATTCGCAAATTTTCATAAACCTTTTTTTTTATATAGAAAGACTGTAAAAGAAAGGATTAATTTTATTCCAATTATATAAAAATAATACTTTTTTATGTAGGTTGCTCAAATAGCTGCTTACACTTTAGGTATCGATGTAAACTTAGTCACCGTGAAACCATCCAATAATTTAGTAACGCCGAACAATTCAGTTACCGGAGGCAGTGTTACTAGCGAATCCTGTGGATACGTAAGAATTTAATTTATAATTTGTTTGCAGTGTTTCAACGAAAATGACCCAATGCATAAAAATTGATCGTTTGATTTTAGGCCACGATGCAATGCTGCAAAGAAATCTTGAAAAGACTGGAGCCAATAAAAAAAGAACTGAAAAACTCAAACTGGCAGGAGCTTATTTTTACAGCATATCTAAAGGATGTTGATTTATGTTCACGTTATATGTAAGTATTTAAGTCACTTTTAATGCAATAATAATACACAGTTTTTTTTATTAAAAAAAATAATTATTATATTCTTTCTATGAACTAGTACAATGTGCAGATTAAATGTTCTTGAACAATATTGACACCATAATAATTTTAGTTCAGTTTTGATGTATAAATAAATGTAAATTGCATATTTTTTATGTTGAAAAAAGATGCGAAAATATAATATTCTTTAAGTTGCTTATTAATTCTATCTTATATCGAAAATATAATATTTTTTAAGTTGCTTATTATCTATATCTATCATTTATTTATTATAATTATAATTTATTATACTTACCTTTACAGGTACGCGCCAACGCAAAATGATACACTCAAGCCTTACAATGTTTATGGTGTCACCATTGCCGAAGTAGAGATTGATCTGTTGACCGGCCAGCATATTATCAGAAGAGTCGACTTGATGGAGGATGTCGGTGTAAGCTTAAATCCGGAGATCGATGTCGGTCAAGTGGAGGGAGCTTTCGTGATGGGGATAGGATACTGGACTTCTGAAGAACTGGTGTACGACCCTAAAACAGGAGTATTAACGAATGACAGAACTTGGGTACATTATCTTAAGTTTTGAGCTAATAACATATTAGCAGAAAATTGCTTTTATTCACTAATTACATATTAAACAAAAATGATTAACTTAAAATATTTTGGCAATGTAAATAATTAATTTTTTATTGCAAAAAATATTATCTCGGCCGGGAGTCAAATTTGAATCTCTGGCATTCTGTTGCCTCGATATAGTCTAAAGCCTTAGGACTTTTGCATATTATTAAGCTCGATATAAGATGCATAAACAGCATCAATAATCGTTAAATTGTTAGTCAATTTAATTCGTGATATTACTGCGGTAGTTTGTTAGTGTTGCGTTTCAAGTCTGAAAAAAATTTCGGCGCACAATCAAAAAATAACATACGTAGTATATAAATTCACACGCAATTATTTAGAAGCACCCGTGATCCAACTTAGACCGCTACGGGATTGTCTCATATTTAGTTTAAAATATTTTATTTTTATTTGCCGTAGAACTATAAACCACCAGGAATAAAAGATATTCCCGAGGACTTCCGTGTATCTTTCCGCAGAAACGCGCCTAATCCATTCGGTGTTCTTCGATCAAAAGGTAAAATTAAACTAACAATTTTCGTATTTAAATTCTTATTATCTATAATATTTTAAAAAATTAAGAATTTATAATTTTTTTCTTATGTATTTGTGTGTGTGAATTTCTTCATATTAAATTAACAAATCGTTTGTAAAAGATAACAATTTTGAAAAGATTGAAAAATTTAATTTTTTTTGCAGCAACTGGTGAACCACCGCTTTGTATGGCTTATGTAATTCAAATCGCGATCCGCAATGCATTGAATTCTGCTAGAGCGGAAGTGGGAAATAAGGATCTATGGTATCAGTTAGGTAAGAGCACGAATGCAAACAGTACATTCGTATAGTTGATAACATACAGATGGAGTCAACTTTATGGCTTACATTATTTTGTGCATTTTTTACAATAAAAGCAAATAATTCTTCACTATAAGATATAAAGTTTCTCTCTCTGTCTCTTCTTTTTTAAACTGGTCATTTTTTAATATAATACATCATTTTAATGTATGCACTCATTTATTACTAATTTTTGCAGATGGATCATGCACCAATGAACGCATACTTCTAAATGGTTTAACCAATAAGGATAACATGGTGCTGTAAGAGTAAACATGAAATTTACAACAAGCTAGTGCTCTCAAACCAAATCGTATGCTTATTATAGCTTTATTCGTCTAATTTAGAATAGAGATCCTGATTTAAGACAATTTATTTAGCCTTTTTTTGTTGATAAAGATTTTAGAATAAAAATAACTGTCAGGATATCAATTAGTTATGCTTTAAGCCATTTACTGTAAGTCATTTCTTATATGTTCAATACTTTTAATAAATATAATTTATTAAACGTCGCTAATATATTGCAAGTAAAAAATATTATAATAATATCTGCAACAAAGTGAATAATTGATATTAATAATAACATATATAATATAAAATAATTGATCGTAATAATTCAATATATAAATAATATCTTATGAAATTTTCTACTTGTATTATATTTACTATCTTTTCTAGTATCATTTTTTAATAAATATTGTTTATTAAGTGTCTTTCCCGTATATAGAAAATCGCAATATCTGCATACAGTTATAATATTAATAACCATTAATATAATAAATGTATTTTACTCGTACCTTTTAAGAATCTATCATCAGAAACAACGGGATGATAAAGTTAGATGAAACTGTATATAATATATGCAAAATATTAAACATATTCTTTGCATTATTTGTGTAAAGCATAAAAAAGAGGCAAAAGAATTAAAAAAAAACGAGATTAAAGCTCGCTAAAAGTTTAATTTGCAAAATTAATTATCGTATAAAGTGCACCGAACAGTTTTTGTTGCAAAATGAAATAAAACTTCCGTCAATAAAATTCTTTCTATATCATGCGTACCACTCTGTGGCATTCTATTCATAGAAATAATGTTATTTATATTTTATTCATGTCACGCTTCTTGCGAAAAAAAACATACTAGACGTAACTCCTTTTTTTCTTTGAATTATTTATACTCATACATAGAAATAAATTTTAAGTAACAAATTTTGACGTATTTGAGTATCATGCTTTTTTACAATGTTAAATTTTAACTACATTTTTAAAATTGTAGTTCCTATATAATTTAAGAGTTTGAGTTTTTGTGTTATTACTGAACATGTTTAAGCAAAAAATATTTACTTTTTTTATTCATTACACTTTACATACAGCTGAATAAACTTCTAGATGTTTAATTATTACGATAAATTTTCATTCGTAATTACTTACGCTTAAAATTGTATTTTTTTAAATAAAGCATGCAAGTGAAATGAAAGATACAATAGATAATAATTCTTAATTTATTATTTTTTAAATAAAATTTATACAATAACATCTTTATAGAAAAATACGTATATAAATCGTTTTATAATTTATACGCCATTTTCTTAATACTTATATAACTTGAAATATTACACGTATACATTAATTTTGTCTCATGCTGTAAGGTATATATTACGTCATTTAGGCTATTTTTATTTTCAATTTCTGTTTTGCATTCAATATGATAAGAGCATAACCTATAGTAATAATGTAGTAATACAATGATAAGAGAATGCATGTTATAACATCATAGTATATATTCCTTAAACTTTTTTTAAAATAAATTTTTTACTTATTAAATTAAGTTTATTAAAATTATTTATTTATAAAATTGTCAAACATCTCTTAGCTTTTTTTTGTTTTTTAGCTCTTTAAGTCTGTTTTGTTTTATACTTACAGAGCCTTATTATAATAATATATATTATTCTTTTTTGTTATTTAAGACTAAATTTCTAAAGTATATAATGAAAAAACATTATTAAACAAAAATATGCAACGACCAAAATAAAGCGCAGCTTCGAATAACTTAAGAAAATATGTATATTATAAAAAATGTTTATTTTTATCATATATATACATACATTAACATGTTATTTTTATCATATGATAAGTTAATCAAATATAAAATGAGATAAATAAGCTTTGAAATAATTGATTAGTTGACATGAAATAATTAATTGCGATTATACCGTACTAATTGATTTACAAAATTAATTAATGTGAGCTAAACCATTGCCACGAAACAATACAATATATCTTGTCTACAATGCTATGCATGCTATTCTTAAGCCATCTCGTTGAAAATAATTCTATTTATTTATTATTCATACTACGCTTTACAAAAAGAAAAAGTATAACGAACTTATCTTTAAAGAAGTAAAACCCCCCCTTCAAAAAAAGAATAACAATCTGTTACTTTTGTTTAAGAATGCAAATATGTATTTTCTCTCTTTTTCATACCTTTTTTCATGAAAATATAAAATTGCATGATTAAAATCAGAATAAAAAAATTAATAATTCTTTCTAATTTTTAAAAATGCTGTTAGCACAAAATAAGATGTAACCTATTAAATTTTTTTATGTCTATATTTTTACTTATTTTTTATTTATTTTATATTTTTATTACTAACTGTAAATGTTAATAATATAAAATATTGATGAAGTGTTTAGATTGATATTAGGTATCTACACATACACACAATCGGCAACTTTCCTTTACGATAAATATTTTTTACAAAATGTCTAACGTGGACGAATGTTTTAATAGAAAGAAAAAATATACATATACCATATGTAAATTCACTGGAATGTGGTGATAGTAAGCCAAACTTTGGATCTCCGAGATGAATAAAGTGATAAGAGAGGGGGGAGATCCCGCTCCTATAGTGACGTATTTTCCTGTTTCTTGTCCCGCAACTCGTAAACTCCCTACTCGTTTATCCTCTTCAGAGCTCCTGAGTCAGAACTGGTGTATATATATATATATATATATATATATATATATAAACTATCCTCGATGTCAAAAAATAAATGCAAATTGAAAAAGAAAAAGAAATTAAGAATTGCCTAATGACAATACGAACTGAACAGAATATAAATACTTTGGAACATATTATAGCAGCAAAAGAAAAAATGTTTGTTAGTTTTGAGACAAACATTAGGAATGAATCAAGTGAAGAAAAAATAAGAAGAGGTCAATCAAGATTCCTATATGTGATACAAGGTAGAAATGTGGAAAATAAAAGAGAGAAAGTCAGGTACGTTAAGAAAACGGTAATTAAGTTAAAAACCAAAACAGAATTCTCTGGTGAAAAATCTGGATCATTCTGCTTATTGAATCCATGATGTTGTATTTTAATGTCACACACACATAGACTCATCATTATCGCCAGTGATTACCTATATGATTTTGAAAGACATTCAGGAGTCTATTCCCAATTATATATCTACTATAATCTTCTGTTTATAGAAACTTAGAGGATATTACTTTTTTACTTGCATACAGCATCAATTAATTATCTATTTAAATATGATATATTAAAGATTTTTAATTCCTTTCACAAACAATTACAATTTATAAAAATGAGATTGGCCATTGACGATCAGCTTTCTTGATGTAACTCTAATAGTGGATAATATAGTGCTAATAAATTATAATACTAGACAACATAATTGACCACAAAAGACAATTAAAAACTAAGATCAAAGAACATTTCTCAGATATTAACAAATCGCATTTTTAATTTATTTTAAGAAAAACACATTTAAAGTTTACTGATTTTTTATCTTTCATAAACTTATAAATTGGAATTATATCTTTAATCTGTAATGCCTACTGTATATAAATGTCTTTCAGTTTCTTCATCTGCCAAAACCTGTCTTTTGAAAATTTAAATTACCTTCCATTCACGGAGCTTGGCTGACGCGACGGCAAAATAAAGCGAGACAAGATTTTGGTTCTAACAGAATATACAGTTGAGATACCGACTTAAAACTATTGAAATATTATTCTTAACAATCAAACTATAAATTTAAACAAAAAATTCTTGATTTTTTCAAACCTCAAAGGTCCCACTTAATATCATGATAAAATACATATTTTTTTAAATAATAAATTCTTTAATAAGACATTGTCTCACAAATTATCTATATTAAGAATCACGGATTAAACAAGCAGAATGTAGGAATTTTAATATTAATATGGACCTTTTAGAGAACTATCTTTCGGTTATCTTAATCTATTGGTTCCCTCCAAATGTACCTGATTTTCCCCACTCTTCTACCGTAACATCGAAGCCTTCTAAAAAGTTGACCTTTTTCTTATTCCTTCTCCTTAATCCATTCCAATTATCTCTCTTAAAACTAACACAACACCTTTTCTATAAAATCGTTGACGACATTATATTCAAAATTTCGTTCAGTTTGTGCTCGTATTTTACAGGTAACTATATTTTTTCTTTTTCAATTTATATACATATATAATTTTTGAAATCAAATTACATTTAAATGAGTTTTTCTTATATTTTCTTCTTTCTGTTAAAGCATTCACATTTGATCTTTTGTGTGAAAAAATTTTATTCTGATTGTATATATTATTTTTATAGTCATCGTATTGAAAAACCAAATTTAATCCTTTTTTTTTTTATAACAAATTTGAATTAGAAATTAAAATCAAAATGCTTCTTTTATTATTCCAACGTGACAACTTAATAATAATAAATTTTTAAAATACAATATGTTACATAATATATTTTTACTTACTCTCTTTCTTGTGTTTATTACGATAATGTCACAATTTCGTCACAAATTAGAAATATCATAAAAAAAACATTATTGCAATTATTTGATAAGAATATGAGAAATACATGCACTTGGAATACGTGTAGTGATAAAGTTTTTTACAATCCATTTATTCTAGAAACTATTTTTTTTGCGACATACAATTTATTAAATAAATTTATTTGACATATAAAAAGTCTTTTAAAATGTTTATTCTGTAGAGCAAACGCATTTTAGGTAAAAGTATTTTAGGTATTTTAGATAAACGCTGAAATATTAGATTAACTATAGCAAACTTCACTCAGAGTAAATTCTTATCACATTAAGTATACTTTATTAAGTTCTACAACTTTGCTTTTTACATATTTTTTATTATACTCAATTGTTTTCGAGATAACTTAGCGTTTTCGAACTTTTTGGTGTCCCTGTATATTATTAAAATAGGTCAAATATGTTGCATATTTTCTTTGTTAAGATTACAATTTTCCAAAAAGTTTCTTATAAAGAAAGACAAAATATTAAGCGAAAATACGTAATAATCAGTAAGGAAAGTTAGAGTTCTGAATGATGTTAAAGTATACAATGTTACCATCATTTATTAACATTTCAAGAATAATCTCATACCGTTAAAATATTTCTTTTTTGAGCTATAATGACAATATGTTTGCAACAACATTATAAAATATATTTAAACTCATGTTACTTGAAAATTCTGCAAAATATGCTATTTAAAAAAACATTAAAACATGAAGTAAAAATTTATTGCAAAAATAACAGTTTTAAAATAAATTATCAAGTTTGTTATCGTACTGGACAGCACATACGCGCGCTTTGCGTGTACGTGCTATACTTAACCTTTAATTTTTTACTACTTCATATATTTTCTTAAATGCTTATTAAATGCGTACAATTAATATTATATCGTTATTGTTGCGTAACTCCATTCAATACTCCATTCAATACTCAACTGTAAATAATTAGAAGTATTTGATGGTATTACATTATAATCATTAATATGATACAAACACTCCGTGCTTATAACTATGAGTATATCTATAAACGGTGTAGTCATTATATTAAAATGATATACGAAATTTTCATATTGTTACTTTTAGTATAACAGTCTTATCATCGCCAATGTGTAATTATTTGACTTTCGGAAAGTAAACAGAAATTGAAATATCTGCTAATTACTATTTTATCAGCATCATTCTTCCGAATAACGTTTTGACATTCCGTGAAAGTGTTTTTTTATTCTGACACTCGAAGGTCAGCATTAAAATGGATCATATCGTCAAAATTGACGCTTGATACTCGCCACGTTGAATTTTTGTCACGTGACTTGTTTCGACGCTAACAATGCACGTCGAATGTCAGTATGAAAAAGCACTTGAAGAGTCGATACTTCTTTAGACAGAGGATTGCTAGCACAAATGTCTCGTCGATATTGGTATAACTGACAAATAATAACACAAACAGAAATAACGTATTATATAAGTTTTTATTACATTTATATAATTTAATAAAATAAAAGTTCAATTTTAAAATTCAAATTTATTAGCTTTAATCATATTGTTTTGGAGGACATGGAAGAATACAAAAAAATTTTACTCTACGAGAATTAGATTCAAAAGTTATGTCGAACAGAATTGTATCATGTTTGAAACTATAGGTGTAGAATATGATTGTATACAGTTTCAAACATGATACAATTCTGTTCGACATAACTTTTGAATCTAATTCTCGTAGAGTAAAATTTTTTTGTATTCTTCCATGTCCTCCAAAACAATATGATTAAAGCTAATAAATTTGATTTTTAAAATTAAACTTTTATTTTCAAAATAGCTATTATAAACACAAATCCATTTACGAATACCTATTTGTAAATGGATTTGTGTTTATAATAGCTATTTTGAAAATAAAATTCATAAACATTTGATTTGTATTAGCGCTTTCATTCAAAGTCTTATCATTGTTACTGCCTAATTTTAGTGACATCAATGTATTATAAAAGAAGCCGTATTATCCAATAATTCCTAAATATTATATTTTCAGAAAACGTTTCGACATCTCATAACAATTAATAGAACTTGAACAAGAAAAACGAAATCTTAATTTTATTACGTTGACACAACTAAAGAATAAACATGGAAACAGCAACAGAATGTGAAGAAATTCATATAATGTAGGTGCATAAATTTAAGAAATTATAATATTTTTACAAAAATATCGTAAATTATATATTTCTTATCCCCTTAATATTTATTTGTATATTGTCCAGTATCAAATTAAACAGTAAAACATTCGTAGAAAATAGGATCTACATTTTTGGAGTTGATAATAACGTTAAAATGTATCCAATGTAACTAAAGTTTAATTTCAGAAATAGAGACTTAAAAGACTATGTTAATTTTACAATTAATGGAGTTCCACATGCTGGTACGTATTATATTAAGAAAATATGGACCTTTTTATTGATATTTTTATATTAAAAAGTGAAATAATTTAGATTGCAATAAAAATATATTAAAATTCAATGTTCATATATTATAAAAATCTAATTTAAAACTTTTTTATCAAATATATGTTATGACAAAAATCATTATATTGTGAAAATTTTACGTAAAAGAAGTATTATATACATATATTATAAAAATTCATAAAACTATATAAATTATAACATTGAGTTTAGAAATAAAATGCAATAATGTAAATGTTATATTATACAATTATAAATTTTACTTCGATTTTATTTGCAAAGTCGTTTTCAGTATCAGGGAATGGAAACGATTGTCACGTTTGTATACAGACTTGCATATCCCTCAACATCTACATTCGCGATTATGCGAAACTACGTGGCACAAAAGCAATGTGTCACGAGGGTGGCTGTGGTGCCTGTATTGTAGCTGTGAAAATTAAAGACAAAACAATGGCCGTGAATTCTTGTCTAGTACCGATACTCATATGCGATGGGTACGTATGTTAACTTCTTCAGATCGTGCATACATTGCATTTTATATCCAAGAAAACTTCAATCATTAAAATAATTTAGTTTTCTCATCATCATCTGAGTCCAGATGTACGTAATAATTTTTTTACATAAATTATTTTTAAACATGTTCTTGAATTATAAAAGTTTGCATCGAATGCCAAATTTTTATAGGTGAATTGATGTTATGACATTACTGTTATACTTGACACCAGAAATTACTCTTTTAAAATATTAAACTATATCTCTTTATATTTATATTGTTAATTCACATCTTACTTTCTTGAACTTATCAAATTTAAGCTAATATTAATGTTTCATGCACTAATATTATATATCAAATATTGCAGATGGGATATTTATACTATTGAAAGCTTAGGTAACAAGCGAGATGGTTATCACACAATTCAAGCTGCACTGGCTGATAAAAATGGTTCTCAATGTGGATATTGTTCTCCTGGTATGGTAATGAATCTGTATGGGTAGGTATTATTAAAATAGTTAATTAATTTGTAATTTTAAAGGAATATTATATACTTCAGATATATTTCATTTTTTTCTTCTTGATGAAATCTGTTTGGAATTGCTGGTATTACAATAAAGTCACATTTAAGACTGTACTTTTCAGAAAAATGAACATACATATGAATATATTATTAAATGAATTCCTATATAATTATTAATAATCCAATAATAAACAAACAAGTCATAAATTAAAATAAAGTGTCAACAAATGTTTGTAAAACAAAAACAGCGTAAATATATATATATATATATATATTTGTTGTTTATAATTCATAGTCTCATGCGTGACAAAAAGCTGTCTATGCAACAAATCGAAAATTCATTCGGTGGGAATATTTGTCGATGTACTGGATATCGTTCGATTTTGGATGCGTTCAAGGGATTTGCCAATGACGCACCACCATCGATGGTGAAAAACATCAACGACATCGAGGTGCTTGTGTAAAAAGTTTTAATGTCTTTACAAAAATTTAATTTTTATATCAAAATTTCTTTAATTTTGTCAAAAAGGAAACTTCATTTTATTATTGTGATAATTATTATTTAGTCGTGACTAAAAAATTTTTTTTATATTGTAATATTAAGTTAATCGAAACCGCTATATAAATAAATCAAATAAATAAGAAAAGGGCCAATTTATTCAAGACTAGATCTTAATAACTTAATATAATAATTTTTAAGTGTAGATAGTAAATATACACCCATTATTACGACTAATGCTACTTAGACTTCATAAGCTATAGGCCTCCGCAATCGAATTGGAAAAGACAAAACTGTCCGGCCCCTGTATTCTGTAACTCGTTAAGATAGTTAACGATATGGTTGCGCAGCTTTTTATACCGGCATAAGATATCTGCGCAACGATGTCGTTAACTGCCTTAACGATAGTTACAGAATACTGCAGGTTTGGATCTTGATTGAGTAATATTTTTTACAATACGTTCTTTGCAGTATTCAAAATGCTGGCATCAAATTCGGAGATTTAATTTTTTATGGTGGGGATAATAATAATTATTTAATAATATTGCAAGGCCGAAAGTAACCGTCACGCAGTTGCATGTTTGAGATATATTTTTGTATAATACATTCTGTTATTTATAAGTATAATAAAACATACTTCGCAGGAATTGTACAAGATCAAAACGTGCCCGAAATATGGAATGCTATGTACAGATAACAGCTGCGATAAGCAACTATCACGTGTAAACATGATATACATAGTATTGGAGGACGCAAAATTTTACAAAGTTTACTCTATCAGAGATCTATTTACAATATTTCAACAAAATCCACGAGCTACTTATATATTGAATGGAGGAAATACTGCGTATGGTAATATTCTATTGAAACGTGTCATTACTTTTAAGTAACTGAAAAAAGTATATTTTTTTCTCATCAAAATATTTTATTACGAAAATGTAAACCCTTCAATAAAATGAAATATTAATATTTCTGCAATATAATTAATTCGTCACATAATTAAAGAATCCATATATAATTATATATACATATATATAATATATATTTTCATTACGTCAGCCTTCAGTAATAATTACACGCTGTGTTTATTAATAATTTTTTTTAAATTGATACTGACTTCTCTTGTGATAACATTGTAAGGTTTATTAAAATTTACTAAAGAAAATAAAAATCTTTAAGAGGTTTCGATAATTTTAATTATTCTATAATGTCATTTGATAGTACTATTAATTTTCGCGATTCATTAAATGTAAAAAGTAAACCTTAGTTTATATAATATTATATAAATTTAATTTTGCAGGTGTTTATCGCTCGAGTAAAAAAGATTTATGCATTGATATAAACGATATATCAGATTTGCGTAATATCCAAAAAACCAGAGACTATCTGGCCCTAGGAGGAAATGTAACTCTCGCCGTGGCACTAGAGACCTTCCACAAATATTCAACCGAACCCAACTTTCAATATCTAAATAAATTAGCCGAACATGTAGAAATGATCGCAAACGTACCCGTGCGAAATACCGGTAGCATCGCCGGTAACTTAATGATCAAACACGAGCACAATGAGTTCCCATCTGATATATTTTTGATATTAGAGACCGTTGGTGCTCAAGTACATGTTCTAGAATCACCAAGTAGGAAGCGAAGTTTGTTCCTTACGGACTTTCTGAAGCTTAATATGTTCCATAAAATCATCTACAGCATTATATTACCTCCGTTATCCAATGATTATGAATTTAAATCTTACAAGATCATGCCGAGAGCCCAGAATGCTCACGCACATGTCAATGCCGGCTTCCTCTTCAAACTCGATGGCGGTGGCAAAGTAACAAAATATTTTTATAATGTTCATACAATGTTACTATTAATTACCTGTATTTCATGAATTCTTGTTTATATTTTTAATGAAAAGGTATTGGAAAAACCTAACATCATCTTTGGTGGTATCAATAAACAGTTTTTGCACGCAGCAAATACAGAGCAATTTCTGGTGGGAAAATCGATCCTTGATAAAGAAGTACTGAAGGTAGCCTTTACTACATTGCATAACGAACTGCAACCTGACCATGTGTTGCCGGACTATTCACCGGAATTCCGCAGAACGCTCGCCGAAGGATTATTTTACAAGTTTGCGTTAAGTATTAGACCGGAAATTGTAGATCCCAGACTTCGTAGTGGAGGCTCGTTGTTAGAACGAGGTCTATCATCAGGTATACAACCAAAATATTAATTTGAAAACTTTTAATGCTTTTAATAATTTTGATACTAAAAAAAATATAGAAATATGCCTATATTATAATTGATAGATATGTATAAATTAGTGATATATATGTTCTGATTGTTCAAAATGAGCATACAAAATATATATATATATATATATATATATAAATAAATTAGCCGAACATGTAGAAATGATCGCAAACGTACCCGTGCGAAATACCGGTAGCATCGCCGGTAACTTAATGATCAAACACGAGCACAATGAGTTCCCATCTGATATATTTTTGATATTAGAGACCGTTGGTGCTCAAGTACATGTTCTAGAATCACCAAGTAGGAAGCGAAGTTTGTTCCTTACGGACTTTCTGAAGCTTAATATGTTCCATAAAATCATCTACAGCATTATATTACCTCCGTTATCCAATGATTATGAATTTAAATCTTACAAGATCATGCCGAGAGCCCAGAATGCTCACGCACATGTCAATGCCGGCTTCCTCTTCAAACTCGATGGCGGTGGCAAAGTAACAAAATATTTTTATAATGTTCATACAATGTTACTATTAATTACCTGTATTTCATGAATTCTTGTTTATATTTTTAATGAAAAGGTATTGGAAAAACCTAACATCATCTTTGGTGGTATCAATAAACAGTTTTTGCACGCAGCAAATACAGAGCAATTTCTGGTGGGAAAATCGATCCTTGATAAAGAAGTACTGAAGGTAGCCTTTACTACATTGCATAACGAACTGCAACCTGACCATGTGTTGCCGGACTATTCACCGGAATTCCGCAGAACGCTCGCCGAAGGATTATTTTACAAGTTTGCGTTAAGTATTAGACCGGAAATTGTAGATCCCAGACTTCGTAGTGGAGGCTCGTTGTTAGAACGAGGTCTATCATCAGGTATACAACCAAAATATTAATTTGAAAACTTTTAATGCTTTTAATAATTTTGATACTAAAAAAAATATAGAAATATGCCTATATTATAATTGATAGATATGTATAAATTAGTGATATATATGTTCTGATTGTTCAAAATGAGCATACAAAATATATATATATATATATATATATATCGTCACTATAGGTACACAGGATTACGATACAAATGCGAACATATGGCCAGTGAATAAGCCTATAACGAAGTTAGATGCCATTAAACAAACATCAGGCGAAGTCCAATATTGCAATGACCTCCCTTCATTTCCTAGAGAAGTCTTTTGCGCTTTCGTCCTCACTGAAATCGGTAATGGCAAGATAGATAGTATAGATGCAAACAAGGCGCTTAAAATGAAAGGCGTAGTAGCGTTCTTCAGCGCCAATGATGTACCGGGAAAGAATCTGTGCATTTCCGCCGATAGTGAGTTGTTATTCTTGCAAGAGGATGAATTACTGTTTGCTGAAAATGATGTTTTGTACGCTGGTCAACCGGTCGGCGTAATTGTCGCGGAGACGCATGATTTGGCAAATGAGGCCGCGGCATTGGTGAAAATTACTTATAGCGAATCTCTGGAAACGAAGCCGGTGATAAGTATCGAGGATGCTCTAAAATCACAGGACAATCTTAGAATCAGGCAAAGCGCCAACATTCCAGCAAAAAGTAAAGGTAGAAATTAATACAGTACCATACTAGATTTAACGTTCTTAATTATATTGTTTTCTTGTTAATTTTGCAATTATCAGAAGAAAATTAATACAAATATATTTCGCAATTATATTGGGAAAAAGGATGCGATAAATTATATATTTATTGTTAAACTTGTATAATAGTATTAGTAACTATTACTATATTAAAAACGAAAAAATAATACTAGAATAATAATATATATAATTGGAAGATTATTTTCTATTATTTTTTAGGAAACAATACCCAACATGTAATAAAAGGCGTTTTTCAATGCGGCAGCCAGTATCATTTCACCATGGAAACTCAATCTTGCGTGTGTGTTCCTGCAGAAGATGGCATGGACGTCTATCCAACGTCGCAATGGATGGATCTTACTCAAATATCGATCGCGAATTGTCTTAATGTTCAGAATAATTGGTAACTAATCAATTTATTGAGACGACCTTATCTATATGTCAAGTGTCTTCTTAAACTCTCACATAAATCTTTCAAAAATGTTAAAGTATTTATATCATTAGTTTAATCGTAAAATGTAATCCGTATGAGTTGACAGTGTTAATAAGGTCTTCTCCAAAGCAATAAGCTGATGTGATCTATATTTAGTATCTATACCATCACTTTATTTTTTATATTTTAATTTACTCTTAACGCATCGTGGAAATTATAAGAAAAAGTTACCTAGATTAAAAATTTAAAGTGATTATACCTATAAAGTAAAATCATAAAAAACGATTTCACTTCTCCAATAAATTAAACAGGTCCGTCACAAATGTATTTTATAAATTAAAAAAACTAATCTTTAATTCTTCTAGCATCAATGTGTACGTCAGGCGAGTTGGTGGTGCATTCGGATCGAGAATCTCACGCAACGCGCACATTTCATGTGCTTGTGCATTGGTATGTTACAAATTGAATCGTCCAGCACGATTCGTTATGACGATAGAGAGCAACATGCTATCGGTAGGTAAGAGATATTCTACGCGTCAAGAATATGAAATTGGAGTGGATAATGACGGAGTTATCCAGTACCTCAACTCAAAACACTGGAGCAACTGCGGTTCCAATTTCAATGAATCACAAGCTGCCATAGTGGTTGGCAGCATGCAAAGGTATTGAAAATATAACAAAGTAGTACCTGTATGAGCAAATACCATATATAAGCAATTTATAACTGTATATAAAAAATTAATTAATTTTTTCTGCTAAAGTTTTTTTTACTTGTCAAATCCAATAAATAAGTATTAATATTAAAAGCATTTTTATTATACACTGTATTTTTTGTATACAATGGTGATATTAATTTAAATAAAGTTATGTTATAATTAACAATCAAAATAATTTCTTAAAACTACCTAAATCAAATTTAGAAAATTCTATCTATATCATTTTAATGCTTATATAAGCGTAATTTTCTAGTTATTTTTAGTTTTCAATTAGTTCATATACAGTATACACAATTAATATTTTTATTATAGTTGCGGCTATGCGACCGATACTTGGTCGTTCAACGGATTTGACGTACGAACTGATTTAGCGTCAAATACATTGTGTCGAGCACCAGGAAATACGGAAGCAGTAGCGATGATCGAAAATATAATGGAGCACATAGCAAGAGTGACAAAAAAGGATCCGGTAGAAATCAGATTATCAAATATGAATGATGTAGATAAAAGTGTATACGAAACTATGATAAAAGATTTGTCAAAGTCGGCCGATTATGAGGTACGAAAGCGAACCGTTGAAATATTCAACACTCAGAATCGTTGGAAAAAAAAGGGAATTGCTACAGTAATAATGAAATTTCCGATAATATATTTTGGACAATTCAACGCAATGGTGTCTATTTGCGCTCGTGACGGTTCGGTTTGCGTGACAACTGGCGGAATTGATGTCGGTCAAGCAATACATACCAAGGTATGAAAATATATTTATTTATTGAAGCAATTTCTTTTATTCTTTTCATCCAATAATCGAATAAACAAATAAAGAAAAGGCAATTGATAAGAAACAGATTTATTTCAGTATAAAATAAGATATCTATTTAAAAAAAATAATTATTAAAATTTTGCTATTCGATCTTTTCGGATTTTTGTACATGGTCTATTGTGTGGATACATTTTTTTTTAATTTTAAATAAAAATTATTTACATAGTAGAGTCGTTTATATAGAAAGTACTACATTTTAATATAAATACAATACTTCATATTTTTAAATACTTAAAAATATATTATTGATACTATTATAGATTGCTCAAATGGTAGCTTACACATTAGGAATCGATCTGGAATTAGTCTCCGTTAAACGAAGTAATAATATAATAGCACCCAATAATGCGAATACTGGAGGCGATATTACTACACAATCCTGCGGATACGTAAGTATTTACATCACCTCTAACAAGAAATCGCAGTAGCTGTTCAAAGTCGATACGATTCTTTTTGAAACAAATTGTTAAACACAATAATCTATGTGACACGTATTAGCTCAAAATTAATGAAGACAAAAAAAATCAAAAAATGTTAGATTTTAGAAAATTCAAAATACACAGTTAATCAAGTATATAAAAAACTTTTAATGTTTTATCTAAAACACTTTTTGACATCTTACCGTTTCGTAGATAATTAATAACAATCAAATCCAAGCATTAGTTTTGAGGGAATGTATCATGAATGTACCTCGAATTAAAGACTAGATAATCATAAGAAAGATGTATCTCTTAAGGTCTTATGATTAACCACTTGTTTTAAGAAGAATCAAATTTTTTTCGGACATTTGTGTGTGACAGATGATTTAAACTCTTACGAGACTTAAAAAAAAAACAACATAAAATATACACATTATCATATTTAGCGATGATATAAATAATTGAATTTATGCCAGGCAACAGTTCAAGCTTGCAATGAGATTTTGAAGAGACTTGAACCAATAAAAGAAGAAATGGGAAATCCGACTTGGAAGGATCTTATTTTCGCAGCATATAAAAAAGACATTGATTTATGCGCACGTTACATGTAAGAGTCATTAGGTCATATTTAAAATATCAATTACACATTATATCATTCAAAATTTTCATAAAGTACTTTAAAACATTTTTCTAAAAGTATTGTACATTTGTTCAGAAAAAATAATTGCTATTTTTGTTTGAAATAAATAATAGATTGTGAAAGATGCAGTTTAAATATTTCATTCGTATTATAGCAGTAAGCATATTTACAGTATGCCTTCAATACAATTTTAATAAATAAATACATGAGAATCTTGTATTTACAAAATGATAGACATGTCTTGATATTAAATAAGTCATTATTTATTGTATATAACTTATTTCTTGGCAGGGTGCCAACCGGGCCAACAAAAGACGAGTTAAAGCCTTACAACATTTATGGTGTCACCATTGCTGAAGTAGAGATTGATGTATTGACCGGCCAGCATATTATCAGAAGAGTTGATTTGATGGAAGATGCTGGTGTAAGCCTAAATCCGGCAATAGACGTCGGTCAAGTGGAGGGAGCTTTCGTAATGGGAATAGGATATTGGACTTCTGAGGACCTGGTGTACGATCCTAATACAGGAGTATTAACGAATGACAGAACTTGGGTACGTTATATTCGTCAAATTTCAATTGAGCTGTTACTTCTAAGAAGCAAGTGCTTCGATTCATTGAGAGATTCTTAAACATTTATCTAAAGAATTCAATTCTTTCTCACAGAATTATAAACCACCAGTAGCGAAGGATATTCCTGAAGATTTCCGCATATATTTACGCAAAAATTCGGTCAACACATTCGGTATGTTTGGTTCAAAAGGTGAGATTAATACGTTTTTATTTAAACTATTATTTCCTATTAAAAGCAAAACTTAAATGTTTTCTACAAATTATATTTATACAATTGAGTCGATGAATGCAGAATAGAGACAAAACATATTTATAATTTGTCAGTATTACCAAGAAATATTCAATTATAATTTCAATGAAAACACTAACAAAATTAGATCAAAAATTTAAATATGGTCTTCAACAATATTTTTAAAACGCTTCTGGTTCTTAAAAAAATTCGTCTAAAATAAAAATCATAAATTTCAAATTTGCACTCGAACTGCACTCTAGCTATACTTGATCCTACAAAAAAATAAAATATAATTTAAAAAGTTTAGTTTAAATAAACTATAAATAGAATCTAAACAACAGAACATTTAAATAAATCTGCTTTAAGCATATAAAAATTAAAAACATTAAAGAGTCCATTCCTGCCATTAATCATGGAACATTTTTGTAGCAACCGGTGAACCATCGCTTTGTATGAGTTGCGTAATTCCGATAGCGATCCGCGAAGCACTGAATTCAGCTAGAGCGGATGCAGGGAATACGGATGAGTGGTATCGACTAGGTAAGTTTTAAGTCGAAATATATTTGTAACATTAAATGTATTTGTACAATATTATACATCACAATTTTATGATTTGGCTTAATAACCCCAGTTGTTTCAATAAGAATAAAATATAAGGAGCAATAATTTAAAGGAAAAACGTTGGAACTTATGATATCTAATTAATTCCTTATCATCTTTCTAAAACAATAAATAATACTTATATATAAAGGATATTCATTTCATATAATAATCACGCATAATCATATTGCTCGATGTTAACCATAAACATATCATATATATTATAACTATTAAAATAAAATATATTATTTTGTGGAATTACATACGACTCAGACTTAATATAAAATCACTTTTCTCTAATTGTAAATTAGAATATATAAGTACTCTTGTAAAATATTATTAGAACAAAGTATCATATTACAATATATATACATACATATATGTATAATTTGTAATGTTTGCAGATGGACCATGTACTACAGAACGTATACTTCTTACCAGTTTAACGAGCCAAGATGACATGGTGCAAATTGATAATAAATATGAGAACTGCTTGCTACTATAAATCGATATTTAAAATGTATACTATAATCGAGTTATTATTTTAATCACTGTATACCTGGAATAAATTAAAAAATCTTGTGTATATGAAAATATAATTATAAAATATATAGAGGGTGTTTTATAATATGAGTCATACATTCAGAAGTAAATTCAAGACACAACGAATATCCATACATACATCTGTTTTATTTATTGTTTACCAGTTACAGACTTTTTATATAGGTATTATGTGAACTGAACGGGAGCTGTAGGGTATGTCTAGAAGAAGCATTTACTGATACTAAGGAAACGCGAGAACATAATAATATTGTAATCTGAAAACTGAAATTGTAACAAAAATTAGTAAAACACGTACAAAAACGGTCGTTATTTGAAAATAAGGTTACATAAAACAAATAATACATAAAAAATTTAATTATTTTTACATTCAGAATTATTTTCTGATGTTGTGCCCATACAGAACATTATGAAATAATGGCCTAGTTTACATCCAACTACTATACCTTGACTTTTACCCCACCTAAGGGAGATCTCGAACGGAGCGTTTATCCCATATAGACCTATAATATTTTTTAGCCTAATGTAGGTCGCATTTAGTCCTACGTGAGTACCACATCTATTGAATAAAATAAAGGTGTTCTTAATATATTTTACACCTTTAGACTGTCTGCCTGCGTTTACACGCGTTAAAGCTAACTAGCTTACCTAACTGGTCGTGTGGCCTAAGAGAGGTCAGAGATCTTGAAAAAGATCCCTCATCTAAGCGAGGTTATAGCTATTTACATCGTCGCGACTTGTCGTGTTTAGGATTTAGAGAATAGGTGGCGGCGTAAATTTACTGAAATTATGTATTTAGAATTATCTAACACCTCTTAATTCTTTTTGGTTAATTAAGATTATACAAATTCCTAGAATATACAGTAAAAGAACAAGATTATCAAACAAAAATAAGCAACTAACTAAAATGCAACTTCGAATAACTTAAAGAATATGTATTATAAAAAATTTTTATTTTTAAAATATACGTATATTTACATTTGCGATGCCTCCTACGTGGGCAAACTAAGAGAAACTTATGTTAGTACGACAAAAAATGAGCATATGAACAACGTGATCAATCCAGACATTGTATCATTACGGAACACATTTTACAGTTCAATCATACATAATTGATTGGAATAAAATTAAAATAATTGATTCTGAATCAAATTATAGCAAAAAGGTCATTTCTGAGACATTACACATCAAGGAACAAAAAATTGACCAATTTGAAAAAGATATTATTGAATCTCTGGATGGAACCTACATTCATTTATTAGAATCAATTTCCAATAATACCATATAGCCAATTTTCATTGCTGCTCTCTATAGACAAGATATAAGTTATTGTTTTGTTCCATTTGACATGTATTATTTGAAAAATGACCACTTTTGCTATAACATTTCATAACTCAATGAAAAAAAAATTATGCAACGCTCATTAAAAAAAGAAGATAAAGAGTCATTCTTTCGACTACTGCAAACCGCATTTTTGTATGACTTTTATTTCACGTCATAGATCTTTGTAAAATTTGTACAAAATTTTCTGATGTGACGAATATTCCTTTGTGTCCGCATAACTCCGTCATAAGTCAGATTAAAATATCAATTACTGATTTCTAAAGAGAAATCATACCTTCAAATGCTCTTTTGATTTTTTGTCTATAATGATTTTTCATCAAATTACTATGTTCTGAATGTTGCGCAATTTTAAGCAAGTTTAAAATTGTGTCTTATTTTCTGTTAAGTAGCGTATTTTCATTGCTTGCGTTTATTACGATAAGTGCACAATTTTGTCGCAAATTAAAGTTGTGATAATAAAGAACATTATTCCAATCATTTGATAAGGATATGAGAAATATATTTGGGACACGTGTAGTGATAAAGTTCTTTTTTCAGTCCATTTATTATTGAAATTGTTTTTTCGCGACTTAAGCTAATTCTACAATGTGCTTTTTGTTTTCTGTTTCTTGCTGTTTGTCTCTTGTCTTCTTAATCAAAAAGGCAAGAGACAAACAGAGACAAATAGCAAGAAACAGGAAACAAAAAGCACATTGTAGAATTAGCCTTATAATTTGTTAAATAAATTTATTTGACATATAAGAAGTTTTTAAAATGTTTACTGTAAGGTAAATGCTTTTTAGGTAAACGCTAATGGTAATTCTACAATGTGCTCTTTGTTTCCTGTTTTTTGCTGTTTGTTTCTTGCTTTTTGGTCAAAAAGGCAAGAACGAGCAAGAGACAAACAGCAAAAAACAGGAAACTAAGAGCACATTGTAGAACAATTGACTATACACAATCCTATAGCAAACTCCATCCAAAGTCAAAATCATATCACATCAAATACATTTTATTTGCTACAACTACCAGTAGTTAGGAATAATAATCTACAACTTTGCTTCTTACATATTTTTTGTTATAGTCAATTACTTTTAAGATATTTTAACGTTTTCGGACTTTTTAGAAACTCTATATGTATATGTATACAAATTGTAAAATATGTTGTATATTTTTTTCGTTAAGACGAAAAAAAATAGAAAGTACAAGTTTTTAGCAAAAATATCTGAATAATAATGTACATTAATGTACATTATTATTTAGATATTTAATGTGATTATTAATACGATATGAATATTTACATAACTATGAGTATATATCTATATAAACGGTGTTGTCATTTTTAAAATGCTACACAATATTTTTCACATTGTTACGTTTACGTGCGGTTACATTTGCGTCTTATCACTGTCACTGCGTATAATTACTAGACTTTTAAGAAACAAATAGGAATTGAAATATTTGCTAATTACTATTTTATCAGTATTATTCTTTCAAACAACGTTTTGATATTCTGTATAGGTGCTTTTTCGTGCTGACGCTAGAGACTAATTTTTAACGTCAAAATAGATTACATGATATTCGTCATTTTTTGTAACATGCTCTGTTTTGTCGCTATCCTGCCTGCACCATACGTAACAAAGACGTGCCATTTTGGTAGCAAAGTCGCAGAAAATATGATACGTCTTTCGAACGTCGCTATGACGTAACATAAATAATTTGACTGTTTTTGTTTTAGCTGTTTGTCAAATTTTTTAGGATATTGTCGTTTATATTTTAAAGATGAACAATATTTTCTCTTATTTTATCTTTATTTAATAAAATTTCATGTAACACGTAATTGTCACGTCGCAAAGACGTTATATAGAATTCTATATTACAATTGGTATATAAATATATATAATAATAATTATTATTATTATATTATATTATTACATTATAATAATTATATTATAATATAATTGCAATATCAAATATTTTTATATGCATGTACATATTTTTCTTTTTTTTTTTAATATAATAAATCGATATCTCGAATACGTTTGTGTGGTACACACAATTGACTAATAAACGATACAATAGTTTATATGGAAAATTAAAATAAAAAAATTTATTTGACTTTTAAATATTGACATCTTTTAAATTGCATAGTTTTGTTCGTTCTTACATTATTAAAAATCTTCATGATATTATTATTAACATCTAGCGAATTATTATTAAATTATATATTAAATACGTTAAGTTCTTTGTACTAAGGATGGTCAAAAATTGACCGAAACGTTTACTTTTATATTTTCTTTTTAAATACATGACTTTGCGAATGACATCTTGCGTTGTGGCTGTTGCTCATTTTTATTTATGTTTGTATATATATGTATATATTAATATATTATTCTTAGAAATATATTTAAATATTAAAATAAATTACCGTTGAGAGCCAACACAGGATGAAAGTGTGTAATAAAATTTATTTAGTTACATAAAATCGCATACGTTTCAACCTTAGTCCAGGTCCTTTTCAATGCATGAATTACACTAATATTAAAAAAATTCTTTGATGGAATAAATGGTGTCAAAAACAATTACAATGCGATTTTATGTAACTAAATAAATTTTATTACACACTTTCATCCTGTGTTGACTATCAACGGCAATTTATTTTAATATTTGATTTATTCATAGGAGCCTCTTGTATATACATATATTGTTATTAAATATATTTAACTTCGTGAACCATTTAGAGCATATAATTAATATATTAATAGAATATATACATTTATATATCAATACATTATTCTTAGAAATATATTTAAGTTCGTGAATCATTTAGGGTAAACGTTGAGCTTCGATTCTTATTTCTTATAATAAATTCATCCATAAATGCTTCTATATCTAAAGTCTCAGCAATATCGGAGTGCACGTGAAATACAGCTAATGAATTCAAAATACGTAAATACGTTTTCAATCTTCTCAAGGCAGAGAAAGAACGTTCTGCAGTACACATCGTCACCGGTATTGTTAATAATATTTTAATTAGTTTTGTGTACTCTGAAACTAAGTCTCTCACTGATCTTTTTGAAGAATCGTAATAACGTCTCCGAGAGATGTTACAAAGTTCCAAAAAAATTTTTCTATTTTTACTCAATACTAGTTATTTTCAAAAAATAGTTCATATGTGGAATTCCACACATGAAAAATTCTGGCGTGTGGAGTACTCCACACACTCCCCGCAAAAGTTGGCGCCCCTGCATGAAGTTACAAAGCACCAGGGCTGGGTAATATTTAAAATAGTTCCATTTTAAATACATATTTAAATATGTATTTAAAATGGAAATGTCATTTTGCATTTTCCATTTTAAATAGTTTTTTGGAAAACCATTTCCATTTTACATTTGAAATGGAATCATGTCTATCATTTAACCATTTATAAAATAGGTAAATGGTTTTTTTATGTATTCATAAATTTTCCCTTAAGAAGAATCAAGTATCGTGGTTGGTGAGAACACAATTTCTTCTATGACGATGTTGTCTGATACATTTAAAAAACAATTGTTACTCAAAGCAAATAGTGCGTTTATTAAATTAAATAAAACTGTATTACTGTAAAATGTATTTTTTTAAACAAATATTAAAATCTTTTTAGGACTGTATAATGATAAACAACAATAAGAAGAAGGAAGTTAATAACAGTCAAAGCTGGATCACAATGCTTATTATAATTATGTGTGAATTTTGTATACTGCGTATGTAGTACTCCCATATAAATATTATTTATCATTATACAGTCTTAAAAAGATTTTAATATTTGTTAATACACGTCGATCCTGAAAAAGACGTTATTCCTA
>NW_017276039.1:1007696-1064642 GCF_001594065.2 Cyphomyrmex costatus
TATTTTAATTTATAATGCAAATACTATGTTGAAATAATGTTTTTACTGAATACTGTTTACAATTAATGCGACCCGGGCACGCCAAGTTTTTTCTTCACTATAATCCAGTTGACAATTATAGTCACTTTTGGTCTGTCTTATGTGACTGGCGTAATGAAGAATACACTTGGTCAATTATATTTATCTCATATCTGTTTTTGATCAAGAAGTTCAGTATCTTTTATATGCACTTGGCGTATGTTTTTTTCTTTTTTTAAAAAAAGGTTTTTTATGGGATCTATTTTATATTTAAAATGGATTAAAAGAATCTATTTTACATTTTGTATTTTAAATACTCTTTTCAAAAGTATTTTATATTTGGTATTTTAAATGGAATTCGAAAGGCATTTTACCCAGCCCTGCAAAGCACGTCACCGTAACGTTTCTGTCACCAAAAATTTGACATTTAGTCACGTGACAGCGACGTGTCAATTACGTTTCGCAGACCAGTTGAGCGTCGCTGCAACGTAGTATGCAACGAGTTAGCACGTAGTGACGTGTTTGCCACGTACGATGCACGGGTGCAGGCAGGGTAACAATGAGCGGCGAGCATCAGTATCTTAAGAGTCGATATTTCATTAGACACAGGATTGCTTGTTACATAGTCTTATTAACAGTGATATAACAAACAATAATAAAAACAAAAAAATGTAAGTTTTTATTATCTTTATTAGGAATTTGATAACGATTAAGAAAGTATTGCCTTTATGTTTATAACAATATAATGTATTATAATAATTTAAAAAAGAAAGGTAAAAAGTACAATCTGTTATATTTTGTTGAAAAAAATGACTAAGCATACATGAAATATAATAAATTATCTTTGAGGCTTAGTATTAATTGTAAAGTTTTTCATCTTAAAATATTTACAAGCAATATTTAACGTTTGAAGTTAAATACATTTCTTCGACTTTATACTTTCATATGATGATTAAATTTTTACAAGTGTATGATTATATGTATAGATATTTTAAAAGATGATACTATCGAGGATACTATTTCGAACATATAATTCTGAACAAAATAAAAATTTAAACTTTTAAGTTTAAATTTAGAAACATTGACATATTGTTTTAAAGGACATTGAAGAATACAGAAAAAAACATCTACACTTTGAAAATCTGATTCAAAAGTTATGTTGTAAGAATTGTATCATATTCGAAACTGTACAATTATATCCTATATTTGTAATATGTATTTTGGTTTTGTATAATAGCTATTTTGAAAATATTTTATAAACATGTGTTCTATAATAGTGCTTTCATTCAAAGTCTTGTCATCATTACTGCTATACTGCATAATTTTAACGGTTTCTATGTATTATAGGTAAAGAAGTCATATTATCCAATAATTACTAAATATTATATTTTTAGAAAGTGTTTCTACATCTCATAACAGACAATAGAACCTAGACAAGAAACAGGTAACCGTTATTTTATTACATTGACACAACTAATGAATAAACATGGAAACAGCAATAGAATGTGAAGAAACTCATACAATGTAAGTGCAAATTTTTTATAAATTTAAGATATTATGGTATTTTTTTTTTAACATAAATATAAAGTATATATCTTCCTAAATAAATATAAAGTATAATATTCCTTATCCCCTTAATATTTATTTGTATTGTCCAGTATCAAATTAAACAGTAAAACATTCGTAGAAAATAGGATCTACATTTTTGGAGCTGATAATAACGTTAAAATGTATCCAATGTAACTAAAGTTTAATTTCAGAAATAGAGACTTAAAAGACTATGTTAATTTTACAATTAACGGAGTCCCACATGCTGGTACGTATTATATTAAGAAAATATGGAATTCTTTATTGATATTTTTTTATTAACTTTTTTATCAAATATATGTTATAACAAAAATAATTACATTGTGAAAATTTTACGTAAAAGAAGTATTATATACATATATTATAAAAATTCATAAAACTATATAAATTATAACATTGAGTTTAGAAATAAAACGCAATAATGTAAATATTATATTATACAATCATAAATTCTACTTCGATTTTATTTGCAAAATCGTTTTCAGTATCAGGAAATGGAAACGATTGTCGCGTTTGTATACAGACTTGCATATCCCTCAACATCTACATTCGCGATTATGCGAAACTACGTGGCACAAAAGCGATGTGTCACGAGGGTGGCTGTGGTGCCTGTATTGTGGCTGTGAAAATTAAAGACAAAACAATAGCCGTGAATTCTTGTCTAGTACCGGTACTCATATGCGATGGGTATGTATGTTAACTTCTTCAGACCGTGCATACATTGCATTTTATATCAAAGAAAACTTCAATCATTAAAATAATTTAGTTTTCTCATCATCATCTGAGTCCAGATGTATGTAATAATTTTTTAACGTAAATTATTTTTGAACATGCTCTTGAATTATAAAAGTTTGCATCGAAAGCCAAATTTTTATAGGTGAATTGATGTTATGACATTACTGTTATACTTGACAACAGAAATTACTCTTTTAAAATATTAAACTATATCTCTTTATATTTATATTGTTAATTCACATCTTACTTTCTTGAGCTTATCGAATTTAAGCTAATATTAATGTTTCATGCACTAATATTATATATAAAATATTGCAGATGGGATATTTATACTATTGAAGGCTTAGGTAACAAGCGAGATGGTTATCACACAATTCAAGCTGCACTGGCTGATAAAAATGGTTCTCAATGTGGATATTGTTCTCCTGGTATGGTGATGAATCTGTATGGGTAAGTATTATTAAAATAGTTAATTAATTTGTAATTTTAAAGGAATATTATACTTCAAATATATTTAATTTTTTCTTCCTGATGAAATCTGTTTTAAATTGCTGGTGTTGTAACAAAATCACATTTAAGACAGTACCTTTAAGAAAAATGAACATACATATGAAT
This sequence comes from Cyphomyrmex costatus, assembly GCF_001594065.2. Lineage (NCBI taxonomy): Eukaryota > Metazoa > Arthropoda > Insecta > Hymenoptera > Formicidae > Cyphomyrmex > Cyphomyrmex costatus. Next base: position 1,010,652 of record NW_017276039.1, read on the forward strand.
ATATTATTAAATGAATCTCTATAAAACAATAAAGAAAAATAACGAGCCTAGAGCCAATTATGTAACAACCATTGCGTTATCCGGAATTACATTCTCAGTTACACGATCTTGCAAACTTGCTCAGATTTTTGAATATAACAATTGTAAATCATTATAAAGTGGATTTCCACTGCCTGCGTTCTTATTTTTTGTTTATGGATTTGCAACATTTTATCTATTAAGACTACTTTTGCTACTTGACTATTTACGGACTCTAGACATTTTACCACTTTCTTATATTCGCAATAGTAAAAAATATGAGGTTACGGACATATGTGTTACGGACAAAAAAAATTTAGTAGATTTTAAATAGTTCAATAACTGTAATTTATTGTAACATTGATAATGATCCTATCGGTGTCGAAATGTATATAAGATGTTTGTTATTATTTATTAAAATTTCCTTTATTACACAATTGGCTTTAAGCCCATTATTTTTCTTTATTGTTCTATACGTATAATTATTAATAATTCAATAATAAACAAGTTATAAATGAAAATGTCGTGTCAACAAATGTTTGTAAAACAAAAACCGCGTAAATATATATATATATATATGTTGTTTATAATTCGTATAGTCTCATGCATGATAAAAAGCTGTCTATGCAACAAATCGAAAATTCATTCGGTGGGAACATTTGTCGATGTACTGGATATCGTTCGATTTTGGATGCGTTCAAGGAATTTGCCAGTGACGCACCACCATCGATGATGAAAAACATCAGCGACATCGAGGTGCTTGTGTAAAAAGTTTCATTGTCATTAAAAAAAACTTAATTTTTATGTCTAAATTTCTTTAATTTTATCAAAAAGAAACTTTATTTTGTTATTGTGATAATTATTATTTAGTCGTTGTTAAAAAATTCCTTTTATACTTATAATAGCAAGTTAATCGAGACCGCATAAATAAATCAAATAATTAAGAAAAAGGCCAATTTAGTCAAGACTAGATCTTAATAACTTAATATAACAATTTTTAAGTAGATTGTAAAAACATCCGTTATTATGACTAATATTACTTAGACTCCATAGGCTATAGGCCTCCACAATTGAATTGGAAAAAAGCCAGGTTTGAAATTTGAATAAAGTAATATTTTTTACAATAATTTCATTGCAGGTTTTAGAATGCTGCTAGCATCAAGTCAACGATTTAATTTTTAATTGATAGGGATTATTATTATCTTATTTTAATTATACTGCATGTCCGAAAGTAATCGGCGCATCACTACATGTTTGAGATAAACATTTATGTATTGTTTAATTTTTAATATACACTCTGTTATTTATAAGTATAATGAAACATACTTCGCAGGAATTGTACAATATCAAAACATGTCCGAAATATGGAGTGCCATGTACAGATAGCTGCAATAAGCAACTGTCCTATAAAAATATGTTGTACATAAAATTAGCGGATGCGAAATTTTACAAAGTTTACTCTATCAAAGATCTATTTACAATATTTCAACGAAATCCACGAGCTACTTATATATTGAATGGAGGAAATACTGCGTATGGTAATATTCTATTGAAACGTGTCATTACTTTTAAGTAACTGAAAAAAGTATATTTTTTTCTCATCAAAATATTTTATTACGAAAATGTAAACCCTTCAATAAAATGAAATATTAATATTTCTGCAATATAATTAATTCGTCACATAATTAAAGAATCCATATATAATTATATATACATATATATAATATATATTTTCATTATGTCAGCCTTCAGTAATAATTACACGCTGTGTTTATTAATAATTTTTTTTAAATTGATACTGACTTCTCTTGTGATAACATTGTAAGGTTTATTAAAATTTACTAAAGAAAATAAAAATCTTTAAGAGGTTTCGATAATTTTAATTATTCTATAATGTCATTTGATAGTACTATTAATTTTCGCGATTCATTAAATGTAAAAAGTAAACCTTAGTTTATATAATATTATATAAATTTAATTTTGCAGGTGTTTATCGCTCGAGTAAAAAAGATTTATGCATTGATATAAACGATATATCAGATTTGCGTAATATCCAAAAAACCAGAGACTATCTGGCCCTAGGAGGAAATGTAACTCTCGCCGTGGCACTAGAGACCTTCCACAAATATTCAACCGAACCCAACTTTCAATATCTAAATAAATTAGCCGAACATGTAGAAATGATCGCAAACGTACCCGTGCGAAATACCGGTAGCATCGCCGGTAACTTAATGATCAAACACGAGCACAATGAGTTCCCATCTGATATGTTTTTGATATTAGAGACCGTTGGTGCTCAAGCACATGTCCTAGAATCACCAAATAGAAAGAAAAGTATGCTGTTAAAAGACTTTCTGAAGATCGATATGTTTCACAAAGTCATTTACAGCGTCATGCTGCCACTGTTATCCGATGATTATAAATTTAAATCTTTCAAGATCATGCCTAGAGCTCAGAACGCTCACGCTCATGTCAACGCCGGCTTTCTCTTCAAACTTGACGGCGGTGGCAAAGTAATAAAATATTTTTACATTGTTCATATAATGATACTATTAATTATTCGTATTTCAGTTTCTTTGAATTCTTGTTCATATCTGTAATATTATAAAAAGGTATTGGAAAAACCTAACATCATCTTTGGTGGCATCAATAAACAGTTCTTGCACGCAACAAATACAGAGCAATTTCTGGTGGGAAAATTTATCCTCAATAAGGAAATACTGAAGGCAGCTTTGAGTATATTGAATAAGGAACTGCAACCTGATCATGTGCTGCCGGACTATTCACCGGAATTCCGCAGAACGCTCGCCGAAGGATTATTTTATAAGTTTGTGTTAGGCATCAGACCCAAGATTGTAGATTTCAGACTTCGTAGCGGAGGCTCGTTGTTAGAACGATCACTTTCGTCAGGTACTTAAATTAACAGCAAAATTTTTGTAAATATATGATTTTTTCTCTTAAATAGGCTTACGTGCTCGGATTTAAATAGGTACGTGTATGTTTCATTCTACGTTAGCAATTTTATTTTATTTATAATATTTAATAATGCACGTTATGCTGTTTACTAAAATTTCTGTGTATTAAAATTTTAAAATTATAATAAATTTTGCAAATTGTAATAAATTAAAATTATAATAAATTACTTTGAACATTTTGCTGCTATAATAATTTTGATATTTAAAAAAATATAGAAATATGGCTATATTAAACAATTGGTCAAGATACAAAATCATAATAAAATGTTCTGATTGTCTAAATTGTACAAAATATATTATCACTATAGGTACACAGGACTACGATACAAATAAGAATATGTGGCCAGTGACTAAACCCATAACAAAGTTAAAAGCCATTATGCAGACATCAGGCGAAGTCCAATATTGCAATGATCTGCCTCCATTTCCTAGAGAAGTGTTTTGCGCTTTTGTCCTCACTGAAATCGGTAATGGCAAAATCGATAGTATAGATGCAAACAAGGCGCTTAAAATGAAGGGTGTAGTGGCGTTCTTCAGTGCCAAGGACGTACCGGGAGAGAATTTGTGCGTTTCCGCCGTTAGCGAATTGTTATTCTTGCAAGAGAACGAATTGCTGTTTGCTGAAAATTATGTTTTGTATGCTGGCCAACCGGTTGGCGTAATTGTAGCGGAGACGCATGATTTGGCAAATGAGGCTGCAAAATTGGTACAAATTAAATATATCGAACCTCTGGTGACGAAGCCGGTGATAAGCATCCAGGATGCAATTACGACGCAGGACGAAAGTAGATTCAGACTAAACGCCAACTATCCGGGAAAAAATAAAGGTAAAAATTAAAAAAAACGTGGTACTAGATTGAATCTTTTAATTATAATGTTATTTCTTTAATTGTAATTATCAGAAGAAGATAAAAACAAGTATTCATACCAATTATTCAGAACAAGAATGAGATAAGTTACATATTTGCAAACCTGTAAAATGGTATAAGTAACTATTGTTAGAAATAAAAAAAATAATACGTTGGAATGAAAGCCATTTTCTATTAATTTATAGGAAAAAATACTGAACAAGTAATAAAGGGTGTCTTTCAATGCGGCAGCCAATATCATTTCTCCATGGAAACTCAATCTTGCGTGTGCGTTCCTGTAGAGGATGGTATGGATGTCTATCCATCGTCACAATGGATGGATATCATTCAAGTATCAATTGCAAATTGTCTCGGTGTTAAAAATAATAGGTATCTTATTTATGTATATATTATGATCATTTTTTCCTTTTAAAATATTGAACTGTTATCATCTATATTCATTGTCCGTACTATCAATTTAATTTGAATTTTGATTTATTCCCGACGAATTGCGAAAATCAAGAAATATTATCTACACCAAAAATTTAAAGTGACTCTGTACTTATAAAATGAAATAGAAAAACGACGCTTCAATTTTTCCAATAAAAAAAATTAATTAATAAGGGCCTTCAGAAATGCATTCATAAATTGATATTAGTACTAATCGTGTAAATTTAATTTTCCTAGCATCAATGTGTATGTAAGACGACTTGGTGGTGCATATGGATCGAAAATCTCACGTAACGCGCAAATTTCGTGTGCTTGTGCATTGGTATGTTACAAATTGAATCGTCCAGCACGATTCGTTATGACGATAGAGAGCAACATGCTATCGGTAGGCAAGAGATATTCTACGCGTCAAGAATATGAAATTGGAGTGGATAATAACGGAGTTATTCAGTATCTCAACTCAAAACACTGGAGCAACTGCGGTTTCAGTTTCAATGAATCACAAGCTTTTAATGTGGTTCGAAGCATGCGAAGGTATCGAAAATATAACAAAGTAGTACATATATAAACAAATACATAAACAATTTTTAACAAGTGTATATAAAAAATACAGTGTATAATATAAATATATTTAATATTAATACTTATCTATTATATTTCACTTGTGTTCACTGCAATATATTAAAATTAAGTAAAAAAAAAAAAGGTTAGGAAAAGATACTAAAATTAATTAACTTGTCTACATAATTTTGATTAGAACTTTGCATTAACTACAAAAAATAAATATGATATTCATTTTAATAAAGTGTTATAATTAATCATGACAAAATAACTTCATTAAATTGCCTAAATAAAAAAAGTAAATACTCTATAGCTATTAATCGTTTATTTTATGTAATATTTTAATACTTACAAGCCAAATATTTTAGTTATTTTTAGTTCATATTTATAACAAATTTATTTTATTAGTTCCTGCTATGCGACCGATACTTGGACGTTCAACGGATTTGACGTACGGACCGATATACCATCAAATACGCATTGTCGGGCACCAGGAAATACGGAAGGAGTAGCTATGATCGAGAATATAATGGAGCATATAGCAAGAGTGACAAAAAAGGATCCGGTAGAGGTCAGATTGTCAAATATGAATAATATAGATAAAACTGTATTAGAAGCTATGATAAAGGATTTGTCGAAGTCGGCAGATTATGAGATGCGAAAGCGAGCTGTTGAAATATTTAACTCTCAGAATCGTTGGAAGAAAAAGGGAATTGCCACAGTAACAATGAAATATCCGGTACCATATCTAGGGCAATTCAACGCAATGGTGTCTGTTTGCGCTCGTGATGGTTCGGTTTGCGTGACGCATGGCGGAATTGAAATCGGTCAAGGGATAAATACTAAGGTACGAAAAAACATTTATTCAAGCAAGTTCTATCATTTTTGTTGTTCAACGATCGTTTTTGGACTAATGGTCAAAAAGCAATTAATAAGAAAATGAACCATTTCTTTAAAAAAATTTCTACTTTAAAAGACATAACTATAATTTTGATATTTTCAAGTTTTTTGTTTTTTGGATACATGTTTCCTGTATTTTGAATAAAAATTAATTATTCAGTAGATTTACATAGAAAAGAATTACGATTTAAAATAAATACGGCACGCTTCATATTTTTAACTACTTAAAAATAATTCTTGTACTAGATTGCTCAAATGGTGGCTTACACATTGGGGATCGATCTGAATTTAATCTCCGTCAAACAAAGTAATAATTTAACAGCACCAAATAATTCGATTACAGGAGGCAATATTACTACCCAATCTTGCGGATACGTAAGAATTTAAATCATTTCTAACAAGAAAGCAATCGCGGTAGCTGTCCAAAGTCGATTCGATTCTTTTTGAAACAGGTTGTTAAACACGAAAATCCATAAGACACGTATTAGCTCAAAATTAATAAAGACAGAAGTATTTACCAAAATTTTAGATTTTAGAAAATTTTAAATACATAATTATTCAATAATATAAAAAACATTTAACGTTTTATCTAAAACACTTTTTGGTATCTTCCCGTTTTGTAGATAATTGATAAGAATTAAATACAAGCGTTAATTTTGAGGGAATGTATCATGAATGTACCTCGAATTAAAGACTATATAATCATAAGAAAGATGTGTCTCTTAAGGTCTTATTTTTAACAACATGTTTTAAGAAGAATCAAATTGGTTTCGGACATTAATGACAGATGATCTCTTGTAAGACTTTAAAAAACAACGTAAAATATATATTACATCAAATTTATTGATGATATTAATTATTGAATTTATACCAGGCAGCAGTTCAAGCTTGCAAAGAGATTTTGAAAAGACTGAAACCGATAAGAGAAGAAATGGAAAATCCGATGTGGAAGGATCTTGTTTTTGCAGCGTATAAAAAAGACGTTGATTTATGTGCGCGTTACATGTAAGAGTCATTAGGTCATATTTGAAACATTAATGGCGTTTTATATGTATATCATATAAACTTACCATAAACAACTTTAAAACATCTTTCTAAGATATTGTACTTTTCTAAAAATATTGTACATTCATTCAGAAGAATTGTCACCTTTTATTTGAAATAAATAATAAAATATAGATTATGAATGATCCTGTTTATATAAATATGATATTTCATCGTATTTCATATAATTATAAAATTAAGAATATTTACCATGTGTTTTAAATATAATTTCAATAAATGTATGATATTAAATAAATCATTATTTATTGTATATAATCTATTTCTTGGCAGGGTGGCAACCGGGCCAACAAAAGATGAGGTAAAACCTTACGTCATTTATAGTGTTGTCATTGCCGAAGTAGAGGTCGATGTACTGACAGGCCAGCATATTATCAGAAGAATTGATTTGATGGAAGATGCCGGTGTAAGTCTAAATCCGGAAATCGACATCGGTCAAGTGGAGGGAGCTTTCGTGATGGGAATAGGATATTGGACTTCTGAGGACCTGGTGTACGATCCTAAAACAGGAGTATTAACGAATGATAGAACTTGGGTACGTTATATTCGTCAAATTTCAATGCAGCTGTTATACCTCTAAAATGCAAATATACTTCGATTCACCAAAAGATTCCTAAAAATTTATCTAAAATATTCTTTCTCATAGAATTATAAACCACCAGGGGCAATGGATATTCCTGAGGATTTCCGTATATATTTACTCAAAAACTCGGTCAATGCAGCCGGTATGTTTGGTTCAAAAGGTGAGATTAAAAATCTTTTATTTAAATTACTATTTTCTATTATAAACTTGAGTATTTTCTACACAAATGAGTCGGTGAACATAGAAAAAGGGAACAAAACACATTTATCAAATTTTTTAGTATTAACAAAAATAATCTATTATAATTTCATTGAAAAGACTAACAAAATTAAATCGGGAATTTAAATATATAGCATTCAACAATATTTTTAAGACGTTCTTGATTCCTAAAAAGTATGTTTGAAAAAATCATAAATTTCTCATTTACACTCAAACTGCACTTTATTTGTATTTGAGGCTCAATAAAATGAAAAATTTTATAGAACGCTACAATAAATTTTTAGTTATCTTAAACTATGTTAAACAATAATTATCTCTTTTCAAATTTAATAATATAAGATAATTTGTTTATACAAAAGACAATTTCGAATACACCTTTGTTATAAAAAAAAACACTAACTGATATTTCTGTTGATTGCTCTTCAAAAATTAGTTTTTGTTAATCGAAAGTTTCATCAAAAAGAAGCTTTTATATTTCAACAAGTTGTAGTATTTTATTTTATTAAATTTTTAATTTTGCAATTCTTAGACTCAAATCTTTACTGCGTTTATAGCTCATTTTCAATGTCTATTTTATGACTTACAAACCTCAAAAACAAGTGCACTTGTGTGTGAAGTGTAACTACATTTTTCAAGATCAGTGAGAAGAAAACATTTTTTAAACGAATTTGGGCTTTTCTTTCTGTTTTTAATAATTTAATGAAAGATAATAATAATTGACTCGTATGATTTAAAAATCGAGGAAAGTGTAAAGTGTAAAGCCTAATCGAGTCTTGAAAACAAGATGTTAATGTTTATTATATTGTGTGAAATTTAATAATTTAATTAAAGAAATTGTTGAATCTTTTTCGAAAAAAATATATTCAAATCCATAAAAGTTTAATCACTTTACAAAATGTACATTCCTATAATTCATAATTTAATTTAAATGAACTAAATACAACCTTATCAATTTTTTAAATAAATCTGTTAAGCATATAAAAATTAGAAGCATTAGAGAGTTCATTGCTGATTAAATAAACATCTTTGTAGCAACCAGTGAACCACCTCTTTGTATGAGTTGCGTAATTCCAATAGCGATCCGCCAAGCATTGAATTCAGCTAGAGCGGATGCAGGGAATACAGATGTGTGGTATCGATTAGGTAAGTTTTAAGCAGAAATATATTTGTGTCCTTTAATTTAACATGCAACATAAATTACCTAACTTTACGATTTGGCTTAATAACTGCAATGATTTCAATAAGTGCAAATTATATTATACGTATTTTAATATGTTTATATTAAATAAACGTTTTTCAATTTTTTATGATCTGACTTTTTTAATTCTTTTTACTTTCATTAGAATAATATATTAGAAGCATTGGAATTTATGATCTAATAGATTTCTTATCATCCATCTAAAACTATAAATAATACTCATATATATAATATTATAATATATAAATCATACTCATTTCGTATAATAATCATGCTAGCGTTACTCAAACTAAACGTATAACTGTTGTAATATATATATTTTTTGGAATTGACTCAAGCTTACTTTTAAAACTTCCTTTTTCTAATTGTAAATTAGAATATTTAAGCACAATTATACTTACAAAATATTGTTATAATAAAGTAATATTGCAATATACATATATACGTATACAATTTATGATGTTTGCAGATGGACCTTGCACTACAGAACGTATACTTCTAACCAGTTTAACAAGCAAAGACGATATGGTGCTTTGAAAGCAATTGATAAATACTATAATTGAATTGTCATTTTAATTATTATATTACTGGAATAAATTCCAAAATTTTGTGTATATAAGAATCAGGGACCCGGACCAAACCGGAACCGGAACCGAAAACCGTTCCGAAACCCTTTTTTTCGATGAACGGAAACTGAAACCGAAACGAAATTCTACAAAATTTATGATACCGAAACTGTAACCGAACCAATAAAATTATTTTCGGTTTACGGTTTTTTTCGGTTTTCTTTTCGGTACTGAAAATTTATAATGCATGTGACGTTGTTACGAGTTTATCCTCACTCAAATTCAAAGTTGACGCGTGGCTTCTTAACGTTGGCTTCTTAAGAATGGATCTGGATACGGAGGAAGTTCGCGAAATCCATAATCTTTATACAAAAACGTAAATCATTCGTTTACTTTGTTTTTTAATCTTACATAAAATAGTAAATATACTTATATAGGTACATATAAATACACGAAAATTTCTGTTTTCTTATATTATAATTTAAATATTCCAGAAAATCACATATAAAAGAAAAACCTGAAAAACGATTATTAACATTCGTTGATCCAAACGAATGCGCAATTTTAAAGAAATCAAAAAGAGACAAATTCTAAATTCAATTAAGAAGCAAATATTTATGAGAAAGAATGCTTTGTTATCGACAAAAAAAGAAAGAAAAAATTGTTTCACATAAGGATGAAAGAGAATGTATAGGTAAAAATCTGATTGAAGATTGAAGTAGAGTCCAGGAAAGAGCTGCCAAATAATCATACAACTGTATGGTTGGTTAGCGTGTTTCAGAGTTACCAAGTTATCAGTTGCATTTTCTAAATTGTAAAAACAGATGAATAAGTTCTCTCTCTCTCGTCTAAAAACAATATTTTATTATATTCTATAGTAAAATAAGAACAAATAAATAGAATAAATAAAAAGTTATTTTTAATTTTAAACTCCTTTACCAAACTTTGTGAAAAATGAAAAAAAAGACAAAAACCGATAAAAACCGTTAAAACCGTAATTTTTTCGATTACGGTCTTCTTGAAGCTAGTCAAGAAGCCGAAACTGAAACCGGAACATTTATTTGATGTTTCATTAAACCGGAATCGGAACCGAATCGAAAAAACCTTTCGGTCCGGGTCCCTGATAAGAATACATGTATATGAAATATAAGAAGGGTATTTCTTAATATGTAGATCTAGAAACACATAGATTTAAAAATAAATTCTAGGTGTATCGGATCCCTATAGATATCTCTATGTCCTATTTGACAATGTTTAGCAGTTATAAACGTTTTCGTATGTATCATTGTGAGCTAAACTGCGATATGTCCAAAGAAAGCGTTTACTGATAGTCAACAAGAAGACGCGTGTGTGTAAACGTGAGGATGTGCGATGATGTTATGCTGGCTAAAATTATAACGAGAATTAGTGAAACACGTACGATAACGTTTGTTGCTCGAAAAAAGATTCGCTAAAACAAATAATACATAAAAAAATTTTAATTATTTTTACATTATACATAGCATTATACATTGTGCATAAAATTGTGCACAAAAATACCGATTTCTAGACCGAGTTCTTATAATAAATGTTCTACAGATAGTTTTAATAAGTACTACATATCTTTATGTAGTATACGACGAGGGATAGTTAGTCGTAATTTGACACGACTGACGAGTGAAAATGGAAATGACAAGCGTGTAAGTCTTTGACAAAATTTATACAATGTATAAACTAATTGCAATGTGTATAAGATAAAAAATCAAAATGAAATTTTATTCTTAATACATATTTAAGGAATTCAAAATTACTTATATATTTTTGTGAATAATTGAATACAAAATTACAAATAAAGTTATGACAATTCGACTAGTTAAGGACATGTTGGAGCCGATTATCGATAAAACTAGACTCGACTCGCCATCAGAGGTCTATAGATATTCGCAAAAATTCTCGCAAGTGCTTGGAGACGCGTATATCTGTATATATAGATTCCCGATCTAATAACTTAAACAGGCGTCTAAGGTAGGCTCCACTACAATAATACTTTACTGATGAGTCCAGTAGTGGAAGCTGGGACGAAACGCCATAATTACTTGATATTATTCGCAATATATTAGATTAATTTAAAGATTTTAACGATATTATTGGCTCATTGCCCTCTTTCTCTATATTATTTGTTTTAAAAACATATTGAGCCTTATTTCAATGTACATTTTTAATTGGTACAGTGTTTCTTTCGGGTATAAATGAACATATACAAAAACTATTAGAATTAAAATTAATAACTATTAAATATCTATAAGCAGACATCTCAAAGACGACGAATTTGATTACAAAATTTATATAAAAATGTATCCGATAGAAAGTAAAATATCAAACAAATGAATGTTATAACAATATTCTAATGGATTTATATGAAAATTAACATTATAAGCTTCTGTGCTAAAATAGAGAAATATACGAGTAAATAGAGAAATTACTCGTACAATGCATTTGTTTGATAAATATGTTTTCTGTTTGCTCGAAATAATCTTATTTACGTCATTCACGTTAAGTTTTATGTAAGGAAAAGATATACCAAATTTACAATTAAAATATTGCATATAAAAATACATATACAAAATATATATAGAGTGTATTATAGCACATGTGGACAAATTTACAGAAATAAATTGTAATAATTTTAAATAACAAAAACTCCTGTCAATCAAGTATAAACTCGGAGAAAAAAGGGCACTAGGAGTCAAGCGCAGATAACTTTACGCAAAAATGCTGACATATATTAAACAAAACTTCTTTATTATAATAATGCTACGGCATAACTATTACAAAAAGCATGATTATTATAATAAAGAGGTTTTGTTTGATATACGTATATCAGAGAGAGAGAGAGAGAGAGCACTTGACTCCTAGTGCCTCTTTCTCTCGGAGTTTATATTAGAATCAAATTGAAGACACAACAAATCCATCTGTCCTATTTGACACTGTTTATAATTATGGGAACAAACGTCATATGACGATATCGTACGTTATTGCAAGAACTGGTGTTCAAACTAGCGTATGTATTTGATATGCCCAGAGGAAGTATTTACTGATAGTCAGTAAGAAGATGCGTAAACGTGAAGATGCTTTAACCTGTTCGATGAAATTGTAACGAGAAATATTGAAATACCATACGTATGAAAACGTCTGTTACAAGAAAACAAGGTTAGTTAAAATAAATGTCTACGTGAAAATTTTATATTAAATTTATGATTTTAATTCGTTTCTAACATTATACTCATTCAGGATATTATGATACATTTGGTATAAAAAATATGTATACGTATACATATATACAAAGAATATAAGTAGAAAATGTTTTTCGTTATTTACCAATAGATTTTATGGAAAACTTTTCATTGAAATTTTTCTTTAAAATATGCAAAATTTATATTACAATATTTATTATAATATATATAACACTTATTACGCTCATATTTTTATAAATGTGAGTACATTAATAATAAAAGTTTGTAGTTCTTTTAAAAATATTAAAAAACAATTCTTCTCAACAATTCACTTTTGTGTCTTGCATTGCCGTGTGATAAATACTTATTGCTAGTCAAAAAATTACAGCATTTAACAATCACTATTTTTCGAATTTTAGACCCTATTTCTATACTGTCCTATAGACAGTGTTTTTATAAGTACCTTGAAACGAAGGTTAGTCATAATTTGATACGATCAACGAATAGAAATGGAAATGGCAAAAATGTAAGTCCTTGACAAAAATCTGTAACATGCGAAAACTATTAAAATGTAGATGCGATAAAGAGTGAACATGAAATTTTATTAGTAATATTTAAGAGTTCCAAAATCACTTATTTCAACACAAAATATTTTATTAAAATTATAAATAATAATGAGACGCAATAATTAAAAACAATAGAAATTGAATAGGTTACGAGTCTAAGTTAGGATGTGAGATGTTCTTTAATATAAACAAAATGTAAAATACAAAAGTTACAAAAGTTAAAAAATACAAAAGTTATATACAAACGTTTCCACGTTTGTGACTTTTGTATTTTACATTTTGTTTATCATGTATTATACTTATAATAACTTATACAAATATTTTAAATATTTTATTGTTCTTTATTTATTTATATAATTAAAACCAAACATAAAACTAGACAAAAAAAACAAAATTTCACCTATATATACCTTTTTTATTAAATATAATGTTAACATAATTCCTAATCTAATATATTTAGATCTGGCGACAATGTAAACTTTGTAATTAATGGAGCACCATACTCAAGTACGTATATTGTTTGTACTCAATGTGTAATTAAGAAAATGAAAAATTTTTTATTGTATCTTTTAAAGTCAAAGTAACATAAAAGCAAGTTAAAGAAATCAATTTTAAATACGGTAATAAATTTAATCACAGAACTTATCGTATGGTTTAATGGTAAGGAAACATTCAATACGAAAGTTAATCATATAAATAACATACAGCAAAATTAGAAAACTTAATTATGAAACTTTAACTGTAATTGTAAGCTTTAGAAATAAAAAATAATATGTAAGTTAAGAAAAAATTTTACGAGTCGCTATTATAAAATTGTAAAACCTCTTCCAGTATTTAATAACAGTATACCCGCTGACACGTCTCTACTTGTCTTTATCCGCGAATATGCGAAACTTCGAGGCACTAAAGCGATGTGTTATGAAGGGGATTGCGGTGCCTGTATCGTAAATGTAATATTCAAGGACAAAAGTATAGCTGTGAATTCATGTCTTGTACCAGTACTGATTTGTGACGGGTATGTATGTGCTTATTAAAGAGAAAATAAACAATCCATCTTAATTTCTAAAAAAGTGTTATGAATTTCTGTAATGACGTTACATGTGAAGCTATAATCTGCGGTACAAAAAATTCATCATATCTAAACGTTAAAATTTTTTTCTTTACATTCATATGTATTTAATTTATATTTTATGCTAATTTCTTAATTTCTGAGTGTACCGAGACTATATTAATATTAACTATTCTTTCATTCAATATTATGTCACAGATGGAATATTTATACGATTGAAGGTATAGGAAACAAGTTAGACGGTTATCATAAGATTCAAACTGAGCTTGCTAAATGGAATGGTTCGCAATGTGGATATTGCTCACCTGGCATGGTTATGAATTTGTATAGGTACGAAATATTAAAATGTGGTTAATTAATTTGTAATGTTAAATAAATGTTATATATTATATATATTTTTATGCTTTTTTCTCCCTTTATGATAAAATTCTTTCGGAATTGTCGGGCGTAGAACAAATTCACATATAATAAAATATCTTTAAGAAAAATTAATATTCATAAAAATATATTAGTAAATGCATCCTTGTAACTAATAATTGTCCAATTATAAACAAACAAGTTGCAAATTAATGTAACGAATAAAATCGTAGAGAATTGCTACGCTTAGTACAAGTAAAAATAATATTCAATTATGGATAACACTGAATGTTTGTAAAGTAACAACTCTGCATTATTATAATGTATTTGTTTTTTCTACTTTGCAGTCTCGAGTTAAAAAACGGTATGACTATGAAGCAGATTGAAAATTCATTTGGTGGCAACATGTGTCGATGCACTGGATATCGCGCAATTTTGAAGGCTTTTAAGACATTTGCCTCCGATGCTACTTCAATGGAATCGAAGGCCGTTCACGACATTGAGGTAATTGTGAAAAAATTTTTATTCTTGTTTCCACATTTAATCTTTATTTTAAATTACGTTTTTTTCAATTTCATTTTATACTTGTTCACAAAAATATTTGACTTTGGTATTACAGCAAGGACCATTTAACTTTACTACTAATAGCATTGTTCCTATCTGAATGTAAATATAATAAAATTTGCATTACAGGAGTTACACAAGACTAAAGTTTGCCGGAGACACAAAATGTGTGTACGTACTTACTACGATAAGCATCATTCTGATGGAATCACAATGTTGAGCATAAAATTAGAGGACGCATACTTTTACAAAGTTACCACAGTCGAGGCTCTATTTGCGTTATTAAAAAGCAATCCACAGGCAACGTATATATTGAATGGAGGAAATACTGGACATGGTAATTTTTCTATATTAGATTATACGAACACACCTATATATAGAATATATAGAATAAACGCTGGGGCAGTCACATAGTTGTAAAAATCGAATTTTTCTTTTCTAATATAACATTAACGTTTCGTTATTAAAAAAAGTGCACCGTCATTATCAAATTGTTTATCTTAAAAAGTATCGAAAAATGTACCTATCCACAAATCTGCTACTGTCAGCCTTGATATAGATATATAACATTGTGGAAATTTAATTTGCAGGTATTTATCGTTCGGGCAAGAGAGATATGTACATTGATATAAACAGCATTCCAGACATGAGTAACATTACAAAAACTGATTCGACTTTAGCACTAGGAGGAAATATAACCCTTACCATGGCACTACAGACATTCCAAAAATATTCTACAGAAACCGGATTTAAATATCTAGAACAATTGACCGAGCATATAGAGATGATAGCAAATGTTCCCGTACGAAATATTGGCACCGTAGCAGGGAATTTAATGTTAAAATACGAGCATAAAGAGTTCCCATCCGATTTGTTTCTGATATTACAGACTCTCGGTACTCTGGTATACATCTTGGAAAGTCCTTCTCAGAAGGAAAGTTTATATTTATGGCAATTTCTGAAGCTCGACATGCACCATAAAATCATTTATAGCGTTGTATTACCAAATCTTACTGATCAGCACATATACAGATTCTATAAGGTCATGCCTAGAGCCCAGAATGCTCGCGCTCATGTCAACGCTGGCTTTCTCTTCAAAATCGATACCGACGGCAACGTAACAGAATTTTTTTAATTGTTTATATTACGTTATCATTAACTAGTCACTCAAATTTTAATTCTTTAAGTATCATTTGTTTACTTTTGTAATATTTGTCAATAAGGTGTTGGAAATTCCTGACATTATCTTTGGTGGCATCAATAAGGATTTTTATCACGCAAGTGGCACGGAGATTCTATCGATGGGAAAAAATCTCTTTGACCAGCAAGATTTAAAGTCACTGTTACAAATGTTATCTGTGGAGCTACAACCTGATCATATGCTCCCGAATTACTCACCAGAATTTCGCAAGACTCTTGCCATAGGATTATTTTACAAGTTTATGTTAAGCATTAACCCGAAGGTGATACCTTTTTATCATGGTGGAGGCACGTTATTAAAACGAAGTCTCTCTTCAGGTACTCATAATAAAATGGTGTTTATAATATTTTTTTTTATATTTCTATTATAAAAATTTTTATAATTTTTTACCGTTCATATACATAATTATATATTTATATGGCGATAGCTAAAAAGATATAAATTTCGCAAACAATTGGAATGCATTTATGAACAACATAACATTTTCATTAGAGATTTAAAACATTTCGGTACGAAAGTTAATTGTATACAAATTATCTGCAAAAGAGAATTCAAATCCAGAATAAGAATCTTTGCAGTGTAAACATCATTAAAAAGTACATTCTGATTGTTTCCGAATCGTATTGCAATCTTTTTATGTATGCATATTACAATTCAATCTTTTACTCTGATGGAAGATCATGAAAAATTCTAAGATCATAGAAAACACTGCTCGTGACAATGTGCACTAGGAGCATTGTGAGGCACTACTGTCCTACATCACTACTCAGCACTACTATACTACTACACTAGCGCAGTAGTGCTGTAGTGTAGTGTACAGTAGTGCTGAGTAGTGCTGTGGTACAGTGCTCAATAATACTTTTCTACAAGGATGTAGTCATTACTCATTATGCACTAAATTTATTGTTAGTTTGGAACAAGCCTTCCCTATTTCTATTTAATAACTCTCTTAATGATATTGTTGATTTTAATATTATAGAAGGATTGAAACATGGCCGTTTTGGATTGTTTTATGTATAAATCAATAAAAAATGTTCGTAATATATTACTTTTAATTGTCCAAAGTTATGCATCCAAAATGAACATAATTTTTTAGGTTTTCAAGAGTTCGATAGTCATTTAGACAAGTGGCCAGTGGGTATGCCTACACCAAAGTTAGAATCTTATGAACAAACAGCAGGTGAAGTCCTATATTGCAATGATCTTGGTCCATATCTTCGAGAAGTGTTTTGCGCTTTCGTTGTTACCAAAATCGGTAATGGCAAGATCATGTATATAGACGCAAGAAAGGCGCTTAAAATGAAGGGCGTAGTAGATTTCTTCAGCGCCGATGATGTACCGGGAAAGAATTTGTGCATTTCTGCCGCCAGTAAGTTGACGTCCTTGCCAGAGGATGAATTGCTGTTCGCCGAAAAGGATGTTTTGTACGCCGGCCAACCGGTCGGCGTAATTGTCGCGGAAACGCAAAATTTAGCGAATGAGGCTGCGGATTTGGTACAAATTATATATAGCGCAGAGAAAAATCCAGTAATAAGTATTGAGGATGCTATTAATGCGAATGATAAAACTAGAATCAGGGAAAGCGTCAATATTCCAGCAAAGAGGAAAGGTAGAAATGACATTAATAATATTTTATTAAATCGTTTTTTTTTTTTAAATTAAAGTAGAGATAATGTTGCCAAAGCAAACAGTTACCCTAAAAATAAAAAGATAGTACATTGAAATAAAAGACCATTTTTTATTGTTTTACAGGTACCGATATTGAATACGAAATAAAGGGTGTCTTTAAATGTAGTAGCCAGTATCACTATACCCTAGAAACTCAATCCTGCGTATGCGTTCCTGTGGAGGGTAATATGAACGTCTATCCATCGTCACAATGGATGGATCTCATTCAAGTATCGATCGCTAATTGTCTTAATGTCCGGAGTAATAGGTAATTAATTTATGGTGTCAATCACTTCTGTGTTAAAAATAATTATTTTAGTTTTTTTGGAATAATATAATTTATACTATAATAGAATTAGAAATTTAAATAATTATACAATGTGTTTGACAAGTAATGTAAAATTTTATCGAATTGTGGTAGAATGGACTAACCTGAGAAGTACGGCCCTGTACCGTTTTACAATTTTCGCAATAGTTAACGAGATTTTAATTTATAAGTATATCAGAATTCGCCCGATCCGCTGCCAAATGCAAGCGCGCGGCTTCATAGGACCACCCCCATTGAGGCGCATCACGCGCTTTTGTCGTCGTTAAGCATGCGTTTTTTACAACAAGCGACAATGGTCGTCGCTATACATGATTCGCGAATACTAGGCCGCTTGTTATAAACAAGGGTGATTTGGATATTTTTAAAAATTAATACCTCGTTAACTAAAATTGCGGAAATTGTAAAATGATATAGGATTTTCTTCTCAGTTTAGTCCATTCTAGCCTTATGCGACAAAATTTTTTATTACTTGTCAAACACCCTATATTTGTATATATATATATAATGCAAGATGTTCTTAAGCTTTACTATTAAAGGTGTATTTTATTTACATATATGTAAGTAAGGCTAAAAGTACAATTTTTACGAATTTAAAAATGCATATGTTATGTAAAATATTATCATTAAGGTACTCTATATGTATTACAAAAATTTTAACATTTATGTAAAATTTGAAAATATATTAAAATTTAATTAAAAAATGCCAATATGAGCCGACACTGGATGATAATGTGTATTAAATATTTCTTTATTGTAATTGGATATACGTTTCGATATCTGCTTGAGAACCTCTTCAGTATATTGGAAAGTTAAAATAATAAATTTTTTATTTATTATTTTATTATTTTAACTTTCCAATGTACTGAAGAGGATCTCAAGCAGAGATTGAAACGTATATCCAATTACAATAAAGAAATATTTAATACACATTATCATCCAGTGTCAGCTCATATTGGCTTTTTTAAATTAAATTTTGATTTATTCTTCTGAGCCTCTAATTAGGTATTACTTAATTTGTTAATAGTACATTGTGCAACTAGGGAGCATAATAGGCGTTTTCCGACGAGTGCGCGTTTGACGCCCGAGCGAAGCGAGGGCTGCAATTCGCACTCGTCGGTAAACACCTGTGCTCCCGCGATGCACATACTATTTTTTCACACTCTGAGCGCAAAATTATACTATTTTTGCTCCATATATTGCGGGAGCAAAATATCACTTTCTCTCCCGAGGGAGCAAAATAGCAATTTCGCTCCCTCTGTACTATTTTTCTCCCTAGGGAGAGAAAGTGCTATTTTGCTCCCGCAATATAGGGAGCAAAATTAGTATTTTGCGCTCAGAGTGTGAAAAAATATATTGTCATAATCTTTCTTTCAATATAAAAACATTTACATATACAGTTGGAGATAAAAATACTTAGTGTTACTCGAAAATGTAATATTTATATATATACATATATAGATATGTATACACATATACACAATATGAAATAAGAACTAAATCACATTTCCTTTTTCTTATAGAATGAAATAAATTAATTTAAGGGGAGGTTCTCATCTAGCGACCCGAAAATAAGGTAACTTTCTTGAATTTTTTTCTCATGGTAGCATGTAAATTATCAATTCTAATTTTTTGGCACATATTTATCAAGTATTTAAGTACAAAAATAAATTTTTTCAATGCTTAATATAGTGAAGAAAATGTTTTATGCATGCTGCAACGTGACCGTGTGAAAAAAATGTTGGTTGATTACAGCTAGGATTGCGGTCGAACGGATGATCTAAAACGAAGAAACCAAAAATTTTCTTAAAATATATGATATTTGTTGGAGCTTGAACCTATAAAATCGAAAAAATATCGAAAATTGAAAAAATGACATGCATTTGAATTTTAAATGTCGTTTTTTACGTTTTTGTTCGCTCTTCAAAGTGCTATAAAAAATCGAAAAAACATGAAATACCAGTCGCATTTAGGTTCATCCTCCAATAAATTTAATTTACTTTAAAATAAAAAAAAGTTGACCCGATCCGTCAATTAGATCTTGAGAAATCGTGGCTACAGTTTTGAAAAACAGTATTTTTCAGAAAACGCGTTTAAAGTTTTGATAAGGGTTTTCTTTATGTAAATCGAAAAATAATGTACCTTTCGGTTAATCGGCTATTCCTGGACCATACATTTCCTCCATCTCGTAATGTAGAGAGGATAAGATATCGACGTAAAATACTCGTTACCGCGCGAACTCAATTTTAGTCGATTTTAGTGTAAAAAGGTGGGTTCGCTTTTTGTACCACAACTTTTTTTTGTCAGCCAAACTTTTTCTGGCGTTTATGGGGGTTTATTCTACACATAATAAGCTATCAAAAAACGCAAAAATAATTTTGACATTTTCGGGTCGAGTTTCATGAGAACCTCCCCTTAACAATATAATAAGCATTTCAAAATAATATTAGCAAATGCAAAAAATAAACTTAGCATAAATTGCGTGAATGTAATTTTTATTAGCATCAATGTGCATGTCAATCGACTTGGTGGATCGTATGGATCAAAAATTTCACGCAACACGCAAATTTCATGTGCTTGCGCATTGGTATGTCATAAACTGGATCGTCCAGCGCGATTCGTCACAACGATAGAGAGCAATATGCAATCGATAGGCAAAAGATGTTCTGCGCGACAAGAATATGAGATTTGGGTAAACAACAACGGAGCTATACAGTATCTCGAGTCGAGACATTGGAGCAACTGTGGGTCTAGTTTCAATGAACCACAGGCTGCTATGATAGCTTCTTACATGCAAAGGTATTACAACACAATATGCAAAGCAAATAAAAATATATGTAATACATTATTTTATAATAATATCATGTTAAATGTATATATACTGGGTAATAGAGAGAGAGAGAGAGAGAGAGAGAGAGAGAGAGAGAGAGGCAGTGGCGTATAGTCAAGCTCTAGTTGGACCTGGCGGCGGCGCCAGGGTACTTTCTTCGGAAAGCCAAACCTGGCGGTGCGGCGCCAAGGTTCTTTCTATATAATTATTTAAAACTAATTTTTATAGTTTGTGTAATAAGCCAAATGTAGTTTACGTTTCTTAGCTTTAATAACTTGTACACAAGGACTCAGTTGTAATTAATGAAGGTTTATTAATTAGTCTCCATAATCAACAAAACAAAGTTAGTAGCAAGAAGACAAACAAGAAAGAACCAATAAGAGAACGCAATTGTAATCTTCATACAACTTAAACGCCTAAACTTCCTATAGCTTGATACACCTATAGATCACTTATTCCAACAGCGATAAAATCAGAAAAAGAAGCATTTATATATTAAATAAAATTTGAATTTCGACATGACCTCATGGCGATAGCGTAGCTATAGTAACCAAAACGTCAAATCATACTATATAATAGATGTAGGCCATGTATTCAGAACGCGCTCACAACGATGTTAGCGCTCTAATAGTTTACGTTACGCATACTATAGAATTTCAGAGATAAAAACGCGTTCTGAACATATATGTAATACTAGTATATTGCTAACGGCAATTAAAAGCTGCCGTAAACATCACGGTGCAGACGATCGCTTCTCACTTCCACAATTCGTGTACTTTCGCAATGTTCATGCGAGTGTTTCTAACCTTTTTCATCATATACGTATTCAATAGTGAAGTTGAGTTTGTTATTTGACATATAAAAGGACCGATAAGAGTTGAAAAAAGGAAATAATGCCGCGATCTTGTTATTTATGTAAAAGGAAAAGCACAGAAGAATTCAAAATACACGAATTGTCGAAGCGAGAAGTCGATTTTCTATCTCACTATGTTGGCGCACACTCCACTCTCAAAAAGAGGCTGCGTTAGCAATATAGTAGTATTACATATATGGTTCTGAATACGGATCATAGACTTTATGCAAGAAGACTAGTCTTCTTAACTTTATGTAAAAGGGTCGCTTGCGGATCAATTGACTTCGATCGCGCATCTCACGACTATATTCACTCTCCTATCCTGCTATTCCTGCCAAAATGCTGTACGTATACCGTGTACGCATAGTTACGTGATTTTCAAATCCATGGGAAACAGGATCGAATTCTAATATAAATAAAAAAAAGGAGCAGAATCTCTTGTAATGCTCGAATCGATCATATACGCGTATAATTGTGCGACATCGTAATTCACGATTGTAACTTTTTATAACACCGCAATTTGGACTAATCCATACGAGAACCTCACGACGCAATTGTAGTTTTCTTTAATTCTTTTTGGTCCTTCGTTCGGTTTGGTGCGGATTGATGTTTGGAGATCCTGCAACCGTATAAAACAAATAAAAAAAAACAAAACAAACAAAACAAAACAAAAAAACAATAAAACAAATAAAACAAAACAAAAAAAAACAATAAAACAAATAAAACAAATTATTTTAATTAACAATTATAAAATAATATTCAATAATTAAGTAAATCAACTTTTATCGTTAGCAGCTGCTATTTAACCGATACTTGGAGGTTCACTGGATTCGACGTGAGAACCGATTTACCGTCTAACACGTTTTGTCGGGCGTCAGGATCTACGGAAGGAGTTGCTATAATCGAGAATATGATGGAACATATTGCAAAAGTGACACGATTAGATTCTGTACGGGTCAGATTGGAAAACATGAATAATGTGGATAAACCTGTTTTAACAGGTATGATGGACGATTTGATGGCAAAATCCAATTATTTGAAGATCTCGGATGATAATCATTACTACAATTTACTCAATCGTTGGAACAAAAAGGGAATTGCTCTGGTACCAATGAAATACTTGATAACATATGATGAAGGACAATACAACGCAACGGTGTCGATCTGCGCTCGCGATGGTACGGTATACGTGACGCATAGCGGTATTGAGATCGATCAAGGTATACATACGAAGGTACGTAAATGCATTGGTTTATATCTAATCAAGTGATTTCAAACTTTTTATTTAATTATTAATAAACTAATAAAAAATTACTTTTAAAGATTCTATTCCTTTGAAAATCTGAGCTTTATAAATTTATAAAATTTTAATAGGAAACGTTGTTATTTAAGATTCCTATATCTTTAACATTTTTTATTTTTAATACAAATTAATTATTTTATAACCTTCATGAAATTAGGAAAAATTTAATTTAGTATTTAAGACAAATAATTCTTGTATACCAGATAGCTCAAGTAGCAGCTCGTACATTAAAAATTGATATTAACAAAATCACCATTAAACCAAGCAGTAATTTAACGGCACCCAACGCGTCAACTACAGGACACAGCATTACCACGGAAAACTGCGGATACGTAAGAATTTAATTCATCTCCATCATTTTAAAAAATAATGTTGTATACATATATACATAAAGTAACATACACATCGAGAATGGAAGGTCTTGGATCAGGAAATATCTAGAAAACAAGGTATATTTAAAAATAATTTAGACAAGGGTTGCAGGGTTTAAAAGATCTACTTACTGATCACATTTGTTTGATTTTTGGTAATGCTGCTGAGGCTAGACCAAGGTCACATCAAAATGGGAAACCTGTATTTTATTTCAGTACTTATTATAACACCTGATGTCAAGATCCTATTAGCATAGAACATTTTAAGCTATACATTGGCTAAAATTGACCAAACGTTGGTTATATCGGGCATAAGTTGGCCAATATTTCCCAATGTAATGCCAATATTGGTCACTAGGAGTTAGGCGCAGACAACTTTACGTAAAAATGCTGATATTTATCAAGCAAAACTTATTTATTCCAAAAATTACTCTTACATGTTTCGGTTCATTTTTTAGCCTTCTTCAGAGACAATAAAAAATTACATAAATAAAATATAATTTAAAGTTGATAAAAGATTAAAGAATGTTTAAACACCGCGAGCTCCCCCACAACCTAGAAATAAAATCAGATGACAATTTCATCTTAAAGAACACAATAATATGACCAATAAAGGCAGAAAAGAAAAATTAATAAATAGAATGCCTGAAATGAGGGAAATAATTTCCCAGAATTTCTTAGAAAACTAATAACTTCGAATTGAATTTATCATAATTACGATTATTTTACCGGAAGATAGGGAGGCTCACCATGTTCACAACGTTACTGTATCGCAAACACTCTCAAAACCGGTCTTCAGAATAATTTAGGCCAGTCTGTCTCAGACACAGTGAGTCACAACGATTTGTTAGATGGTATTAAATTAAAATTATCAAATTGCAGATAACAAATGTTAATACTCAACTACTGTGCACAAACGGAGACTGACTAGTCATACGCGTGACACACAACACGTTATTTATATCCTGTCTATGATCGGGAAGTAGACCTTGGGAAGCCTCTCTATGTCCGTTTGTAAATTAAGTCCGTGTGCTTGTCTACTGACAGATATCATTTCCGAAATCAGTCTTTTTCTATAATGTGGTTCATCATCCAATATTCTGACGTTATCCCAATCAAATTCATGATCCTCATGCAGCCGGTTCTGCCGATAGATAAGATTCTATGGATCAATCACCTGCAGATTCGAGAAACGGGTATAGGCCTCGGATATCGGAAAGTGGAAGAGCCTGTAGATGTCCTATGCTTCATATGAAGAGACAAAGTGTCAATCATCATCATCATTAACATAATATTAAACCAACAATGTACAGCCAATATAAAACATTGAACAAAAAATGAATCCACAATATTGTTTCAATAATATTGTTAAACTAACATTGGTTAAATATGACTAGGCGTCTGCCTTACAATATTGGACCCATATTAGATGTGTAATTCTTATTGAATGTTTATTATTGGCTGTTAATTTATTTCCAAATATTGCACCAATGCTTTGTGTTACTAGGGGAGCTTTTTAAAACACTACGTAATAAAGAAAATATTTTTATTTTTGTACTAAAAATATTTGTGAAAATAAAAATAAAAACTGTAATGTTCTCAATCTTGACAAATATTATCTACGTCATGGTCCTGAGAAACATTTAAGAGGTTTAGTTGTCGTCGCGTCAATTCGACCTCATAAGTAGTGCCGGCGGTAATTTAAATTTCAAACTTTATGAATACTTAAGGAAAATAAACTTTAGTCTAGCGTTTTCCAAAAACTATTGACATCAGCTATGAGATTCTGGAATAAAAAATAGGGTATCCAATTTGTGACATTTACCTGACTTTGATGATGCCACCCTAGGTCAAACAGATATGATCAGTAAATAAATCTTTTTAAACTCTACAAATTTTAACAAATAATAGAATCTTATTTTACGACCGTACATTGTTAAACAATAACAAGAAAGAAGGAAGCACAAAGCGAAGCCTATCGGTCAAAGCTAGATCAAGATGCTTATTATCATTAAGTGTGAATTTATATACCGCGTATGTAGTTCTGTCAATCGCGTGCCGAACATTTTTTCAGACTTACAATGCAACTCTAAATAACTACCGCGGTAATATCACTTTAGTTAGATTGACAATACAATCTAACAAATTTCGATGCTTATAGCATCTTATTAGATCTTAATAATATGTTGAAAGACATATATTAAAATTCAATATTTAAAGTAATGATAATTGAAAACTGTGAAAAATAAGATTGCGAAGAATATCACAAGTTGGCGTTTCGTCCCGGCTTCCACTACTGGACTCATCAGTAAGGTAATGTAGTGGGAGCCGATAGTTTGACCGATAGGCTTTGCTTTGTGCTTCCTTCTTTCTACAAATTTTGTTTAGATTTCTCCCAAAAGTGCTTTGTTTTCGAGATATTCCAGTTCAGTATTTTTCATTTACCCTGTATATAAAACGTATAACTTGACATTGATTATTACATTTATTTCAGGCAACGGAACAAGCTTGCATACAAATTTTGAAGAAACTGGAACCAATAAAGGAAAAAATGGGAAAAACGACGTGGGAGAAACTTATTTTTGAAGCGTATCGAGAAGGCATTGATCTGTGCGAACGTTACATGTAAATATCATTAATATGATAGTGATATATCATATTGTGTCACAAAATATCACAAAGCACTTTAACATCTTTCCGAAAATATTGTACTTCCATTCCAGACAGCACAGTAACGTTTAAAAAATGTATTTAAAATGTACATGTTGTACGTTTTGGATATATTAAAACCATCCAGATTAGATCCATGGATATTTTAAAAACGTTTTAAAAACATCTAGTATTACTATGTATTTTAGACTTCTTAAAAAAGTCCATTTTAGGATGCAATGGACTAAAGCTGGACTAAATTAATATATTAAATAAAATTTAAACAATCCCCTCGAACTTACACGCTGGAAGCGAAAGATTTTTAACCCTTATCACTGCAAGCAGCATACTATTGTTGCTTGACGCTTACCGCTTGCTGCGTGATATATGAACTAAGCTTTAATTCGGTAAAACTTTTGCGTTACTGGAGGTAAAAGTGCGATCTTAAAAAAATCTTCACTTGGCAGGTCAGCGAAAGCATCACATGGAATTTCCTATAATTAATATTAAACGTAAGGTTTTACAAAATGTAAGATCTGAACATTTCTATTCAAACTTAAATATGATCCAAGATTTTGTTTCTTATAGTACAAAAGTAATAAATTGCTTATATGATATTGTATTGTATAAAATGAAAAATGATATTATATGTTTTTCCCATGTGCTTTTGGAAAAATTTCAATCAATAAATAAATTTGAACTTTGAATTTATATAGTGGAAAGAGAGAGAGAGAGAGAGAGGGGAAGAGAGAGCGCACAACAAAATTAATAAAGATTACACATTACATGCCGTTTTTATACATATATATATGTTTCTGTAGGCTGGTTACTGGACTAACGGAAGATAAGAAATCTTATCCTGTTTATGGTGTTACCATTGCCGAAATAAAAATCGATGTGCTGACCGGTCAGCATATTATTAGGAGGGTTGATTTGATGATTGATAGTGGTCTAAGCTTGAATCCACTAATTGATGTCGGTCAGGTGGAAGGAGCTTTCGTAATGGGAACAGGATTCTGGACATCTGAAGATCTGATGTACGATCCTGAAACAGGAATATTAATGAATAACAAATCATGGGTATGTTAAGTTAATCAAATTTCGATACACGTAATATCACCAAGACTCTACTACTTCGATTCAATGAGATTACCTAAAAAATATATAATTAAATTATCTAAAGTACATGACTATTTTCATAGAATTATAATGCACCAGGCGCGAAGGATATTCCTGAAGATTTCCGTGTATACTTACGCAATAACAAAGCCGACGCAATTGCTATCTACGGTTCAAAATGTAAGAATTGAAAATTTTTATTCAAATTTAAATGATCCGAGGTTTTGATCTTTATAGTACGAAAGTAATAAAATACTCTTATGATATGATATTGTATAATATGAAAAACTAATTTATTACTTTGTATGATGTAAATTTAAATCTCGGATGTTTCCTACATTTTTTGTATTTATGATTAAAAGTACGTAAAAATTTTTTTAGAAAAAATTTCATATAAACAAAAATTTAATCGATTTACAAGTATGCGTTTCAATACATTATTTAATTTGTTTAAAAAATATAACAAACAAATTTTAATTAAAATATAAAGAAAGTTTTTATTTTAAAATTTTATTTAGAATATTAGAATCAGGAATATTTAACCAATGATGTCTTGAATAAATACGAAAATGTGTTTGCAGCGATCAATGAAGCACCGCTTTGTATGAGTTGCGTAATTCCAATAGCGATCCGCAATGCATTGGATTCTGCTCGTATTGATGCAGGAAATAACAAATGGTATCAATTGGGTAAGTTTTAAAGAGAAATACATTTGAATCCTCTAACAATTTAATATAAATAAATCGCCTAACTTCGTGATTCGGATTAATTTCTACGTTTTTGGCAACTAATCATTTCATTGTCACTGCACTTTAATTCGGTGCTCGTATTAAGAAGAAAACATTTTTTAAATATTTTTACGAGATACAATCCAAAACAAAGTTTCCCCAATCTAGGAGAAACAAAAAAAAACAATAATTAAATATCTAAAAAAATTTAATTTCAACTTATTGCACTATGATTATTTTTTTGTATAAACGCAATTTTTTTCATTTATCATGATGATATTGCATCCTGAATATGTTTTTCTACACCTGTTTGCACCAAGGGGTACCAATTTTAGCAAACCGCCGTTTTTACTTCCTGGTTAATATTAATTTGCCAGATTTATAGAGTTTTAAATAGAAAAAAAATTGATAGTTGTTTGAAGCAAGATTCGGAGAATACAGAGAGTTTTTGTAAAGCTCGAAAAATCACTCAGGGCCGTGTTCGGATGCGTTTTGACCCGATTGATTGAATGTATCAACTTATTCTTGCTCAAGTTTGTAAACGACATGAATAAAATGATATACGGAGACACAGAAGGTGACGTTCTGAACGTATTTCAAAGTTGCTCTTTAAATGAAAAAAATACTCATTTTTATTTGATCGTAAATGGTTCGCGAAGAGTGGACACACCGTGACACACAAGATTAGATTTTTTTTGCAGTACAAATACATTGAATAAATTTCAATTTTTTTACACAATGTAAGTAACCAACTTGTAATAAATTAAGATTTTTTTCTAATTTTAATAATTGTTTTTCTATTTTCTGTAAGAAGGGAAACTTACTTTCAGGTTAATCCTTGTTTAAATCAACTTTTTTGCTCCATGATTCTCTTTGAAACTAAATTAATAAAGCCACAATTAAAGAGTTGTTTTTTAAAGTCTCGTTTTCTTTTAATCATTTTTCAGAATTGTTATATCAATAACATTCTTCATATTAATCACAGTTCACAGTATTCACGACTTATAGTTGGACACAATTATTTAAATTTTGTTGTTAAAAACTGAAAATGTTTTACATTATTAAATTCGAAAATTCATGTATTTAACCTGTATATAAGATATGTAGTTTCTTATAAAATACCAAAATATTAGTAAAATAATATTTAAGATACTTTAAAATATATTTCGTTATGTTTATAGATGGACCGTGTACTACCGAACGTATACTTCTAAATACTTTAACTAAAGTAGACATGATGGTTTACGAGTGAAGAAATGTAGGAATTGTTCACAACGAAACTGGTGTTTGAAATAAATTTTGTGTTTGGCTAACAATTTAATTGCTTCTGTGTAGAATAATTAAAAAATTTTGTTAATTAAATTTAATTGAAGTATTCATGTTTTGTTAATATACAAGAACTTTTATAGTAACAGTTGAATTATATAATGATTCGTTTAATTAAATATCTTTAAAATTGCTAATGTAAGTTTTCTCATTTACACGATCTTCATTAAATTCCTTTAACCCTAATATGCTGACATGTGAAAACGAGTTCGAGCTAGTGAGCCATTGAGTGCTAAGCTAAAAGATAAGATAAGTTGATCATAAAATTTTAAAAATTCATGTCGTTGTATACATATAAATTTGAAGCTCCTGATGATAATATTGTAACAGAGAGCGTCATGTGTTTCAGTCCTTAAACAGTTTTGTATTATTATAACATGTTCATTCATTTTTTTATTATAATAAAGAAGATTTGTTTGATATATGTATATTAGCACTTGATTCCTAGTGCCCTTTTCTCTCCGAGTTTATATTAGAATTAAATTGAAGACACAACAAATCCATTTGTCCTATTTGACACTGTTTATAATTATGGGAACAAACGTCATATGACGATATCATACGATATTGTAAAAACTAGTGTTCAAACTAGCGTATGTATTTGATATGTCCAGAGGAATTATTTACTGATAGTCAGTAAGAAAACGTGTAAACGTGAAGACGTTTAACCCATCCGATGAAATTGTAACGAGAAATATTGAAATACCATACGTATGAAAACGTCTGTTACAAGAAAACAAGGTTAGTTAAAATAAATGTCTACGTGAAAATTTT
This sequence comes from Cyphomyrmex costatus, assembly GCF_001594065.2. NCBI lineage: Eukaryota > Metazoa > Arthropoda > Insecta > Hymenoptera > Formicidae > Cyphomyrmex > Cyphomyrmex costatus. The sequence goes on from NW_017276039.1 coordinate 1,040,947, forward strand.
ATATTAAATTTATGATTTTAATTTATTTGTAATATTATACTCTCTCTCCCTCTCTCCCTCTCCCTCCCTCCCTCCCTCTCTCTCCCCCCCTCTTTCTCCCCCTCTCCCTCCCTCTCCCTCCCTCCCTCTCTCTCCCTCTCTCCCTCTCTCTCTCTCTCTCTCTCATTCAGGACATTATGATACATTTGGTATAAAAAATATAGTATATATATCTAAAGAATATAAGTTGATAATGTTCTTTCTTATTTACCAATCGATTTTATGCAAAACAACTCTTCATTGAAATTTTTTTTGTAACAATATACAAATTTATATTACAATATTTATATAATATATATAACACTTATTACGCTCCTATTTTTATAAATGTGAGTACATTAATATTAAAAAAGTTTGTAGTTTTTTTTAAAATATTACCAACAGTTCTCAACAATTTACTTTTATGTCTTGCATTGCCGTGTGATAAGTTAGTATTTGTTATTAGTAAAAAAATTACACAGTATCTAACAATCACTATTTTCCGAATTTTAGACCCTATTCTATTTGTGTTCTGTAGACAGTGTTTTTATAAGTACCGTGAAACGAAGGGTATTAGTCATAATTTGATACGATCAACGAATAAAAATGGAAATGGCAAAAATGTAAGTCCTTGACAAAAATCTGTAACATGCGAAAACTTTTAAAATGTAAATGCGATAAAGAGTGAACATGAAATTTCATTAATAATATTTTAGAGTTACAAAATCACTTATTTTAACACAAAATATCTTACTAAAATTAGAAATAATAATGAGGTTCAATAATTATAAAATAACAGAAATTGAATAGGCTACGAGTCTAAGGGACCTATTCTGTAACTGTAACGATATCGTTAAATTATCGTTGCGCTGTTACTTTTGGTATACAAAATCTGCCAATGATAACGTAACGATATCATTGCAGTCATTAAAAGTTATAGAATAGGCCCCTAAGTTAGGATGTGAGATACTATTTAATATAAACAAAATGAAAATACAAAAGTTATTTTATTGTTCTTTATTTATTTATATATTTATAGCCAAACATAAAACTAGACAAAAAAAAACAAAATTTTACACATATACCTTTTTTATTAAATATAATGTTAACATGATTCCTAATCTAACATATTTAGATCTGGCGACAATAGTGTAAACTTTCTAATTAATGGAGCACCATATTCAAGTACGTATTGTTTGTACTCAATGTGTAATTAAGGAAATGAAACATTTTTTACTGTATCATTTAAAATCAAAGTAACATAGAAGCATATTAAAGAAGTTTTAAATATGGTAACTTTAATCACAGAAATTATCGTATCCCAGACAGCTCACAACATCTATTGGACATCCAGACTTTGTTTCAACCTGGTCCATACGTCCATGGACTTAGTACGAATGTTTTAAAAACGTACGTTATTCAACGTATAAAGTATGTTTACATTTGAACATTTAAAAAATGTTTATCTCATGCAAAAAATTTTCTAAGTCTGCTAGTGACGTATTGCCTTCATTGACTTCCGAAGTGAAAATTTTTTTATGATCGCACGAGGAGTTTTACTTTTGATATCTCCGGTAACGCGAAAGTTTATTAAATTAAAGCTTAATACAGATATGCAACAAGCGATAAGCAACAGTAGCTTGCTGCTCGCAATGATAATAGTTAGGAATCACTTTGCTTTCAGTATGCAAATTTGTCTGGATTGTGGTCAAAAATTTGTTTAATATATTAATTTAGTCCAGTTTTAGTCCATTGCATCCTAAAATGGACGTTTTTAAGAAGTCCAAAATGGTATCACTGGATATTTTTAAAACGTTTTTAAAATATCCATGGATATTTAATCTGGATGTTTTTACTATGTCCAAACGACCAATATGTACGTCTTAAATACATTTTTTAAACATTACTGTGCTGTCTGGGATGGTTTTAATAGTAAGATAACATTCAATACAGGAGTTAATCATATAAATAACATACAGCAAAATTATAAAACATAATTATGAAACTTTAATCGTAATTGTAAGCTTTAGAAATAAAAAATAATATGTGTGTTAAGAAAAAATTTTACGAGTTGCTATTATAAAATTGTAAAACCGCTTGCAGTATTCAATAACAGTATACCCGCTGACACGTCTCTACTCGTCTTTATTCGCGAATATGCGGAACTTCGAGGCACTAAAGCGATGTGTTATGAAGGGGATTGCGGTGTCTGTATCGTAAATGTAAAATTCAAGAACAAAAGGATAGCTGTGAATTCATGTCTTGTACCAGTACTGATCTGTGATGGGTATGTATGTACTTATTAAGGAGAAAATAAACAATCCATCTTAATTTCTAAGTAAGTGTTATGAATTTATGTAATGACGAAGCTATAGTCTGTGGTACAAAAAAATCATCATCGAAACGTTAAAATTTTTTTTCTTACACATTCATATATATTTATTTTATATTTTATGCTAATTTCTTAATTTCTGAGTATACCGAGAATATATTAATATTAACTATTATTTTATTCAATATTATGTCACAGATGGGATATTTATACGATTGAAGATTTAGGAAACAGGTTAGACGGTTATCACTCAATTCAAGCCGCACTCGCTGGAAAAAATGGTTCGCAATGTGGATATTGCTCACCTGGCATGGTGATGAATTTGTATAGGTACGAAATATTAAAATGGTCAATTTATTTGTAATATTAAAAGAATGTTATATTTTATATATATTTTTATGTTTTTCTCCTGTTATGATAAAATTCTTTCGGAATTGTCGGGCGTAGAACAAACTCACGTATAATAAAATATTTTTAAGAAAAATTAATATTTATAAAAATATATTAATAAATTCTTCCTTGTAACTAATAATTGTCCAATTATAAACAAAAAGTTGCAAATTAATATAACGAATAAAATTGTAGAGTACTGCTACGCTTAGTTCAAGTAAAAATAATATTTAATTATGGATAACACTAAATGTTTGTAAAGTAACAATTTTGCCTTAATGTATTTGTTTTTCCTACTTTGCAGTCTCGAGTTAAAAAAAGGTATGACTATGAAGCAGATTGAAAATTCGTTTGGTGGCAACATTTGTCGATGCACTGGATATCGTGCAATTTTGGAGGCTTTTAAGACATTTGCCATCGATAATGTTTCAATGGAATCGAAGGCTGTTCACGACATTGAGGTAATTGTGAAAAAATTTTCCTTTTTTTGTATCCAAGTTTAATCTTTATTTAAAATTTTTTTTTTTCAATTTTATTTTATATTTGTTCACAAAAATATTTGACTTTATTATTACAACATAAGGACCATTTAACTTTACTACTAATTGCATTGTTCCTATCCGAATGTCAATATAATAAAGTTTGCTTTACAGGAGTTACACAAGACTAAAGCTTGCCGGAGACACAAAATGCCATGTGTACGTACTTACAACAATAAGCAGCATTCTGATGGATTCACAATGCTGAGCATAAATTTAGAGGACGCATTCTTTTACAAAGTTACCACAGTCGAAGTTCTATTTGAGTTATTCAAAAGCAATCCACAGGCAACGTATATATTGAATGGAGGAAATACTGCACATGGTAATTTTTCTATATTAGATTATATGAACACATATATATATAGTATATATGCTAGACAAGACTGTGCCAAAGTTGTAGAAATCGACTTTTCCTACTCTCATATAACTTTAATGTTTTGTTATTAAAAGAAATGCACCGTCATTATCAAATTGTTTATCTTAAAGGTATCGAAAAATGTACCTCTCCTCAACTCTGCTACTGTCAGTCTTGATATAGATATACAACATTACGGAAGTTTAATTTGCAGGTATTCATCGTTCGAGCAAGAAAGATATGTACATTGATATAAACAACATTCCAGACATGAGTAACATTACAAAAACTGATTCGACTTTGATACTAGGAGGAAATGTAACCTTTACCATGGCAATGCAGACATTCCAAAAATATTCAAAAGAAAGCGGATTTAAATATCTATATCAATTGGAAAAGTACATGAAAATGATCGCAAATGTTCCCATACGAAATATTGGCACCATAGCGGGGAATTTAATGTTAAAACACGAGCACAGAGAGTTTCCATCCGATTTGTTTTTGATGTTACTGGCTCTCAGTACTGAGGTACACATCCTGGAAAGTCCCTCTCAGAAGCAAAAGTTATATCTGTGGGAATTTATGGAGCTCGACATGCACCATAAAATCATTTATAGCGTTGTATTACCAAAACTTACTGATCAGCATGTATATAGATTCTATAAGGTCATGCCTAGAGCCCAGAATGCTCCCGTTCATGTCAACGCTGGCTTTCTCTTCAAACTCGATATCGACGGCAAAGTAACAGAACTTTTTAATTGTTTATGTTACGTTATCATTAACTAATCACTCACATTTTAATTCTTCAAGTATCATTTGTTTACATTTATAAAATTTTTCAATAAGGTTTTGGAAAGACCTGACATTATCTTTGGTGGCATCAATAAGTATTTTTATCACGCAAGTGGCACGGAGTTTCTATCGATGGGAAAAAATCTCTTTGACCAGCAAGATTTAAAGTCACTATTACAAATGTTATCTAAGGATCTACAACCTGATCATACGCTCCCAAATTACTCACCGGAATTTCGCAAGTCTCTTGCCATAGGATTATTTTACAAGTTTATGTTAAGCATCAAACCGGAGGTGAAACCTTTTTATCGTAGTGGAGGCACGTTATTAAAACGAAGTCTCTCTTCAGGTATTTATAATAAAATGGTGTCTATAATATTTTTTTTGATATTTTTATTATAAAAATATTTTTAAATCTTTGCCAATATACATAATTATATATTTATAAGGGGATAACTAAGAAGATATAAATTTCGCAAGCAATTGGAATGCATTTATGAACAACATAACGTTTCCGTTAGGGATTTAAAACCTTTCGGTACGAAAGTTGTATATAAATTATCTGCAAAAGAGAATTCAAATCCAGAATAAGTATGTTTGCAGTAAACATCATTAGAAAGTACATTCCGATTGTTTCCGAATCGTATCCTAATCTTTTTATGTATACGCGCGTACGTATGTTACAATTCAATATCTTTTACTCTGACGGAAGCTCATGTAGTCGCATTTATTATATACTAAATTTATTATTAGTACAGAATAAGCCTTTACTATTTTTATTTAAACACTTTGTTAATGATATTGTTGATTTTAAAATTATACAAGTATTGAAATAAGACCGTCTTATATTGATTTATGTATAAATCAATAAAAACTGCTCGTAATATATTTCTTTTGATTGTCCAAAGTTATGCGTCCAAAATGAACATAATTTTTTAGGTTTTCAAGAGTACGATAAGCATTCCGACGAGTGGCCAGTGGGTATGCCTATGCCAAAGTTAGAATCTTATGAACAGGCAGCAGGTGAAGTCCAATATTGCAATGATCTGGGTCCATATCATGGAGAAGTGTTTTGCGCTTTCGTTGTTACCAAAATCTGTAAAGGGAAGATCAAGAGTATAGATGCAAGGGAGGTGCTTAAAATGAAGGGCGTAATAGCGTTCTTCAGCGCCGAGGATGTACCAGGAGAGAATTTGTGCATTTCTGCCGCCAGTGAGTTGACGTCCTTGCCAGAGGATGAATTGCTGTTCGCCGAAGAGGATGTTTTATACGCCGGCCAACCGATCGGCGTAATCGTCGCGGAGATGCATAATTTAGCGAATGAAGCTGCAAAATTGGTACAAATTAAATATACAGAATCTCCGAAAACGAAGCCGATAATAACTATTGAGGATGCTATTAATGCGAATGATAAAACTAGAATCAGGGAAAGCGTCAATATTCCAGCAAAGAGGAAAGGTATAAATGACATACAAAAAACGACATATTTAATAATATTTTATTAAATCGTTCCTTTTTTTAAATTAAAGTAAAGATAATGTCGCCAAAACAAACAGTTACCTTAAAATAAAGAAACAGTGCATTGAAATAAAAGATCATTTTTTATTTTACAGGAACCGATATTAAATACGTAATAAAGGGTGTCTTTCAATGTGGTAGCCAATATCACTATACCCTAGAAACTCAATCCTGCGTATGCGTTCCTGTGAAGGATAATATGAACGTCTATCCATCGTCACAATGGATGGATCTCATTCAAGTATCGATCGCTAATTGTCTTAATGTCCGGAGTAATAGGTGATTAATTTATGGAGTCAATCTCTTCTGTGTTAAAAATAATTATATTAGTCTATTTGGAATAAGAAATAGAATTGGAAATAATAACAATTATACAAGTTGTTTGACAAGTAATGAAAAATTTTGTCGTATTGGAGTAGAATGGACAAAACCGAGTAGTAAGCTCCTGTACCGTTTTACAATTTTAACAATAGTTAACGAGACATTAATAAAATATTTATATAATAAGATAATTATAAAATTATTCAAATTGCCCTTGTTTATAACAAGCGGCATAGTCTTCGCGACTCATGTCTAGCGACGACCACTGTCGCTTGTTATAAATAACGCATGCTTAGCGACAGCAAAATCGCACGATGCGCCTCAATGGGCGGACCTATCCAGCCGCGCGCTTGCATTTGACAGTAGGCCGAACGAATTTAAATATCTTTATAAATTAATATCTCGTTAACTATTACTGCAATTGCAAAATGATACGGGACTTTTCGACTCAGTATAGTCTGTTCTACCCACCCATAAAATATTATGCGGTTATTATCAGCCACCCTGTATATACAAAATGAAAACTAAATCATTTCCTTTTTCTTTATAGAATGAAATAAATTAAGTAAGCAATTTAATAAGCATTTTAAAATAATATTAGCAAATGCAAAAAATAAACTTAGCATAAATTGCGTGAATGTGTAATTTTTTTTAGCATCAATGTGCATGTTAATCGACTTGGTGGATCGTATGGATCAAAAATATCACGCAACGCGCAAATTTCATGTGCTTGCGCATTGGTATGTCATAAACTGAATCGTCCAGCGCGATTCGTCACGACGATAGAGAGCAATATGCAATCGATAGGCAAAAGATGTTCTGCGCGACAAGAATATGAGATTGGGGTGAACAACAACGGAGTCATACAATATCTCAACTCGAGACATTATAGTAACTGTGGGTCTAGTTTCAATGAATCACAGTCTGCTATGATAACTTCTTACATGCAAAGGTATCACAACACAATAATGCAGAGCAAATAAAAAAATATATGTAATATATTATTTTATAAGAATATCATGTTAAATGAAATAAAAATATATGTAATATATTATTTTATAACAATATCATGTTAAATGTATATATACTGCGTAACAGTGGTGGGACCTTGCGGCGCCAGGGTACTTTTTTCAGAAAGCCAAGCCTGGCTGTGCAGCGCCAAGATTCTTTTTATATCAATAATTATATAAAATTAATTTTTTTAATTCGTGTAATAAGGTGATAAAATCAGAAAAAGAAGCATTTATATATTAAATAAAATTTGAATTTCTACATGACCTCATGGCGATAGCGTCTCACTCATATGTCTATATGAGTAAAACGCGTTCTGAATACGGATCATAGACTTTATCTAAAAGGGTCGCTTGCTATTTTGAATGATATTTCACAAAAAGGGAAAATATTATAATGCTAATGCAAATAAAACAAATTATTTTAATTAACAATTATAAAATAATATTCAATAATTAAGTAAATCAACTTTTATCGTTAGGAGCTGCTATTTAACTGATACTTGGACGTTCATTGGATTCGACGTGAGAACTGATTTACCGTCAAACACGTTTTATCGGGCGACAGGATCTACGGAAGGAGTGGCTATAATCGAGAATATAATGGAGCATATTGCAGTAACCACACTAACAAATTCTGTACAAGTCAGATTGGCAAACATGAATGATGTGGATAAACCTGTTTTAACAGCTATGATGGATAATTTGATGACAAAATCCAATTATTTGAAGATCTGGGATGATACTCAGAACTTCAATTCACTCAATCGTTGGAAGAAAAAGGGAATGGCTTTGGTACCAATGAAATACTTGATAACATATGATGAAGGACAATACAACTCAATGGTGTCGATATGCGCTCGCGATGGTACGGTATGTGTGACACATAGCGGTATTGAGATCGATCAAGGTATACATACGAAGGTACGATGATGCATTGGATTATATCTAATCAAGTGATTTCATACTTTCATACTTTAAATTTAATTATTAATAAACTAATGAAAATTACTTTTAATAATTCTATTCTTTTGAAAATATGAGATTTATAATTTCATAAAATTTTAATAGGAAACGTTTTTTTAGATTCCTATATTTTTAATATTTTTCATTTTTAATACAAATTAATTATTCTATAACCTTATTAAATTTACGAAAAATTCAATTTAGTATGTAAGACAAATAATTCTTGTGTACCAGATAGCTCAAGTAACTGCTCGTACATTAAATATCGATATTAACAAAATCACCATTAAACCAAGCAATAATTTAATGGCACCCAACGCGTCAACTACAGGACACAGCATTACCACGGAAAACTGTGGATACGTAAGAATTCAATACGTCTCTTTCACTGTAAAAAAAAAACAATTTTATATTCCTATAGACATAAAGTGAAATACACGTCGAGGATGAAAGGTCTTGGATCAGGAAATATATAGAAAACAAGGTGTATTTAAAAATAATTTAGACAAGGATTGCAGGGTTTAAAAGATCTACTTACTGACATTTGTTTGATTTTGGGTAATGCTGCTGTGGCTAGACCAAGGTCACATCAAAATGGGAAACCTGTATTTTATTTCAGAATCTATTATAACCACTGATGTCAAGATTCTAGTAGCACAGACAATTGGCTATTCATTGGTTAAATGTTGGTTAAATTGGGCATAAGTTGGCCAATATTTCCCAATGTAATGCTAATATTGGTTATATAATGAATGCTAATGGAGAATATGTACCACTTAAAATCTTTCGTTTCCTTTCTTTCTATGAAATTAAGATTTGTGATTATTTAAATTTCTTATAACTTATGTGTTATGCGTTCTATAAGAGTCCGTGCTCCCCGTCTAAAGTGGAAGGCGTCGAGAGGTTCACCGCTCGGTGCGATTAATTCGCGATCTGTAGACTCGAGTTCAATCCCACCTGCGCCCAAACGCAATTTTTTGCATTTGAAGAAGTCGAAAATAGCTCCACCTGATAATCAAAAGATCTATGATCATCAGCGCCGTTTGATTTCGATGTTAAATTGTAGGTCCTATATATACGTAGGTCAATAGATATATGTTTCTGATGTTTGACTATGATAAGATTCTGTGGATCAATCACCTGCAGATTCGAGAAAAGAGTATAGACCTCGGATAACGGAAAGTGAAAGGATCTGTAGATGTTCTATACTTTACATGTAGAATCTAAGGGTCAATCATCATCATCATTAGCAAAATATTGAACAAACAATGTACAGCCAATATAAAACATTGAACAAAAATTGAATCCACAATATTGTTTCAATAATATTGTTAAACTAATATTGCTTAAATATGATTAAGCGTATACCTCACAATATTTGAGGTTAAATTTTACCGAATATTGACAAATTATTTAAAAAACAATGTACAGCCAATATACAACAATGGGTAAAATTGAATCCCCAATATTGTTGAACAAATATTGTTTAATCAATATTGGACCAATATTACAGATTAAATTTTCACCCAACATTGGTGAAATATTGGACAGTGTGCAGCGAATTTAAAACATTGGGTAAAAATTGTGTATCCGATATTGGTCCAATATTGTTGAATCAATATTGGTTAAGTACGACTAGGCGTCTACCTTACAATATTGGACCCGTATTGGGTGTGCAAATCTTATTGAATGTTCATTATTAGCTGTTAATTTATTTCTCAATATTGCAATGCTTTGTGTGTGTGTTACTAGGAGTGCTTTTTAAAACTACATAATAAAAACTATTCTTATTTTTGTACTGAAAATCTTTAAGTAAAAATAAGAATAAAAACTCTAATGTCCTCAATCTAGACAAATATTAACTAGGTCATGGTCTTGAGAAACATTTAAGAGGTTTAGTCGTCGTTGCGTCAATTCGACCTCATAACTAGTGCCGGCGGTAATTTAAATTTCAAACTTTATAAATACTTAAGGAAAACAAACTTTAGCCTAGCTTTTTCCGAAAACTATTGACATCAGCTATGAGATTATGGAATAAAAATAGGGTATCCTATTTTTTAAAAAATTGATGTGACCTTTACCTGACTTTGACGACGCCACTCAAGGTCAAACAAATGTGATCAGTAAATAAATCTTTTTAAACTCTACAAATTTTGTTTAGATTTCTCCCAAAAGTGCTTTGTTTTCAAGATATTCCAGTACAGTATTTCTCATTTACCCTGTAACGTATAACTTGACATCGGTAATTACATTTTTTTTCAGGCAACGCAACAAGCTTGCACACAAATTTTGAAGAAACTGGAGCCAATAAAGAAAAAAATGGGAGAAATGACGTGGGAGGAACTTATTTTTGAAGCGTATCAAGAAGGCATTGATTTGTGCGAACGTTACATGTAAATATCATTTAATCATATAATATATGATAGTGATATATCATTTTGTGTCACAAAATATCACAATGCACTTTAACATCTTTCCGAAAATATTGTACTTCCATCCCAGATATCATAGTAATGTTTAAAAAATGTATTAAAAATGTACATGTTGGACGTTTTGGACATACTAAATCCATTCAGATTAGATCTATGGATATTCTAAAAACATTATAAAAACATTTAGTATTTACCATTTTGGACTTCTTAAAAAAGTCCATTTTAGGATGAAACGGTCTAAACTGGACTTAATTAATAAATTAAACAAAATTTAGACCATTTCCTGGGTCAAACTTGCACACTGGTAGCGAAATATTTTTAAATCTTATTACTGCAAGCAGCAAGCTATTGTTGCTTGACGCTTCCCGCTTACTGCGTGCTGTATGAACTAAGCTTTAATTTGGTAAACTTTTGAATTACTGGAGGTAAAAGTGCGATCTTAAATAAATCTTTGGTTGACAAGTCAGCGAAAGCAGAGCAAACTTAGAAAATTTTTTGTAATAAACATTTTTGAACTGTTTAAATGTAAACTTACGTTGTACGTTGAATAACGTACGTTTATAAAACATTGGTACTAAATCCATGGGCGTTTGGACCAGATTGAAACCAAGTCCGGATGTCCAATGGATGTTTTGTGCTTTCTGGGATTAGGAAGAAACATATTTGTTTCGCCTTTTGTTTAGTATGTAGTAGTATTTTATAAAATGTAGTTTAAATATTCCGATGGCATTTCCTATAATTAATATTAAACGTAAGATTTTACAAAATGTAAGATCTGATCACTTCTATTCAAAATTAAATATGATCCAAGATTTTGTTTCTTATAGTACAAATGAAAAATTATATTATATGTTTTTTCCATGTGCTTTTGGAAAAATTTCAATCAATACATAAATTTGAACTTTGAATTTATATAGTGGAGAGAGAGAGAGAGAGAGGGAAAGAGAGAGCGCACAACAAAATTAATAAAGATTACACATTACATGCCGTTTTTATACATATATATATATATATATATATATGTTTCTGTAGGCTGGTTACTGGACTAACAGAAGATAAGAAATCTTACCCTGTTTACGGTGTTACCATTGCCGAAGTAGAAATCGATGTGCTGACTGGTCAGCATGTTATTAGGAGGGTTTATTTGATGATTGATAGTGGTCTAAGCTTGAATCCATTAATTGATGTCGGTCAGGTGGAAGGAGCTTTCGTGATGGGAACAGGATTCTGGACATCTGAAGATCTGATGTACGATCCTGAAACAGGAATATTAATGAATAACAAATCATGGGTATGTTAAGTTTATTAAATTTCGATACACGAAATATCAGGTCTCTAATACTTCAATTCACTGAGATTATGTCAAAAACATATAATTAAATTATCTAAACAACATGAATGTTTTCATAGAATTATAATGCTCCAGGCGCGAGGGATATTCCTGAAGATTTCCGTGTATACTTACGCAATAACAAAGCCGACGCAATTGCTATCTATGGTTCAAAATGTAAGAATTGAAAATTTTTATTCAAATTTAAATGATCCGAGGTTTTGATCTTTAAAGTACGAAAGTAATAAAATACTCTTATGATATGATATTATATAAAATAAAAAAGTAATTTTTTACTTTTGTATAATGTAAAATTAAATCTCGGATGTTGCCTATATTTGTACCTATGATTAAAAAATTCGTAAAAATTTTTTTAGAAAAAATTTTAAATTCACAAAAATTTAATCGATTTACAAGCATGCGTTTCAATGAATTATTTAATTTGTTTTAATAAAATAACAATTAAACAAATTAATTAAAATAAAAAGAAATTGTTATTTTCGACTTTTATTTAGAATATTAGAATTAGGGATATTTAACCAATGATGTCTTGAATAAATACGAAAATGTGTTTGCAGCGATCAATGAAGCACCGCTTTGTATGAGTTGCGTAATTCCAATAGCGATCCGCAATGCATTGGATTTTGCTCGAATAGATGCAAAAAATTACAAATGGTATCAATTGGGTAAGTTTTAAAGAGAAATACATTAGTATCCTCTAACAATTCAACATAAATCGCCTAACTTCGTGATTCGGATTAATTTCTACGTTTTTGGCAACTAAACATTTCATTGTCATTGCACTTCAATTCGGTGCTCGTATTTAAAAAAAACTTTTTTAAACTTGTTTACAAGAAGCAATTCAAAACAAACTTTCCCCAAATTAGGAAAAACAAAAACAAACATTAATTAAATATTTAAAAAAAATTTAATTTTAACTTATTAAACTTTGATTACTTTTATGTATAAAACGCCATTTTTTTAATTTATTGCATCCTGAAAATGTTTTTCTACACTTTGTACCAAGGGATACCAATTTTCACAAACCGCCGTTTTACTTCCTGGTTAATATTAATTTGCCAGTTTCAAATTGTGGAAAAATGATTCAATATATCACCTTATTCTTGCTCAACTGCGTAAACAACATGAATAAAATAATATACGGAGACACAGAAGGTAACGTTCTGAACGTATTTCAGAGTTGCACTTTAAGTGAAAAAAAAAGGAAATCTCCTTTTTTAATTGATCGTAAGTGGTTCGCGAAGAGTGGACACGCAAGTTATAAAAAGGTTTTTTTGCAGTAATGTACATTGATAGAGTTGCAATGCTTTTTATAAAAGTAACTATAACTTGTAATAGGTTAAAAATTTATTCTGATTTTAGAATTTACGTTTCTATTTTCTGAAAGTAGAAAAACTTACTTTTATTTAAATAATTAAATTCGAAAATTCATGTATTTTCCTGTATATATAAGATATGTAGTTTCTTATAAAATACCAAAATAATAGTAAAATAATATTTAAGATGCTTTAAAATGTAATTCGTTATATTTACAGATGGACCGTGTACTACCGAACGTATACTTCTAAATACTTTAACTAGTTTAGACATGATGGTTTACGAGTGAAGAAATGTAGGAATTGCTCACAACGAAGCCGGTGTTTCAAATAAACTTTGTGTTTGGCTAATCTTTTAATTGCTGTCTGTGTAGAATAATTAAAAAATTTTGTTAATTAAATTTAATTGAAGTATTCATGTTTTGTTAATATACAAGACTTTTATAGTAACAGTTGAATTATAATGATTCGTTTAAATAAATGTCTTTAAAATCGCTAATATAAATTTTCTCATTTACACTATCTTCATTAAATTCCTTTAATCCTAATATGCTAACATGTGAAAACGTGTTCGAGCTAGTTAGACATTTAGTGCTAAGTTAGTTTTTCGAAAATCGTCAGGAAACTCACATTCCATTAAAAGATAAGATAAGTCATCATAAAGTTTTAAAAATTCATGTCGTTATATACATATAAGTTTGGAGCTCCTGATAGACAAATTGTAACAGAGAGCGTCATGAGTTTCAATCCTTAAACAATTTTGTATTATGATACGTCTTATTTCATATTATAAAAAAATTATGTTACGTGCTTCATATCGCTTTAAGGTAATAATTAATAACATGTTCATTCATTTTTTTCTTTTTAAATTAATTATAGTATTTGTACTTCTAAAGATTATAAATATTTAACATTGAAATTGCAAAACACGTTTGAGAAAACGTTGTATTAATTAATTAAGTGCTGCCAAGTTTCTTGTACGTAAAATTAATTAACAGTAATATAATACTTTATTACATAATATCGATATTTAGGGTAATAAAATAATATAATGACATGATAAAAGTAAAGGTACACTATAAGCAAGAAGCAATCCTTACATTGGTCGAGCTCTTTCTGGTTCATGATTAATAAGTATTTTAAATAATTTCTTTTCTCGAATTGTGTACTTAAAAGTTATTATAACTTTTATGAGAATATATGTTATATACTTGCGTGAAATGGAACTTATACACAATTAGAAAAAAATGTATCAAATTTAATATAAACTGCATGTCGAAAACAATCTACTCAAAATTTTGAATAAATTTATCACAAGATGAATATGTTAGAAGATTACACAAATATTATGTAAGAGAATAAATACAAAAAACATAATATCGAAACAGGGATAAATTTCCGAAAATGGCCAAAGCCCGATTTTTATGAATGGACCCCGTGCAAAACTTATGGAAAATGGTTTTCGGTCAAATTGGCTGAAATTTTACTATATGTTATAGTTTTCGCCATGCTGATAAAAAGTTATCATTGCACCAAGTCCCAAAAGTCAATATTTCCCAAGATATAAATGGTCAAAGTAGTGAAATATGGCCATCTGCAGTAGTAAGACGTATGTTATAAGTATAAGTGATACATTGTTATTTATTCACGAAATAAATAAAAATCATTTCGCGTGTCGTCCGAGTGTAGAGGCTTGCGGCGGTTTGCGCGACGCGAGGCGTTTCCCACTTCCCACTCCACTTTAGAATATAAATTAGCTTGTCCAGATGTAGAAATTTAAATTAAATTAATGATTTAATCAATGAATTTCCGTGCACTAAATCAAGAAAAAAAATTTTGTAAGTGCTACAACTTTAATAAAATGTGAATTATCTTCATGCGTTTATTTTTCAACATCCAGAACTTACTTGTACTTTTAAGCAGAATTAAAACGACTCAAACTACAAAAGTTATATGAACAATCACGTTTTTTAAATAGGAATTGCAAAATATATATAATAATAAATAAATAAGGTAAAGGACTCTTATTATAAAACATAAAATAATAGACTAAAAAGATAAATTAAGAGTCAAAATTTGACAAGTTTGACTCTTAATTTGTCTTTTTAGTCTATTAAAATATATATAATATGTATTTTGCATTTAATTTATTGTTATTCAATATCTATTATTCAATAAATAATTTCTATTGAAAATAGGTATTTATTATCTATACTATTATAAAGCAATTCTTATGAATGAAGAGGACCCCATTTTAACATCAGCCCCTGGGCCACAAATACCTTAAGCCGGCTCTGCGGATATTCGGTAGTAGTAGACCGGACGAACACGTTTATTCGGTTATATTTAAAGTCTAATATCTCGTTAAATATTGCGTAAACGCAAAATGGTATAAGACTTTTCGACTTAATTCGATCAACTCTACCTGCTCTAGATAGGTGATTTAATTGGTTAATGATACCCTGTAGTGTTCCAGACTAACCGGAACATATTACATGAACAGGTAGAGCGGACCGAACTGAGTCGAAAAGTCCTCTACCGTTTTGCAATTTTCAACTCAGTTCTGTCCGCTCTACCTGTTCATGTAATAATTTCCGGTTAGTCTGGGACACCCTGTACATATATACATGTAAAAATCGATTTTTATTTATTTCGTGAATAAATATCAATGTATCACTTATACTTATAACATACGTTTTACTACTGCGAATGACCATATTTCACTACTTTGACCCTTTATATCTTGGGAAAAATTGATTTTTGGGACTTGGTGCAACGATAACTTTTTATCAGCATGGCGAAAACTATAACATAGTAAAATTTCTGCCAATTTGACAGAAAACCATTTTCCATAAGTTTTGTGCGGGGTTCTTTGGCAGAAATACACCAAATGAAGTCAAATGAAGTTAAATGCCCTTAAATGGATTTTCACCGACAAAAATTAATAATTTAAAAATTAATAAATATTCTCAGCTCATATAAAATCAAAATTATAAAAGTTAAATATACCTCCCAGGTCAAACAAATAATGAGCTATATTTGTTGTTATTATTAAATAAATTTATTACAATCGATAAAATTAACACAGAACGTTTCGACTTTACAAAGTCATCCTCAGCCGCACAAAAAACCCCAATCAAATTAAAACGTTAATAATTTAAAAATAGGAGGCACTAGGAGTCAAGCGCAGATAATAACTTTACGCAAAAATGTTGACATATATCAAACAAAACTTCTTTATTATAATAATTATGCAAAGGCATAACAAGTATAAAAACATAATTATTATAACAAAGAAGTTTTGTTTGATGTATGTATATTAGAGAGAGAGAGAGAGAGAGAGAGAGAGAGAGAGAGAGAGAGAGAGAGCGCACTTGACTCCTAATGCTCGTGTCTCTCCGAGAGTTTATATACGAAATAAATTAAAGACACAACAAATCCATCTGTCCTATTTGACACTGTTTATAATTACGGTAACAGACGGCATCGTACATTATTGCAAAGACTGGTGTTCAAACTAGCGTATTTATTTGATATGTCCAGAGAAAGTATTTACTGACAGTCAGTAAGAAGACGCGTAAACTTGAAGATGCTTTAACCTGTCCGATGAAATGGTAACGAGAAATACTGAAATACGCATGAAAACGTCTGTTACAAGAAGATAAGGTTAGTTAAAATAAATTTCTACGTGAACACTTTATATTAAATTTATGATTTGAATTCGTTTCTAACATTATACTCATTCAGGATATCATGATACATTTGGTATAAAAAGTATTATACATATATATTCACAGTATATGTTGAAAATGTTCTTTCTTATTTACCAATCGATTTTATGCAAAACAACTCTTCATTGAAATTTTTCTGTAATAATATGCGAATTTATATTACAATATTTATTATAATATATATATTACTTATTACGCTCATATTTTTATAAATGTAAGTACATTAACATTAAAAGTTTGTAGTTCTTTTAGAAGTATTACCAACAATTCTTCTCAACAATTCACTTTTGTATCTTGCATTGCCGTGTGATAAGTATTCGTTATTAGTAAAAAAATTACACAGTATCTAACAATCACTATTTTCCGAATTTTAGACCCTATTCTATTTCTGTCCTGTGTAGACAGCGTTTTTATAAGTACCTTGAAACGAAGGGTAGTTATTCATAATTTGATACGATCAACGAATAAAGATGGAAATAGCAAAAATGTAAGTCCATGACAGAAAACTGTAACATGCGAAAGCTATTAAAATATAGATGCGATAAAAAGTTAACACGAAATTTCATTAATAATATTTTAGAGTTTCTAAATCACTCATTTCAACACAAAATATTTTTGAAAATTATAAATAATAATGAGACTTAATAATTAATAATAATAGAAATTGAATAGGCTACGATTCTAAGCTAGGATATAAGATGCCCTTTAATATAAACAAAATGTAAAATACAAAAGTTACAAAAGTCAAAGTACAAAAGTTAAATAAAAACGTTTCTGCGTTTGTGACTTTTGTATTTTACAATACCAAACTAAGAAGGGCAAAGAGCCAATAAATTTTATTTGGCTCTTTGCTCTTCTTAGTTTTGTATTGTTTTATACATGTAGAGCCTTTTCACTAATTATTTTGTATTTTACATTTTGTTTATCATGTATTATACTTATAATAACTTATATAACGTTATAAATATTTATATATAACGTTTATCGTATTATACTTTTAACTTACAGTTATGAACTGATGATGACCCGATAAGGGTAAAAACGTTTGTAACTTTTGTATTTTACATTTGTTTATATTATAAAGCATATCTTACATTCTAGCTTAGAATCGTAGTCCAATTTCCATGGTTTTAAATATTTTGTTGTTCTTTATTTATTTATATATTTATATATATACAAACATAAAACTAGAAAAAAAAGTTTCATCTATATACCTTTTTTTATTAAATATAATGTTAACATGATTCCTAATCTAACATATTTAGATCTGGCGACAATAGTGTAAACTTTCTAATTAATGGAGCACTATATTCAAGTACGTATTGTTTGTAATCAGTGTGTAACTAAAGAAATGAAAATTTTATATTGTATCATTTAAAGTCAAAGTAACATAGAAGCAAGTTAAAGAAATCAGTTTTAAATATGGTATTAAATTTAATCACAGAAATTTTATCGTATGGTTTAATGGTAAGATAACATTCAATACAAGAGTTAATCATATAATAACATGCAGCAAAAAATTATAAAACATAATTATGAAGCTTTAACTGTAATTGTAAGCTTTAGAAATAAAAAGTAATATGTACGTTAAGAAAAAATTTTACGAGTCGCTATTATAAAATTGTAAAACTGTTTCCAGTATTCAATAACAGTATACCCGCTGACACGTCTCTACTCGTCTTTATCCGCGAATATGCGGAACTTCGAGGCACTAAAGCGATGTGTTATGAAGGGGATTGCGGTGCCTGTATCGTAAATGTAATATTCAAGGACAAAAGTATAGCTGTGAATTCATGTCTTGTACCAGTACTGATTTGTGACGGGTATGTATGTACTTATTAAAGAGAAAATAAACAATCTATCTTAATTTCTAAGAAATTGTTATGAATTTTTGTAATGACGTTACATATGAAGCTATAATCTGCGGTACAAAAAATTCATCATATCTAAACGTTAAAATTTTTTTCTTTACATTCATGTATATTTAATTTATATTTTATGCTAATTTTTTAATTTCTGAGTATACCGAGAATATATTAATATTAACTATTCTTTCATTCAATATTATGTCACAGATGGAATATTTATACGATTGAAAGTATAGGAAACAAGTCAGACGGTTATCATAAGATTCAAACTGAGCTTGCTGAATGGAATGGTTCGCAATGTGGATATTGCTCACCTGGCATGGTGATGAATTTGTATAGGTACAAAATATTAAAATAGTTAATTAAGTTGTATTGTTAAAAGAATGTGTTATTAAATATATATTTTTATACTTTCCTCCCTTTATGATAAAATTCTTTCGGAATTGTCAGGCGTAGAACAAATTCACATATAATAAAATATCTTTAAGAAAAATTAATGTTTATAAAAATATATTAATAAATGCATTCTTGTAACTAACAATTGTCCAATTATGAACACACTAATTGCAAATTAATGTAACGAATAAACTCGTAGAGAATTGCTACGCTTAGTTCAAGTAAAAATAATATTCAATTAAGGATAACACTGTATGTTTGTAACAACTCTGCATTAATGTATTTATTTTTTATACATTGCAGTCTCGGGTTAGAAAAAGCTATGTCTATGGAGCAGATTGAAAATTCATTTGGTGGCAACATTTGTCGATGCACTGGATATCGCGCAATTTTGAAGGCTTTTAAGACATTTGCCATCGATGCTGTTTCAATGGAATCGAAGGCCGTTCACGACATTGAGGTAATTGTGAAAAAATTTTTCTTTTTATTTCGAAGTTTAATCTTTATCATAAATTATGTTTCTTTCAATTTTATTTTATTTATGTTTACAAAAATATTTGACTTTGTTATTACAACAAGGACCATTTAACTTTACTACACACTAATTGCATTGTTCCTATCTGTGTGTGAATGTAAATATAATAAAATATACTTTACAGGAGTTACACAAAGCTAAAGCTTGCCTGGAATACAAAATGCCATGTGCACGTACTTACTACGATAAGCAGCATTCTGATGGAATCAAAATTTTGAGCATAAAATTAGAGGACGCGTGCTTTTACAAAGTTACTACAGTCGAGGCTCTATTTGAGTTATTAAAAAGCAATCCACATGCAACGTATATATTAAATGGAGGAAATACTGCACATGGTAATTTTTCTGTATTAGATTAACTCAAAAATTTAAATCTTCTATCTAATAATAACATATTACCACATGAAAAGTAACTAACATATTATTAAAAAAGGTGCCAGTACAAAGTGAACTTACATAAAGTGTTTGCAACTTTCGACCGATTTTCGAATCGTCTCCGCCTTCCGCTATCCCACTCATCTTATCGCCTGCGAGATCAAATCTCGCTCCAGCGGCATTTCAGCGGAATTTTGTAAATCGGACACCGGATTCGTAATCAGCGGCCCCAAAAACCCTTAGATAGACAAGTTGCATAGAAAACCGATCGTCGGAAAAATTCGTGACTGAAAGGGTTAATTTTATATTTTGATAATTTTTTATTTGTAAATACCACTGATGGCCACATTGAAGGCCATTTGGTGTATCAAGTAACGCGAATGAATTGTTTAAATTACAAGACATATTCGCTATTTCTATCTTGCGTGTATGGTTGAATGATCTACCATCGTCTTTCGTTTATTTTGAACCACGTATAGTTTAGATATAGATATATAACAATGTGAAAATTTAATTTTCAGGTATTTATCGTTCGAGCAAGAAAAATATGTACATTGATATAAACAATATTCCAGACATGAGTAACATTACAAAAACTGATTCGACTTTGGTACTAGGAGGAAATGTAACCCTTACCATGGCAATGCAGGCATTCCAGAAATATTCAAAAGAAAGCGGATTTAAATATCTACGTCAATTGAACAAGAACATGAAATTGATCGCAAATGTTCCCGTACGAAATATTGGCACCATAGCGGGGAATTTAATGTTAAAACACGAGCACAGAGAGTTCCCATCCGATTTGTTTTTGATGTTACAGACTCTCGGTACTCAGGTACACATCCTGGAAAGTCCCTCTCAGAAGCAAAGTTTATATCTGTGGAAATTTCTGAAGCTCGACATGCACCATAAACTCATTTATAGCATTGTATTACCAAATCTTACTGATCAGCACATATATAGATTCTATAAGGTCATGCCTAGAGCCCAAAATGCTCGCGCTCATGTCAACGCTGGCTTTCTCTTCAAAATCGATACCGACGGCAAAGTAACAAAATTTTTTTAAATTGTTTATATTACGTTATCATTAACTAGTTACTCACATTCTAAATCTTCAAGTATCAATTGTTTACATTTATAACATTTTTCGATAAGGTGTTGGAATTACCTGACATTATCTTTGGTGGCATTAATAAAGATTTTTATCACGCAAATCGCACGGAGGTTCTATCGTTGGATAAAAAAATGTTTGACCAGCAAGACTTAAAGTCACTGTTACAAATGTTATCTGTGGAGCTACAACCTGATCATATGCTCCCGAATTACTCACCAGAATTTCGCAAAATTCTTGCCATAGGATTATTTTACAAGTTTATGTTAAGCATCAAACCGGAGATAAAACCTTTTTATCGTGGTGGAGGCACTTCATTAAAACGAAGTCTCTCTTCAGGTACTTATAATAAAATGGTGTCTATAATATTTTTTTTATATTTCTATTATAAAAATATAAATAAATCTTTGCCATTGATATACATGATGATATATTTATAAGACAGTAACTAAAAAGATATAAATTTCGCAAGCAATTGGAATGAATTTATGAACAACGTAACGTTCTCAATAGAGATTTAAAACCTTTTCAATACGAAAGTTGTATATAAATTATTTGCAGAATAGAATTTAAATCCAGAATAAGAATCTTTGCAGTGTAAACATCATTAGAAAGTACATTCCGGTTGTTTCCGAATCGTACAGTAATCTTTTTATACATACGTACATATATTACAATACAATATCTTTAACTCTGACTGAAGCTCATGTAGTCGCACTTATTATATACTAAATTTATAATTAGTACAGAACAAGCCTTTCCTATTTTTATTTTAAATTTTCTTAATGATATTGTTGATTTTAAAATTATATAGAAGTATTGAATTAAGGCTGTCTTATATTGATTTATGTATAAATCAATAAAAACTGCTCGTAATATATTTCTTTTGATTGTCCAAAGTTATGCATCCAAAATGAACATAATTTTTTAGGTAAGCAAAAGTACGATAGGAATTTCGACGAGTGGCCAGTGAGTGAGCCTATACCAAAGTTAGGAGCTTATGAACAGGCAGCAGGTGAAGTCCGATATTGCAATGATCTGGGTCCGTATCATGGAGAAGTATTTTGCGCTTTCGTTGTTGCCAAAATCTATAGAGGCATGATCAAGAGTATAGATGCAAGCGAGGTGCTTCAAATGAAGGGCGTAATAGCGTTCTTCAGCGTCGATGATATACCGGGAAGGAATTTGTGCATTTCTGCCGCCAGTAAGTTGACGTCCTTGCCAGAGGACGAATTGCTGTTCGCTGAAAAGGATGTTTTGTACGCCGGTCAACCGGTCGGCGTAATAGTCGCGGAAACGCATAATTTAGCGAATGAGGCTGCGGATTTGGTACAAATTATATATAACACACATGAGAAAAATCCGGTAATAAGTATTGAGGATGCTATTAATGCGAATGATAAAACTAGAATCAGGGAAACCGTCAATATTCCAGCAAAGAGGAAAGGTAGAAATGACATTAATAATATTTTATTAAATCGTTATTTTTTTTAAATTAAAGTAGAGATAATGTCGCCAAAGCAAACAGTCACCTTAAAGATAAAAAGATAGTACATTGAAATAAAATATCATTTTTTATTATTTTACAGGAACCGATATTAAATACGTAATAAAGGGTGTCTTCCAATGTGGTAGCCAATATCACTATACCCTAGAAACTCAATCCTGCGTATGCGTTCCTGTGGAGGGTAATATGAACGTCTATCCATCGTCACAATGGATGGATCTCATTCAAGTATCGATTGCTAATTGTCTTAATGTCCGGAGTAGTAGGTGATTAATTTATAGTGTCAACCTGTTCTGTGTTAAATATAATTATATTAGTACATTTGGAGTAATATAATTTATACTATAATAGAATTAGAAATTATAACAATTATACAAGGTGTTTGACATGAAATGAAAAATATGTTCGCAACTATTGCGAAAATTGGAACAGGATTTTTCTTCTCAGTTTAGTCCATTCTAGACCTATACGACAAAATTTTTCATTACTTTTAAAACACTCTATATATGTATATATGCATATACCTATAGCAGGATATTCTTAAGCTTTACTATTAAAGGTGTATTTTATTTACATCATGTAAGTAAGGCTAAAAATATAATTTTTACGAATGTAAAAATTCATATATGATACGGATAATATAATATTACCATTAAGATACACTATATGTATTACAAGAATTTTAACATTTACGTAAAATTATAAAATATATTGTTATTGTCATATATATATATATGTATATATATTATACAAATATATAATTTTACTTTAAATATAAAAACATATTTATATATATACTGTTGGAGGTAAAAGTACTTAGTTACTCGAAAA